>NC_136910.1:28137014-28476097 GCF_949606895.1 Notothenia rossii | reverse complement strand
AACACAGATGCAGAATCAGTGGCCAAGGGGCTACTGCGAGAGATGTCATTCCAGAAGGGAATACCAGAGAAGGTGAACTGTGATGATGAAACAATTTTGTAATATTTCAACAGGTATTAAAGTAACTGAGGTTTGAAATGTAGAAAGAACATATTACAGTTAAGTTAAAACATAGTAATGTAATGAGATATAATTTAATTTAGAAAAAATCTTGTAACTAGCCTGGTAAAGAAGTAAAAGCCATGGACTGTTTAGATCATTATTGGGATGTACATTTCATTTGAATTCATAATAGAAAGACATTTGATGACAGTATGTTGGATTTCTGTATTCATTTTTTCAGCTTGATAATATCTAAGCAGTGACAGGTAGAAGCAGTCTCACCGGGAAATCATTTACTTTGTCAGTATCATGATTTTTAGTTGTTTTTAATCCATAACATTAGTGTGTTTCTTTACCAGAGACATTAGCAGTTCATATTATATTTAGATTTTAAATAGCATCTCAAGGATTTCATTTATAATAACACAGATGCTTGTCAGAAATTCAGAGCAATTGAGATATGTTATTTAGTTCACCTGAAGATGTTGGGGTTTATTTTGTTGACACAGGCCAAGTATTAGAATTCTGAAGCGGCACTGGCAGATAGGAGGTCTGCAACTAATTTAGAAAACCTGTTCACAGACAGCTGTTGTTTTAAGACACCCCACCAACAGGCTCCAAGCGGCCTACCAGTGGTGGGTCAAACACCTGAGGGCCCAGAAGCCCTGAGCGTAGACTTGAGGGGTGGGTATCAGATTTCTCCACACAGGTTGCTGACGCCAAAAGGGGGACCAGAGGATCAGGAGGCCGACACAGCGGAGTTCGTCTGGCTGAAGGTCGTCAGGCCTACGTGGCTCAACCCCAGGTTCTCCGGCCTCTACAGAGTGACCCAGAGGACATCTCATGCCGTCCGCCTAGGAGAAAAGGGGGACATCTGATACTACTGGAGACAGTGTGCGGCGAGGAAATCACCTGGAAGGACCCAGACACATCAGGAGGGACCTGGCTATCGTCAACGAGGACATCCCTACAGCAGACGACTCGGAAGCTGTCATCAGCGGACTGGAGGAGAAGGACCTCACGGACATCCCTACAGCAGACAACTCGGAAGCGGCTGTCAGCAGGCTGGGGGACTTTTCGAGGCAGCAGAGGAGTCTACTTCTCTCTGAAGTATGAGTTCCACCTTTGAAGGAAAGGCCGCATCTCCCCGTCCCTATCAGCTGCCCTTATTGGCGTATTCCGCTGAGGGGGGGGGGGGGGGGTGGGGGCGGATGGTTCAACACACAAGGATGCTGCTTTCTGGCACTCAGGTTCGCACTCTGATAGTTCCTTCACTGGCATTGAAAGTTGTGTTCTGTTCCCAAAGGTTTAAGGTTGGGGGACAGACACAGTAGCAAAGAATGACAGTAGTTGTGTTTCAAATGTCTTATGTGAGTTGGTCTCGTGGGGCGAGACCAAAAGGGGGAATTGATTATTTGTATTTATATTATTTGAATTATTTGAAGGATTAAAGTAACGTGTTATGGCAGGAAAGTTCAATCTGGTATATTCATTTTAATGTCACCTTATATAGAATGTTTGTTAAACTTGTGATTTCTGCATTGAGTGACTTCTGCCTAGCAGATACCAAGAAGAGGCCCCTAGGGTCTTTCTGTTAATTATCAATAGTCCTTGCAATTAACAGGGGAATTCCCAGATACATGTTCAGATATAAGGCAGTTAAAGTCTTGTAGAATTAATGATTTATCTCCTACAGACCCCAAAAGAGGCCTTGAGACTTGGGTCACCCAGCAGTAAACGAGAGAAAAGGTCCTTTTGAGTTTATCAATAAAATGTATTCATTCCTAGTAAGCTGACTTTGGGGTGAAGGGAAGTTCAGGGAAGCCATTAAGCCACAAGGACAAATAACTTATGTTGGTTGACTGATGCGGTGACTGTCATGGGACGATGGCGTTTGGATATTTACAAATATGGCTTTCATAGAGAAAAACAGGTGACTGTTGTGTGATAAGATACATGATAGGATGTATGTGTTGAAGATGTTTAGGGAGAATGAGTATGTGTCCTGTTAAAGAGTCCTCTGTCATGACTCCAAATCATTGATTGAGGGATCTGCCTAAGGGCAGAGGGACAAACATACACACACACGCAAAACTCCTCCCCACCTGTGTATAAATGTTGTGATCATTTTGAAGATCGGCGCTCTTGTTTTTGACTTGCCGTTCCTGAGACGTGTCTCACACGGTGGTAGAACCTGAGCCAGGAGTACTCTGCAGAGTGCTTCGTGATTAGGTGATGTATTTGTATGTTTCCACCATTAAAGCAGATTATTGTTTAACCCTTATCCTGGCTGCTTTGAATTTTTCCTTCTTTTGAGAACCCGCTCATATAGGAACGGCGCGGAGCAGAGATTCTGCCCCAACAATATGGCGTAATTTAAATTAAATACAGGGTTTTAATTTAAAGCTGTTTTATTCTGAAAAAACGGAAGTTCACACTAACTTTTAACTTAAAACTTTTATTCTGAAAATTCTTGATTTTCGGTTAGCATTAGTATGTGGCTTGGGGAGAGCGCCTCCAAGCTAGGGTGACCAGACGTCCCCGTTTTCCGGGGACAGTCCCCGTTTGTATTGGCCTGTCCCCAGTTGAAACTGTCCCCGGAACTGTCCCCGTTTAAAAACACATAACAAGGTGAAATAAAATGTTTACTGTCAGGAAACACTGGGTAAACAGACTGTGGTCAAGCTAGCCCCCACTTCGGAAAATACATTCAAGCCAGTATTGCGGTGCAGTATTGCGGTGAGCGAATATCATATGCATTACGGTAGAGGCCTGTAAAAACTGCCTTTAAAATAAAAGCGTTTAGTCGGTCAATAACAAATATACCTAAAAAACACACCAAACATATTCATATACTGGAGCTTAAATTAAGAAATATGTAATGTGATCAGCAATCATTTAAAACAAACAACGTATAACTACCACATATAACTGAGTGAATGTAAGGATACAGTTATGAAGACATATCTGACATTTCCACTGGGTGACTAATTTCAATTGATGTTGACACCATCTCACAACACTCCTAAAGTAACATTACTTTCTGAAGCACAATTTAAAATGTATGCTGTTTAGAATCTCAAATTAGATCTATTGTCCATCTATATTTGATTATTATTGAACGTAAACTGTCCATAATCAAAGAGTCATTCAAAGTCAATCAAATACTTATTTCAGGGTGATAGCAGGACACCCCATCTAGTCACTCAGAGAGAATCAGGACAATCTGATGTGGAGTTTCAAAATAAAAGACCTTTGAATCCTCTATGAGCTATCGTCCTTCTGTTTGTATCCAACAGTTAAAATGTTCTAATTACATTGAACCAGAATTGTCCCTCTTTTTTCTTTAAAGAGCAACTTCCAGGTTAAAGACACCTGTGAATAAATGTGTAGGAAAATGATGAATACACTAGATTTTCCCCAAAAATATACAGAAATATACACTAGTGACATCTGGTGTCGTTTTTGTAAGAAATGTTCACTTCCGCATAAAAAAGCCTTGGCACGTGACCTCCCGCGTGTGACGTAACATGGGGGAAACAAGGGGGAGAGCGGCCAGTGTAACGTATTAATAAACATGGATCCCAATGCTAGTTTCGACACAGAACAAGTTGAACATGAATATTCGAATGCATATGACGGACCACAACCTTATAATTATGAGCCTGCTAGGCGTCCAAGAGACCAGGAGCAGCCAAGGATTAGAAGAAATAACGGCCATCGGAAAGAAATTGAGCTGTGGTGTGAGGAGAACCAGTGGAGAACTGGGCAGCTATCTTGGTGAGTGACCGGCGTTAGCTACAGAATGTTAGCTAACGTCACATCACAACATTGTGAAGTTAGCTATCATATATCAGGCTATAACTAACGTAGCATTGATAATACAGTAACGTTACTGGCAGGACTGTTGATACTGATCCATAACAGAAACTAATACGCAAGTCTCAGCCGTATCTCGCGTTACCTAATGCAACTCCACACTACGGTGCTGTGTACCGGAGGAGAGACGCGAGATATGGCTGATACTTGACGATCTGGCGGAGAAAGGTTGTGGAGCCTCCGTTGATATGCCGTTGTAAATGGCTTGATGGAAAGCAGGTGTGTAGTCGGGGAGGGTGCACAGCTGATTGAAGCAGGTGAGTGGAGGTTGAGCCGAGAGCCAGGAGTGGCAGCCACCACGCACACACAAACAACACAGACAGGGGGAAACAAACAAACACAAAGGAGACGGGTGGAACAGTACAGCCACCACAGCGTTACCTAATGCAACTCCACTACGTCTTACGATGCCGTGTACCGGAGGGGAGGGGGGGAGAGAGAAGTAATACGGTTTCCTGATAAAGCTGTGGAGAGTATTTGCTGCAGGGAGGTGGCTGCACAACGCACCCAAGAACGAACGCTAGCTTCAGTTCTTTTTACTGTGGACTCGATGTCCTGACAGGCTGGTATTTGTGCAACCTGCACAAACACAATACTGCACCATGATTACAAATGGTGAAATACAATGTAAAACTACCGAAAAATACCAGCTCACTAAAACACAACCGCTCAACTCAACGCAACTACTAACTATACCCGCGGTCAGAGAGCGGAGATGTTTCCCCTTTGTTATGTAATATGACGCGTTTAACGTATGACCTTAAAAAAAAGCCGTTTTTAAGAGCAGAGCTCAAAATTGCTCCTTTCCCTCTGAATTCCTGCCCTTATGTCTTGTAAAACATACCAAATCCTACATTCACTTTTTTAATTTTAATTTTCAAGCAAGTTTAAGCATAAATGTAGAAAAAAAAAACCCTGCAAGATGCTCTTTAACAGTGAAGAAAATTTGATACGTTATTAATATTTTCACCGCAAAACTCAAAATGTCCCCGGTTTTAATTTTGAAAATCTGATCACCTTACTCCAAGCAGAGTCTCATTTGTATATCATCCCACTATTTTATTTTATTAAATGCTGTTAACTTTTATAAGCTTCCTTGGACACTTTTCAGTTTATCCTGGTCTCGGGGTTTTAAGAAATCCTAACAATTTGGAGGCACTGCTGGGAGCCCATGGAGACAGGAGAAAAGCCGGAGAGGCAGGGAGGCAACAAGCTAACAAAAAGACAAGGTCTGTGAAATTGTGCTGTGATATACTGAGATTCCAAGTTTGTGTGTGTTTTTTATGTACAGATGTAGCACTGAATTTCAGACTCCAGCTTACAGCTTCCTGCCTACTACCTGCCAAAGACCAGTATCGAGGAATGTTAAGCCCTCCCACTATTTTTCCAAGAGGGCGTTGCCAGATTTTCAATTTCAGGTTTTAACCAGGAGATGGCGCTACATTCACAAATACAGAAAGACAAGTTTAATGGACTTTCAGTTGTGTTTTGAAGAGCATTTGAACACATCAATATTTTAGATCAACTAAAGTATATCTAATCTTGTAATTCAATAATATATAATCTTCATATATTAAATAATCATAATGTAAATGTTTACATTACACTTCTTTATTTGTTAACCTTTACAATCGTTTGCTTTAATATGCAGTATATTTTTGTGTTTGCTTCCTCCTGCTCCCTTTTGGACACATACTGTATGATTTATTATTATTATTAATATGAAGATATTATTAAGATAAGATAAGATGTTACTTTATTGATTGAACCTTTTAGTTTAGAATGTGCTGTCCCACGATAATTCAGAAGGCTCACAGGTCACATTCCGACCATTATTTAAAACAATAGGTGCTTTCATACCGTCTACAGTTTGATTTGTATAGAGGGAGCTCTGTCAGTTTTCGAATTACCCATTTGCTTTCGGGGAGCCCTATTTTTCAGAGCACATCCTGCTACTAAATATGTCACACGCACGCTCTGTTGACTGGCGCAGCAGCGCGGATGCGATCAATTGCTATAAAAACACTCTTCTACTAATACAGACGGTGTCACTATGCCGGCGGATGTGGCCGTTGTTGAAGCCTCTTCAGGCTCCGCATCGGCAGGACTCTCCCTCGGTGTGGAGCTGTCAAGCTCGACCCTAACGCCGCTTACAGCCGGCCAACTAAAAGTTGTTTTCCGTTCACGTTATCATTTTTAGACTCCTTCGCTTCTTTGCTTGTGAATCCAAAAGCTGTGACGCTTGGCTGTTTTCGTTTTGCCATATTCTTTTATTACACAGCCAGAGTTAAAAAAATATCAATATGAACATTTCAAATACCGCGCCGGCATCACCGACATAACCATAGCCACGTAAGTAAGAATGCAGCGCCGCCACGTACAGATGGCAACACCCAGACATATTCACAAATATAAAACAAATATTCAGAAACTGTAATGAACAATAACTATTATTTATTTCAAGAACTGTTATTTACAGAAACTCAACATTTCTAATCTGTGTGACACAAATATGCACGATTGTTTTGGGCTCCCCCCATTTATCTCAAAGTCAGCCTTCAGTGGAGCTCCCTCCCTCTTCGGGGGAGCCAAGCTCCCCCTAGCTCCCCCCCATTTCGAACAGTGTCTGTGGCTGAATGGCCAGCGATTAGGTGCGGCGCATTTATCATAGGTGATCAGAGCTAACTACCGTCAGAATTCATTTAAAAAACAGATCTGATTTTAAAACTATTTCTGCGCTCATAAAGAATGATAAGAATAAGAATAATGCGTATTGAACTGGTTTCATTAATTAGTGAGTTTATTTAACACTAGAACCGCCAATCGGGTCAATTTGTGTGATGTGTGTTGTGTGTGTGCAATGTAACTTTTTTTCAATAAAATATTAAAGTCTCCCAGTCCGTGACTTTTCCTGAAAGTGTGTTATGTAGCACCCTATGTTGTTAAAAATTGCATTCTAATAGCGGGATTTGACGGGTTTAGGTAGGCCAATACAAAAAACCTCTGGCGGTTCTAGTGTTAAGGTAATTAGGTACAGTAGAAGCCCTTTTTTTATCAGAAACGAATTTAGCAGTTGAACATAAAAATAAACTTACTGAGGGTCACTTGCAATTACAGTGTTGTGTCTAACTGTAAGCTTGTCACTCAGAATAACCTACCGTTAATTTAGCTGCTGGAGAAGAAAGATCAAGGGGGGAGGGGGGAGAGAGCTGTGGTTGATGGGCCATTAGTTGTGTAAATACACAGCTGAGAGCTGCCGTTTCATTCAGACTGTTTAAAAAATTGTAACAACGGACTATTTTTCTTAGCGGATGCATGTCAATTTAAATCAATACATACAACTATTTTTTAAATCAATAAAAATATTTTCTAAATCCATAAAAGCATTTCAATTAATATTGGGAGTCATGTCGTTACTTGGTTGAGAATGTGGCCATGTAATAAGCGGGATAATTTGCAGCGAATTGTTCCTTATGGGGAAAATAACACCCTTCATCCAGATGAGGATCCCTCCGCTACACTTTGGGATCCTGATCGACCAACGAAGCTCCATTAAAATATACATATTTTTTGTGAATTACTGAGTTTAGGCACGTTAATAACGTTTTAATGAAGTTGAATACAGTATATTCATATGTGTCAGTGATTTCATGTCAATTCGGCGAACATAGACATAAATGATCGTGGTTAAGATGATGATTAAATTAGGATTAAAAATCGAGAGCCGGGCTGCATTTCCTCCCGTTCCTTTTTTTCGAATAACAAAATTATTTTGTTAAATAACAACATGGTGATGTTTTGTAAATGATTACATGTCTCTTATTTAGCACAGTAGTAGGATATCCGTGACATATGGATCTTAACAAAGTTCCGCTGTACATCCAGCATACTGTATCTCACTTTATTTCACATGAGCTCCAGTGTGGAACCCCACTGCACCCCCTGGTGGATCAATGATCCATTGCAGCTGGCTTCATTATAATTACATGTATCTATCACGGGGGCGGTCTCAAATCAAACTGGAGGTTTTCCCTTGAGCGAGGGCAGATCACGTACTAATCACGGCCCTCGCGTTTCAAACTGTCTGAAATGAATCGCTACATCTGTAGCATTAAGACGCCTGGGAAGGCACTAGATTTGATACTGGTTTACATTGTAATGTTTCCATATAGTGTTACGACCTCTGGGTATAAGCATTTCACTTGATGCATTCAATTGGACTGGGTTCATTCATGCTGTGGAGTCTATTTTTTTACAAACATTAGAAAGACTGATTCTTATTATTACATTATAAGCTTATTGTGCTCATTTATGTGGCTCTGACTTTGGAATAAATAGACTCAATCGCCCCCCCCCCCCCCCCCCCCCCCCAAGTTTTGATAGGGAGGACAGGAACGAAGGGAAAAGTTTTTTACAGGCTCCCACTACCGAACTGCATTACAAACATTTAGCCACCCTATATGCTTACAAACATTTAGCCACCCTATATGTATACATCTTGACGCAGTTTGGCATATGTGCATGGGACAGTAATTCCCCTAAGCATTTACACTCAAGAATGCCATCAAAACTCCCTGGGGATAATGTGCTACTTCAGAGAGCTAATAGACAGATAACAGACCTTAAGAAGGACATCCGATGGCTTTCTGACGAGCTGAAAGAAAAAGACTCTCGTGTCCAGTCTCATGGAGGTGGCATCGGTGCAGTCTAAACAGCTTGTCTCATTCAGTGCAACTATCCATGACACAGTTCTGTGGGATCCTTCCACCTGTCCACGGCCTTCCGACTCCTCTATGGCACTCCCACTGACCCGTCCAGATTAGCACCCTGCCGACACTGCAACTCCTGCAACAGTATTTGTGCTGCTTCCCAGGCCACTGAGAAGTCAACTCGGCGTCCCTCGTCCCGTCTGGCAACCTCCTCACGTCTTAAACTCCTCAAATACCTCATTCACACCAACGCAACTCCGGTTCAAGCTCCGTGCTAGAGCTTTTCAGGTTCAGAACCGGTTCTTCGGTTTAGCTCCGGCACTTTTCACACTGCCCAGAGTCCGACTGGTGCTGCTTAATTGCGTCATCGTTTGCGTCATGACGTAACAGTTTGCGTGCCTGCTTCATAAAGCCAAATCGCGCGGACACCCCTCACAGCTGACACCGACAACAACAACAATGGCCGATTATGCTCCAGCTTCCTCTGTACCTCTTCGGAAGAGCAGATTCCCAGTAGGTAGCTGGTCTCTTCAGTGGACCACTGCTGCTTGTTAAGTTTCTCCATCGTTGTGTACAAACTGGATAAAACGCCGGCTTTTTGTTGTTGTTCAGGAGTTGATTCCGCCCCTGCCCCCGCCTCGACGTAAGCGTGACGTATGTGGTGCTTTTGCTCTGGCCAGAAAAAAATTTGGTGCTCGAAATGAACCGGATTCCGGAGCTAGGAGGCTGCTCCGCTGCGGTGTGAAGAGGAAAACCCAATCCTTTTCAAGCTCCAGCTCCGAACCGGCCCTGAAACATGGTTGGTGTGAATGAGGTAAAAGAGGCCGTGCTGACACTCGGGAAGTTTTCCGGGCCTTGAGCGGGCAAGGAAATCCTCTCCCAGCCCAGCTGTTACTGTCTCACCACAACACTCTCCTCCTCGTCCCCTTTTCGCCCCAACCACATTCATAATATTTTTCAATCGAGACTAAAAACTTTTCTTTTTTTGACGCTGCATTTGGATAAGTTGTTCACATCTTAACTGCAGTATGGCTTTTTATCCATGTATTTTATACCTGTTGTGTTGATTTTATTATCTTTGGTTTTTAAATGCTTGTTTCTAAAAATGCCTTTTTATAATGTGCTTCATCTGTATATTGTTCTTAAATGTCTATTGCCTTTTTTTGTAAAGCACTTTGGGTTGCCCTGTGCGGAAAGGTGCTCTATAAATAAACTTGCCTTGCCTTGCAAGTAAAAAGAAAGTAGCAAGGTCGAGTGCAGAGACTGAGAGGACACAAAGAGGTAGTCAGAAAAGCACATCGCACCGGCCTTGACTTTGTATTGGAAGCAACATTATGGTTTCCCACTATATCTGAAGAAATGTTAGAGAAAACAAATTAGTATGATGGTGCCATAGTAGGGAGGGACTTCCACAGGCCGGCCGAATGCTGATTGGAGGATCGTGTTGCCAAGAGACTCTATCTGAGTCTGTGCACAGAGAACCAAGTCTAAACGAGTCTCTAGAGGTTTCTCAATACTCAAATGTCCCGTCCTCTGTGACCCGGAAATTAATTTCAGCGCGCCATTTTGAAGGACATTTCTCTAAATGCACATCGAGGACCGAGGATCGAGCGTCGAGGAGGCTCTCTGGAGGAGCTATAACTGAAACAAATAAGTCGTTGGATCTAAATGATTGAATAGTGGACATTGGTTGCACATTAATCGTTTGCTTTGGCAGCAGTCGATCCAGTTGTCTAGGTTAAACACATAAATATTAACTTAACCTAATGTAATTGAACAAAGTTATTCATACATGTTTCAATCACGTTCTGGCAACATGATTCAGTCATGTTATTTTGACATCATTCCATTGATTTATAAAAGTTTAAATCACGTTCTGGCAACATGATTCAGTCATGTTATTTTAACTTCATTCCATTGATTTATAAATGTTATAATCATGTTCTGGCAACCTTATTCAGTCATGTTCATTATTCTAGATACATGATATGATCATATTAGTACAACACAATTCAAACAGTGCAAATACATTTTATTTCAAATGCAGGGGAATACAGTAAAGTGCATTATTTAAAGTATCAATGTATCAAACATATTTTATGTAAAACACTGCATCAAATAAACATTTTGAATACCTTCGTGTAAAACACTTGAGCAAAATTGCTTTAAAAACAACAATATAAACATGTTAATTTAAACATTAACATGTTTATTCTTTTTTTAATACATTTTAGCTCATTTTAGACACCCGCTTGTTAGGTTACATATATGTATTCTTCTTTTACATTAGATTTTTTTTGTCTTCCCCATTAGTCACATTCAGAGAGAGATTCACAGTTTGAGAGAGATTCAGTTTGAGGGTGGTTTTCTCTTGTATTCAAACAGAGGCAAAATGGGTTTCTCTTGTATTCAAACAGAGGCAAAATTGTTAAAAATGCATATCTTCAAAGTCCACGACTAATTCAGTTCAAACATATGGAACATATGGAACAAGATGCATGGTATTTTCTCATGTGAATAGTGGTTAGAATATTTATATATATTTATTAGGGATGTAACGATACCAAAAACTCACGGTACGATAATATCGCGATAACAAGTCCACGGTACGGTATTTATCGCGATATTGAATAATAAAGGGAAGAAAAAAAAAATCATAATTTTTTTTTTCAATAAAACATTTTTTTACTCGGAAAATGTTTCTTTATTACATAATAAATCTGATTTTTACAGCCTTTTTGTAGGATAGCAGTATTTTAAAGTGTCAAAAACAAAGTGACAGTAACAGACTGGAACAAGAAAACCAGTGTTTTTGTACCTACTGGTACTACCAAACAAAGTAAGCATTTTCTTTATGCCACTGCATCTCACAAATAAACAAGGACATTTAATAATCAGATCCTGCAATAAAATAAATCAAGTTTCACTTTAGTTTTTCAAGTAACTCAACTCAAACTCACTAGTCACTCACTCAGCATCATCAGACAGGTTTTTAGGAATATGAGAATGTCCACATTTCCAGGTATTTATAAGCTGGGGTGTTTGGGCATTTACAATATCCCCTGCTCTGGAAACAACTCTCTCGCTTGGTACTGATGTTGCTGGGACACCAGTGGTCGCGGGTCTGAAAGCAGCCTGTCATTTTGACAGATTAGAACAAACTCGGAACAGCGCCAACGTTTCCCCGCAGCGAGGCTCTGGTGTTATGCCGTGTTATGGATGCCCTCCAAAAGGAAATGATATAGTTCCCAAACCGTACTTTGCCGTACAGATCAATACATGTCTGGGAGGTTTTGTTTCACGCTGTGCGCGTCCCGCGAGGTGCATGCACACACGGCATAACACCGCCCCCCCCCCCCCGTTGACAGTTCACGAGCATGCTCTATCGTGAACTGTTCAGACCCGACGGGTAATAAGGGATTATGACGGATATTTTACGATCCTGTCTGTCAAAATGACGGACAGCGAAAAAGTCTAACGCCAGGCTTATTGACAGGGCGAGATATAAATATATGGTTGGTACTTGTCAATGTCTCTAGGTGTGTAAATGTAGCCCTGTAAATACGATGTCCTTTTGTGTTATCTGTTGTTTTATTTTCATGTTGTAACCTACTTGCTGCCATGTTGGACAGGTCTCTCTTGAAAAAGAGATCGATGATCTCAATGGGACCACCTGGTTAAATAAAGGTTTAAAAAAAAAATATATTTTTAAAAAATATATTTTTTTAAAAATCGCGGTAGATTTTGTCAGTCTCACGACGGTATTGGGAAGTTTATTTACCGCGATACCGCGATATTCGGTATATCGTTACATCCCTAATATTTATACATTTCTATACTTATTTGGGCCGTGAGTGAGAACGGACATAAGGCACATACAAACATCAAACCCATTAAAACCGGGAAAGTGCCATTTTAGATTTGAACCACTCTAACTAACACTATTTATACTAACTATTATGTTAAACTTTGGCCATTATTAGTATAAAACATGACATGTTTTGGTCAACTTTAAGATATTAAAGAGGCAAACAAGAGTCTGTGAGATTCTTTGACAGTCTTCTTCAAAAACTGGTAGAATGCCTGAGTACCCCCCCCCCCTCCCTTCACCCCCCACCAGTGAGCATTACTCACACTGGTGTAGCTTGGTCTTCAAGCTTTGTGCTTTGTAGGAAAGGACCACACCATCCAACTCCATTATGATCTTCTGCAGTACCTCAAATGTGCAGCTGAGCTTTTTTGGGTAACTCAGGTTCAGAGAGTAAATCAGTCCCAACAACATGGCGGATGCAAAAGCCAGAGTCTCCAGATCTTGTATGACTGTGACCCCCTCCAGGACAATTCTGACATCGTCCTCATTGGCGGTGTTTTTTAGGGTGAAGATCCCCATGGTGGTCTTCTCAATCGCACCTTCAACGATCGTCTCATCCACATCCTAGTGTTCAAAAAAAGGATTATTAGTTAAGAAAAAGCATTCATGAGACCAGCATTCAACACAGGAATCTCAACCATGAGTCAAGACTGTAATATAGCTCTGATTAGCTTGTGAATTCCATTTATCTGTAGTTAATGAGATGCACTATGCTTTGAGGATGTGTCACTTTAGCTTATTTCTCATAACTATACAGAGTGGTTTGATCAAGTCTGATTTCACTTGGTTTTCTGGCACCGAAATCTACAACCTCAAAACGTGGTGTGAGCTTGTAGATCAGCTATTTTCGGTGAGACACTGGTGTTCAACTAAGTCATGTGTAAAGTATGACCATCATGGGAGATGAAGCAATCATTAGTAGCCCATGTTTCTCATCCAACAGTTTAGTCGTTAGTATAATAATCAGCAATCATGCAGAGTCACTAAGGGAGTGCTATAATAATTAGTCAGTGCTTTTAGCAGTATTTAGCATTTTAGTATTTGTTTAAGTCACAACTATGTATTTCAACTACAGTACAGTTAATTTGAGTAGCATCACACTTGAGTAGAGTTAACAGAACACTGCCTGTCTGAGTGCTCAGCTAAAAAAGAGCTAATGACAGAGAATGTTCTCTGGTTCTTAATCTAAGATGTACACATGTATACACTTTACAATTAGTCACTTACTATGAACTCCTGCACAAGGTCTCCATGATCCTCGTTGAGGTAGAGGCAGAGTCCTTTAATTAGGAGGTCCCTTCCCGCATCAATGTCATCCTGAAAGATGAGTGACAGAAGAACATAATACACACTTAAAACTCAAATACACAAATACATAAGGTCCTTGCAGCACATGTTTGGCAATACATTTAAAAAAAATTGTGCTGTGCATGCACTATCATCATCAACACAAATCCTGCTCCAATGGCCACCTTTCCCTTTTAGAACATTCTATTTATGACCAGGACCACAACAAAGTTCCATACTTTATAGCAACCCACCCCACACCTCCCCTTGAACTCTCAAAGGAAAGTAATGGGTGGAACAATGACAAGCCAGAGTGACTCTTTTCTAAAAAATAAGAACCACGGTCCACAGGTTAAACTTGGGCTAGACACCTAGCTTAACCCAGTAAGACCTGAGGCCGATTCTAAAACCATTTCCTGACAAAATTATGTTGCTATATTTCAGTGTTGCTCAAACTTTTTCATGTCAAGGACGCCCAAAACAATAATGGCTATCTACACGTTATAAAACTTGATATGGTGAACAAGATCAAGTTGATGGATGAGGAGTCTGGCGACTAACGAGACTTAAGTATCTGAGAGGAGAAAGCGAGAGGATTCCATAGGCTGACTTTACTGTACTCTGACCTGTGTTTAGCCTCACTTCCTGCTTCATGTCTAGCGACATCCTTTCACTTGCCCACCTAAACATCTACTAAAGTATCAGATAACTTACTGTGTCCATGTTGTTAGTCAACGCTTTCAGTTTTTTCCCTTTCTGCCCAGTTGTGCTTTCAAACATCTTCAGCAGGTTTGCAGAGTACAGGTCCAGCTGTGATAGGAACTTAGACTGCAGAGGAATTGTGGTGATCCGTTTGAACTCAGCATTAATCTGAAAGCACACATATGGCTTTATGAGACAATTTTCATTCATATGGCACAGCGTTTACACAATAAGTCAAATACACGGTTACTAGTTCATACTAACCTCAGTCACATCAAAGAGAGCTGGCCATCTCATTGTGAAGTCGCTGATCATGGGATCACAACCAATGTCTTTGTGTCTTCTTAAAGCGAATGTTCTCTGCATTTTCATCTGAACAGTCTCTCTGTTGTTACGCTTTTTGATATCAGACAGAAGTTCAACTCTGATGTTTTCCAGTGAATCGTCATCTTCTCCACTCGGAAAGGAGGGGCAGTAAGCCACTTCACCTCTCTTTGGCTTCTTAACAGCAAAGGCAGGATTGCGTCTGGTTTGTGCTTCAAGGCATTTACAGTCACTTCCCGACATCCCATCTTCCGGAGAATTGTGCGATAATTGGACAGCTTATTTTTAATACTCCTTACCCATCCAGAATATCCAGTCTCAGAGGCTACCTCTGTTAAGCAAGGATGTTTCTGGATGAGCGCCTGTGCGATTTTCTCAGCATCCATGTCTGCGAAATAGACTTTGTATTGGACTATCTCCTGGTTCAAACCCTGAAGTATGTCAGACCTCAGCTTTGGATCAGGGATCAGCCGCGTCACTTCTTCTCTGTAGAGTTGGTCGGCCTGCTCAAGCTTCAGCTCTGCATCATAAGTAAAACGGGGAATGTGGAAGACCTCTGGCCAAGAAGACCTAGGGGAAATGGACTCTTGAGATGAGAGCATCACAGTAGTGTCAGCAGGTGAAACGGATGAGGGTTGTTGGAGATTCAGAGGATGTTTAAAACCAGCCTCGTCTCCGCGTGTCGTTTGGTAAACTGGGTAAATTCGTAAAAAGGAAGGGATTAAGAAACACCAGAATGCAAGTTAAACAATAATCTTGTTTTAATGGTACAAAGTAACAACACAAATACAAAGGAAGTACTTCCTGCTCTTTCTCCTGTCTTACTCTCTGGTCAGCCTGAAGAAAAAGAGAGCGAACCAAAGGAAAACACAGGCTTTCATACTAAAAACAGAGGAGGAGGTGTGTGGGTGCTTTCCCCCAGAGGTCATCTTATTGGGAGAGACCAACACATGGCCTGTCGTACCCAATCAGCGCGACACAGCAGAAGAAACCCGGAAACAAAAAGTCTCTTTCAGTTTGACGAAAACCAGACACCTTTTGGTGTCTGGAACGAACCTGCTCTAAACAACAAGTTTCCTTATCTTACTTCACATCTTGCAGCCAGCACACACACATCCCCTTTATGGCCCTTTGTCCCTGAGTCCATCTTCCCCCCTCAGGTTACCACACAAAAGTTAAAAGTATGTTTTAAGATATAGTTGTTATAGTTGGCTAAATATACGCAATACATGTAAATTACTTTCATATCAATAATAACGAGGAACACATTACCTATGCTCTTAAGCAGTATTAGAGATGCTTTTCAAATAGTCAAACTTCACACAGGCCCAATATAGAGAACACACTCATTTGTTCTGCAGCCTTTCCAGCCATTTGAGCTATTGTTCACATCTTTACTTCAAATAAAAGGTTTCACATTGCATATGTCCAGCTTCCTTTACACATACTGTTATTATTAATACAAAGTAATTAACCACACACATCTATTTAAAACAAGTAGATTTCCCTGATAATTGACATGCTGAAAATCTTAAGAAGAATGTCCCCTCCCCCAGCTCTCTCGTCCCTGTCATAAAAGCTGCTTCCATTTCATATAGAGTAATAAAACATGTTTAAGCTAATTTCTCCACAATGTTTGTAGCCATTTTGTACCCACACATGAAAGAATAAAAACAGAGGTATAGTTGAACAGTAATCACGCAGCACATATATTTACTGCAATGAAAACACACACATTTGCCCTAAGCATGTGTAACGCACCCTCTTCTTTTATGAGGGAAACATTCCAGAGTTTTGGAGCTATCCCCGAACAAGGATGTCCCCTGCTCACATCCCTCTCTAAACACAAAGACTTCACCTCAATATATTGGGGAGGAAAAATATACTTTGTCCCTTCAAATTTAACAGACATGAATATATATAAGGTGACATTAAAATGAATATACCAGATTGAACTTTCCTGCCATAACACGTTACTTTAAGACTTCAAATAATATAATTCAAATAATACTTCAATTCCCCCTTTTGGTCTCGCCCCACGAGACCAACTCACATAAGACATTTGAAACACAACTACTGTCATTCTTTGATACTGTGTCTGTCCCCCAACCTTAAACCTTTGGGAACAGAACACAACTTTTCATGTCAGTGAAGGAACTATCAGAGTGGTTGCCTTAGTGCCAGAAAGCAGCATCCTTGCGTGTTGTTGAATCCTCAGGGCCCCCCTCTCCCTCAAAGGAATACGCCAACAAGGGCAGCTGATAGGGAGGGGCAGGTGCGGCCTTTCCTTCAAAGGTGGAACTGATTAATCTGATCAGAGAGAAGTAGACCCCTCTGCTGCCTCGAGAAGTCCTCCAGTCCGCTGATGACAGCTTCCGAGTCGTCTGCTGTAGGGATGTCCTTGTTGACGATAGCCAGGTCCGTCCTGATGTTTCTGGGTCCTTCCAGGTGATTTCCTCGCCGCGCACTGGCTCCAGTAGTACCCGATGTCCCCCTTTTCTCCTTTTCTCCTAGGCGGACGGCATGAGATGTCCTCTGGGTCACTCTGTAGAGGCCGGAGAACCTTGGGTTGAGCCACCTAGACCTGATGACCTTCAGCCAGACAAACTCCGCTGTGTCGGCCTCCTGATCCTCGAGTCCCCCTTTGGCGTCAGCAACCTGTGTGGAGAAATCTGATACCCACCCCTCAAGTCTACGCTCAGGGCTTCTGGGCCCTCAGGTGTTTGACCCACCACTGGTAGGCCCTTTTGGAGCCTGTTGGTGGGGTGTCTTAAAACAACAGCTGTCTGTGAACAGGTTTTTTCTAAATTAGATGCAGACCTCCTATCTGCCAGTGCAGCTTCAGAATCTTAATACTTGGCCTGTGTCAACAAAATAAACCCCAACATCTTCAGGTGAACTAAATAACATATTTCAATAGCTCCGAATGTCTGACAAGCATCTGTGTTATTTTTAAATGAAATCCTTGAGATCCTGTTTAAAATCTAAATATAATATGAACTGCTAATGTCTCTGGCAATGGAACACACTCATGTTATGGATTAAAAACAACTAAAATCATGATACTGACAAAGTGAATAATTTCCTGTTGATACTGCTTCTACCTGTCAGTGCTTTGATATTATCAAGCTGAAAAATGAATACAGAAATCCAACATACTGTCATCAAATGTCTTTCTATTATGAATTTAAATTAAATGTACATCCCCATAATGATCTAAACAGTCTATGGCTTTTACTTCTTTAACAGGCTAGTTACAAGATGTTGTCTAAATTAAATTCTATCTCATTACATTACTATGTTTTAGCTGAACTGTAATATGTTCTTTCTACATTTCAAACCTCAGTTACTTTAATACCTGTTGAAATATAAAAAAATTGTTTCATTATCACAGTTCACCTTCTCTGGTATTCTCATTCTGGAATTACACCTCTCATAGTAGCCCCTTGGCCACTGATTCTGCATCTGTGTTACCTGTTATAACTCAATCAATATTAGAAACATGTCAACATTCATCAAACAGTATCTTATCCCCAGATATGGAGCAGGTTAATTCTAAAACTGTCAATCAATGGTCAGATTGAACCTCCGAGTTGGGGCGGCAGGTTTCTTCCAATCCCTAAATAAAAAAAATCCCACACTCCCCCTTTTTACACATGTACACATGTGTAACAAAATCCTGTATGGGAAGAAAACCTTCAGGTAACCAGTGGTTATAAGAAAATACCAAACATCATTCACAAAAGTACATCCATTAATTTTCCCAGTAAACACTCCAGTGAAAATGAGTGTTTCTCTCCGTCCTTCAGTCCTAAAAGAAACAGAATCTTCAGATTTTAGTTTGAGTTTTACATTTGCAAACCGCCAACTCCTGTGGGAATTAGAAACGGGTCACATGTGCGTTTTTCCAAATGTGTGGAATTGTAGGAAACCTGTGTTTCCCATGGAGCTCCAAAATAATGTGTTAGTCTAAAAACATGCTTGGTTAGTCATTGTTTTAGAATCAGGCAGCTGCACTGATCACATGCAGACATACATTCACACTCACACTGTCAGGTTGTAAAGTCAAGTTTGGTCAGCCCCAGAGTCAATCATTGATAATGCTTTTCTCCAACCCGGTATCACGGCAAGACGTGAACATGTGACGTTTTACCATGCTGGGAGACGTGAATATGTCACGGTTTTGAGTTTTTGAGTCCTACAAACCGGAAGTGAGTTAGCATTTTACAACTATTGGTTCCCTCGTCTCAGAGTCAATGGGATTTCTCCATAGGATTTTGGAAAATAGCTCGAAATAAGATCTGTGGAAAACGAACCTGCTTGATAAATGCACCTTTTGTTCAGCCGGATAATCTCCACATATCTACCCCACTTTTATAATTTTCGAATAATAAATATAATGGCCAGAAGCAAAATGCTAACGTTATGCTATAAACGAACTACAGACCATGGATGTATAATAAGAACCTTTAGAATAATTACCTTTAGAAGTACACCAAAACATAACTGCTAACAATGTAAATGCTGTGTTGGAAACAAAGTTAATGTAAGAAAATGTTGAGTTAAATACTTTTGGCACTGTATATACAAAGCTTGGAAAAATGCCTATTGTGGCTGTCATACTTGCATACAGTGGCAACTAATAGTATTGTGAAGAAATGTCATGACAACCATCTACAGACTGTTACTGCACGCTGATTGTTGTGGTCCTATTTAGGACAAAACGTTCAGAGCTGTCCTTGTTCCAGTCCGCCCCTGATTGATTAGTGCTTTAACTCGTAAATTACACCCAATGTTAAAGCTTGTTGATGATATGTGAGATTGTAAATTGTCATGCATTCTAAAGTGTTCACTGTATTTTTTCCTTTCAACAGATAGCAAACAGAAGCAAGATCAAACAGCACTTTTAAGAGCGTTTTTCAATTTCTTCTCTTCTCCCTCCTCAGAGCTATATTCCCTACATTTATTCCTGTCTTCTCCCCATTTTTACACCATCTTCATCTCTGTCTCTTTACAAATCTCTCTTTTGTACACACACACACACACGGGTTTTTATGTAATAGCCTGACTTTTCCCCCAAACCGGCCCGGTGGTGGTTTAGATGGGCTACCCTTTCCTGAGGTCCTACAGCTATGGGAGTTGGGTCAAAGTACTCTAAAAAATCTGAAAAAAAATCAGCTCACTTTAGATAGCTGATACACCCTTTAGAAATGTTAAACACACCACCTACTTATATTGTGGTATGCACAGACATTTGTCTTTTGACAAAAGTGTGAGTTATAAGGACCAAAAAAACATTATATTGTGGTATGCACAGACATTTGTCTTTTGACAAAAGTGTGAGTTATAAGGACCAAAAAAACATTATGGGTCTTTAAAGGGACGATAAAGCCACTCCCACAACCCTCCAAATTTACATACATACACAACCTGACAGGACACAGCATTATGGGAGCAGTCATTTTAATTGTAAAATAAAGTATTATTAACTCTTCTCAAACCAATACATTTGTTTAAACACATTAAAGTCAAACAGCTACACAGGCAGAGACATACAGATCGACAGACAGACAATTTACAGACAGACAAACAGCTACAGACAGAGAGACAGATTACATTACATTGCATTTAGCTGGCGCTTTTATCCAAAGCGACTTACAATAAGTGCATTCGACCAGGAAGATACGACCTTGAAGAAAACAGAATCATATAAGTACATCAGGTTTCATAGAGCCAAACATTTCAAGTGCTACTCAACTGTCTTTAGATAAGCCAGTCCTTTGTTAGTATATAAGTGCTTTGCTAGTAATTCAATCTCTCGAAGTGGAGTCTAAAGAGATGAGTTTTCAGTCTGAAGAAGATGTGTAAGCTTTCTGCTGTCCTGATGTCAATGGGGAGCTCATTCCACCATTTTGGAGCCAGGATAGCAAACCCACGTGTTTTTGATGTTGGGAACTTGGGTCCCCCTCGCAGTGCGGGTGCAGCGAGCTGTTTGGCCGATGCAGAGCGGAGTGCCCGTGCTGGGGTGTACGGTTTAACCATGTCCTGGATGTAGGAAGGGCCAGATCCATTCGCAGCATGGTACGCAAGTACCAGTGTCTTGAAGTGGATTCTAGCAGTTACTGGAAGCCAGTGAAGGGAGCGGAGGAGCGGCGTCGTGTGGGAGAATTTAGGAAGGTTGAAGACCAGACGAGCCGCTGCATTCTGGATGAGCTGCAGAGGTCAGATGGCACATGCAGGTAGACCAGCCAGGAGGGGGTTGCAGTAGTCTAGGCGTGAGATGAAGAGAGCCTGGACCAGAACCTGCGCTGATGTCTGGGTCAGCTGGGGACGTATCCTCCTGATGTTGTAAAGCATGTATCTGCAGCAGCGGGTTGTAGCAGCGATGTTTGCAGTGAAGGACAGTTTGTTATCTAGGACCACACCCAGATTCCTTGCAGTCTGAGTCGTGGAAACAACAGAGGTGCCGATGTTGATTGTTAGGTCAAGAGTGGGACAATCTTTTCCCGGAAGGAAAAGCAGTTCAGTCTTGTCAAGGTTGAGCTTGAGGTGATGAGCAGACATCCACTGAGGGATGTTAGCTAGGCAAGCAGAGATGCGTGCGACGACCTGGGTCTCTGAGCGGGGAAAGGACAGAATTAGTTGGGTGTCGTCAGCGTAGCAGTGGTATGAAAAACCATGCGGGCTAATGACAGACCCGAGCGAGTTTGTGTACAAGAAGAAGAGGAGGGGACAAAGAACAGAGCCCTGAGGGACCCCTGTAGTTAATTGACAAGGGTCAGACTCTGACCCTCTCCAAGTAACCCTGTAGGTGCGGTCTTTGAGGTATGAGGTGAGGAGGGAAAGTGCAGTGCCTGAAACTCACAGACAAACAGCTACACATACAGATTGACAGACAGACAAACGGCTACACATACAGATCGGCAGACAGAAAGACAGCTTACAGACAGACAAACAGCTACACATACAGAGAGACATACAGATCGACAGACAGAGAGACAGCTTACAGACAGCTACACAGACAGAGAGACATACAGATCGACAGACAGAGAGACAGCTTACAGACAGCTACACAGACAGAGAGACAGCTTACAGACAAACAGCTACACAGACAGAGAGACATGCAGATCGACAGACAGAGAGACAGCTTACAGACAGCTACACAGACAGAGAGACAGCTTACAGACAGACAAACAGCTACACAGACAGAGAGACATACAGATCGACAGACAGCTTACAGACAGACAGAGACAGAGCTTACAGACAGCTACACAGACAGAGAGACAGCTTACAGACAGACAAACAACTACACAGACAGAGACATACAGATCGACAGACAAAATATATGTATTGTCAGACAGCAACGGGATCGCCTACAACTTCCAAGTGCACACAGGCCCAATCTTTCCAATGGATGGCATGCCAGATATTGGGGCTAGCGGCCACATTGTTCTGCAACTTGCGAGCATCATCCCAGGCAACCAATCCCACAAGCTGTTCTTTGATAACTGCTTTACCAGTGTGGATCTCCAGACCATTCTCCAAAAGACAAAAATCCACTGTGTTGGAACAGTAAGGCACTATCGTCTGGCAGGGTGCAGCTTCTCTAATGATAAAGTAATGAAGAAGAAAGGCAGGGGAACCTTTGAAGAGAAAGCCACAAGCTATGACGGAGTCCAACTCAGGGCAGTGAAATGGCATGACAATCGCGCTGTCCATCTCCTCTCAACCTTTGCCTCAGCCAACCCAACGATCTCTGTGCAAAGATGGGATAAGAAAAAGAAAGAAACAGTGCAGGTTACCTACCCGAGTGTCGTGCATGCATACAATAAGAGTATGGGAGGAGTGGATCTTTTAGACTCGCTGATTGCTCTCTACAGAACAAAGATCAGGTCAAGGAAGTGGCATTACAAGATGATGGATTTCACTCTAGTGAATGCGTGGCTCTTGTACCACAGGGACTGCAAGGACTTTGGCATCCCCAAGAAAGAAGTGTACAGCCTGCTTAAATTCAAAGCTGAAGTTGCAAGTTGCCTTTGCAACGAGAGGAAAGTTTTGAAGAAGAGGGGGAGACCATCTCATAATGTTGACAGAGACCTGGCTGAGAAGAAGCGCAGAGGTTCTGCCTCATCAGTGCCATCAACACCTGTGTGTCAAGATCACACTGACCATTGGCCTGTGTGGGTGGAGAAAAAGGGCCGGTGCAAATACCTTGGCTGTAAGGGTATAGTGAAAGTGCAGTGTCCAAAGTGTGAGCACGTACCTGTGCTTCACTGCAGACAAGAACTGCTTCATGAACTTCCACAAGCAGTGAGCTTATTGTGTTAAATGGCAAAATAAAGTTTGATGAAAGACGCCCAGACTCTTCGCGTATTTATTCCTAAAGGTTGTTTCACAATGGTACAAATGCAGGCAACATTCAGACATGTAATCTTGTTGAATTATTAAAAATAACAATTTTTATATTTTAATTGGCATGCAATTTCACCTGTTGAGATTATTTAGTATTTCCCATGTGTTTTTAAATAAATGTTGTTCAAATTTGAAACAATAACTCTTTTACCATTACGGTACAGTGTTGCCTCAAAGCAACGCACCCCAAAAAGTAACCCCAAATAATTATTTATTGAAAAATTCTTTAGATTATGTTTATTTGGTCTATTCTATGACAAAAAAACACTCCAAATTGTTTTTCCCCAAATGGCATCATAGTGCATACCATAGAGGGTTAAGTATAAACAGGTCAACAGTTTATTTTTCACTTGTTTTATTCTTCATATGTCAAAAACGTTTGGTTAAACTTAAGAGGTACCCTGAGGCAGAATGATACATTTAAGGTTCATAAAAAAACACAACTAAATCTAGGGTAACTGGGCGTCTTTGAAGATGGTTTTAAAACAAAAGTATTAGAACACAAATGAGTATAGAAAGACATAAATACCACAGGGGATTGATACATGTTTGGGAGGTTAACTGAAGTGTAACGACTTTTCTACATTATCTCCATGACAACACTAGGAAACATTACCCAATTATAATGAACAGGTAGAATTCATCTGGAACAATGCATTGTGCTATATCTGAGTGATACTGCACAATATTCTTAATGCTCAACTGACCATTCACGTTATATAACGTGCTAAACAAAACATGCTGGCTTCAGTAAACAAGTTGAGCAAACCGAACCCATGAATCTATTTTTATTTAAAAAACATTAATAACACTAAAGGCTATGGATGCACTATACAGCTGATGCAAACAGCTAACGTTAACAGCATAATCTCAACCCGTCTGTTGAACATAGGTGCAGTATAAAATGTTAAGTTATCAGGATAACCACAACATAATACAAAAACAAAACTGATGGTTTCACAGTGACTGTGACTGCCTCTTTTGAGCAATTCCGCGATTGCGAACAAAGTCTCTAACATTTTGTACTGTTCGTCCATCAAGCACTTTGCCTTCAACCAGCTTGCAGTGCTGGCACTCGGATTTGGTTGCCAGATTTCCTTTGGCAATATGACGCTTAAAATGCCGCATTACTGCGGCAACCTCATCCTTGGCCCACAGTTTTTTTATTGTTCTTCTGGCATTTTCATGATCCTTTCCTGAAAGATATACAAGTAAAAAAAAAATCTGTAGAATCAAAATGTGAAATGTACTAGGCAGTCATATTTTAGTTGGAAATAACTGTAATCTGCTTTTTATCTGAAAATTGGATACGAGTAGCACATACATGCCATCCTCTTCCTGCCTGCCTCCTAACCTTAACTTTAGGACAGCAATCCAATAAGTAAAGTGACTATTGAGAAATCTTTATAAAAAGGTCTTGGACATGTGCTGTATTTTTTATATCAGAAAAAAGGTTACTGTTCCAAACAGAAGTGCTACTCGTTTTTTAATTAATTGGGGGGCAAATATATTTTTGGACAGCAGGGGTAGAAAGATGGGTTAGACATTTAAAAAGTCCTAGGCTGGAATGCATTCTAGTAATAATTGACCACTCCCAAAAAGGAAACTAATCAATCAATTTTTGAAAATCAAAACTGTCTCGGCTAGGTCTTAACACTGTTTTGTATCTTATTTATAAGCTTATTTCAATGCCTTCTCCGAGTTCAACAACCAAACTGGCCTTACCTTCATAGGGAGGAGCAGTCTCACTCACTGTGGATGACACAGTTTCTGCTTAACACACAAATGTTTTTGTTGTTAAATATATAATTAGTATTCTCTATTCTGTCAGACACAACTATAAGCCAGGTAAGTGAGGCAACCTACCCAAATGGTCAATGTCTTGCTCTGTGATAACAGTTGTGGATGCAGCAGTCACAGGTTGGCTAGTTCCACACTCTGTTGCTGGTGCCTCATCATCATCATCATCATCATCAGAGTCACTGTTTTCGTCTTCAGCATCACTGAATGAAATTTCATCTAGGAAAAAGTACATGCAAAACGTGCATTAATATCTAGACACACATAAATAAAACATACCTGAATTATTTTAGCTTTAGATATATACAATTCTGTAATAGTTTAAACAATGCAAACTCAAGAAGCTTATTAGATGTAAGTGCGCACTTTAAGAATCAAAAGTCAAAGTCAACCTCACTCACAATGCATTTCATTTGATTGGTTAATGTTGTTTGTGAACTCAACGTTTTCCTAGACCATTCCAGGCTGGTAAGGATGAGTGCAAGTATATTTTTGTTTAAAAAAAAAAATTCTGTACAAACCTTCAATATCAATCTCGTCCAGTGATTTCCCCTGAATGCTGGAAAGCTGTCCTTTCTCCATAGTTAACAGCAGTTTGGAAATCTTGGCCAGTTGTGTGGTTGGAACTGGTAATCTGTAGAAATCCCGGTGTACCCGGATATCATGACCAAGGAAATCAGCTACCTGGTCCAGTTCATTGTTCTTTAAATTAAGCACCTGGGAGAGTGTTGCGACATGTTTTCTAAGGTGTGTCGACCTGAGGTGTTCAGGGTGCTTTGCACCACACTTGCTTGCATGAAGACGCAAGCAGTCCTGTCCTCGGTAGTAGCTCATACATTTGGGTCTTGCAAACAGGAACACATTGGTTGAATAAACACCACATTCAGTTCTTTTACTCACAAGAAGGGACAGGGCATCCAACATGCTTGGTGAGAGCAGAACTGCAACCTTTCTGCCCCTCTTTCCCGGGATTTCAACTCGGCTGAAATAGTTGCAGAGCCTTTGTTCAGTCTTTGACAACCCCTTGGCAACATCTTGATTCAGTTCTGCGTTGTCTCTTTCATTAAAATTTTTGAGTCGCATTTTTGAAACCTCCCCAGTACGTCTTCGATTAAACACTATGATTTCTGCAAGTGCAACTTTTGCAAGTTCAGCATAGTTCTGAGGCGTCGCCTCCTCTTTTAAGTTGCAAATGGCACTTTCTGCAGATTTGTCAAGGTGCCGATGAAGGATCTGAACATCTTCGGTGAAGGGTAATGTTGATGGTTTGTTGTATTTTGCAGCGCTCAGAGTGTTCAGAGCACTGTGAGACACAAACTCAGACCACTTGGAGGTGTAGAGTTTCTGGAACATTTTAGTCGATTTGATCAGTTCATCATCTTCTGCCATAAGGGCCCGACAATGAACAATGTCACTTATTTTGAGTAGCGTATGTCCAAGTTTCAATGCCAGGCTTGGTGTTGAATATGTGTGGTGTTCATCATCAAATCCTGACACTTTCTTCACTGCTTGCACCACTCTTTGGAAGTTAGCAGGTTTAACAGCCTCCTCAAGGTTATAAACCGAGAATTCTGTTCGCAGACAAAGCAACAAACGTCCAACTTCACGTAGCTTCTGACGTATGTATTCATACTTAGTAGTGTCTTGACCGTGTTTGTTGTAGAGGGACTGGGCAAACTGAATAATAGAATGGTCATTTCGGACAACTGAGGCAACCTCATCCTGTCTCATCGCATTGAGTAGCTTCCACACTCCACTTGAGATCTGCTGACAAAATACTGACTCTTGAGCTGAGGCCCAACCCAGTACTTTGGTTCTTCCAGGTTTTTCTTCTTCTTCTTCTTCTTCGTTTTTTGGCTTACAGGGGCATCTGCGGACATGTCTCCAAAGGTCCTTGCGGATGTACAATCCTTGACAGTGCATGCAGTGGATGAATTTTCCTGCCGGTGCTTCAGCCTTTGGTCTTCTCTTTACTTTTAGTGTCCCTGTTCCACTCTTTAAAACTTCAGTGTTGTTTTTAAAATTTCCTTTATTCCTCATTCTTTCTATTAATATCTTTCGCTCTTCTGAGTGTTCGGGAAGGGAAAATGCATGTATAATTTCACCATGTGTTTTGTGAATTCTCAAATGGCGGGAAATTTTGCTTTGTGGTTTTCCACAAATAAAACAGTAATTTTTAGTGCTCAATGTCAGATGTTTGGGAAGCTCAGTTTTAGCCTTTGGCTTTTTCTTGTACGAGTCTTTGTTGGAAATCGGTGGACCAGATGTTGTAGCATCGATAGCCATATCAAGAGGGGGCCAATCCTTTGATGTACTGGCCAATACTGGGAGGCTTGTGTCCGATGGATAATTTTTTACGACATCAGTTAGTGTTTCAAATTGAATCTGTCCAGCTTTTGACTGACTAGGCATTGCATCTGAATAATCATCACTATCCCCTTGTGAGTCAGGTATGTATTCCTCATCAGACATGCACTCATCTGATATTTGATCCTTTTCTGAATCTGATTGGCTTGACTGCAGTTCATCTCTGAAACTGTTTTCAGAAGGCTGTTGGAAATGAAAAAAAAAAATGACATTTGGTTTTGACGTATAGTTATAGACAGCTAAAAGTTCAACAACACCTTAAGCTCATACTCACCTTAGGTAGATAATGGAGGCTATCATCTTGAATTTTTCTGAAGCAGGATTTATGCCAGACTTGTGAACACTCTGCAACATATTTTTTGTACATTATTGTACATAGTACGGGTCTATTGAAACAGTTTTGTTTGCACAATGAAATACAAAAGTGGGGTCAAAAAGATCTTCAGCATTAAACCATAAAAGATAAGGAAGAAAAATAAAACATTTGTAAGTAATCTAAACAATATACTGGAGTCTACAACTATTATAATTCAATAATGACCTCTTTTTACGCATCATTACACTAATACAGTTGATATATATATATATATATATATATGATATATCATTCTAAAAAGTATACCAAACTACTGCAAATTCATACATGACTATCTCACCTCTGCATTCATATCCAAGCCACTTGAAGGAGGACACAGGTCCCACACAGGAAGCACAGCTGTCCAATGAGGATACAGTTGCGATCCTCAAGCAATGTTGTTGGCAAAATGTAACAATTTTGTTTTTGAGCAGCAACAATTTCACATTGACATGTTGATATCTACTAGCAAATCCTTTAATAGCAAAGATCAATGTTTAATTACATTTGCTTTTACAAGTCTCAAGACATTACATGAAAGCATCTAAGTTGTGTTTCTGAAATCCAATGCAGTTCTTCTTTCACTCGACAGCCCAAATGATTACAGGTCTTAGGTTATGAAAAGTATAATCCTTAAACCTACTTTTCACTAAGGAATTCAGGATATACTACATTTAGTTTACATTATATCTTGTCATAGATGACATGAATCATTACTTAGTGCGTCGCTTTTCACCACATGTTACTGAACAACTTAACATACATGTAAAACTAACATACAGATCACATGCAGGCAGTGCAAGTACGAGTCAAACTCAGATGAATGCCACTATCAACGTCACCTGACGACATGGCCCCTTAAACAGCCAGGACCTCCTAAACCATGTCCCTGTTGTTCTCAGATTGATACACATACACTCAAGATACTGACTTAGACTTTGAAAAGCATTTGAAGATAATGTCCTCACATACCATTGTCTCTATAAACCATATGATATACAGACTACTGCATACACACACACGGCCCAAAGAAACATGTCGGTATGTAAATAGATCAAATCAAGTAGTACTTAAATGTAATGTACCTTTTCAGCTCTGCTGAGGGGAGAAAGCACTGGACCTGTCGTCTTCGTGTAGCTCTCAGTGCTGTCACTGTTCTTCACCATCTGTAGCAGATAAAGCACAACGAGAAGGATCAATAAACAAAGTCAAAAATGTACTAGCAGAGAATATTTGGAATTGAATAAAAGAATGGTCCTACTGATGACAGAAAGAAGGAAAACTTAGTTTAAAACCTTACTGGATCCTTTTTGTAAGCCACAAAACATCAATGAGATATTACATCTATGTTAAATGTAAAAATACCTCTTCAATGTTCTCATTTGGAGATGTGGCCTGTGTGGCCCCACAGGTTTCCAGAGGCATCACTTCATCAAGACCCTGCAAGATGCAAACACACACACAAAAAAACATTACATGAAAGCATTTATGGTTGTGTTTCTGAAATCCAATGCAGTTCTTCTTTCACTCGACAGCCCAAATGATTACAGGTCTTAGGTTATGAAAAGTATAATCCTTAAACCTACTTTTCACTAAGGAATTCAGGATATACTACATTTAGTTTACATTATATCTTGTCATAGATGACATGAATCATTACTTAGTGCGTCGCTTTTCACCACATGTTACTGAACAACTTAACATACATGTAAAACTAACATACAGATCACATGCAGGCAGTGCAAGTACGAGTCAAACTCAGATGAATGCCACTATCAACGTCACCTGACGACATGGCCCCTTAAACAGCCAGGACCTCCTAAACCATGTCCCTGTTGTTCTCAGATTGATACACATACACTCAAGATACTGACTTAGACTTTGAAAAGCATTTGAAGATAATGTCCTCACATACCATTGTCTCTATAAACCATATGATATACAGACTACTGCATACACACACACGGCCCAAAGAAACATGTCGGTATGTAAATAGATCAAATCAAGTAGTACTTAAATGTAATGTACCTTTTCAGCTCTGCTGAGGGGAGAAAGCACTGGACCTGTCGTCTTCGTGTAGCTCTCAGTGCTGTCACTGTTCTTCACCATCTGTAGCAGATAAAGCACAACGAGAAGGATCAATAAACAAAGTCAAAAATGTACTAGCAGAGAATATTTGGAGTTGAATAAAAGAATGGTCTTACTGATGACAGAAAGAAGGAAAACTTAGTTTAAAACCTTACTGGATCCTTTTTGTAAGCCACAAAACATCAATGAGATATTACATCTATGTTAAATGTAAAAATACCTCTTCAATGTTCTCATTTGGAGATGTGGCCTGTGTGGCCCCACAGGTTTCCAGAGGCATCACTTCATCAAGACCCTGCAAGATGCAAACACACACACAAAAAAACATTACATGAAAGCATTTATGGTTGTGTTTCTGAAATCCAATGCAGTTCTTCTTTCACTCGACAGCCCAAATGATTACAGGTCTTAGGTTATGAAAAGTATAATCCTTAAACCTACTTTTCACTAAGGAATTCAGGATATACTACATTTAGTTTACATTATATCTTGTCATAGATGACATGAATCATTACTTAGTGCGTCGCTTTTCACCACATGTTACTGAACAACTTAACATACATGTAAAACTAACATACAGATCACATGCAGGTAGTGCAAGTACGAGTCAAACTCAGATGAATGCCACTATCAACGTCACCTGACGACATGGCCCCTTAAACAGCCAGGACCTCCTAAACCATGTCCCTGTTGTTCTCAGATTGATACACATACACTCAAGATACTGACTTAGACTTTGAAAAGCATTTGAAGATAATGTCCTCACATACCATTGTCTCTATAAACCATATGATATACAGACTACTGCATACACACACACGGCCCAAAGAAACATGTCGGTATGTAAATAGATCAAATCAAGTAGTACTTAAATGTAATGTACCTTTTCAGCTCTGCTGAGGGGAGAAAGCACTGGACCTGTCGTCTTCGTTTAGCTCTCAGTGCTGTCACTGTTCTTCACCATCTGTAGCAGATAAAGCACAACGAGAAGGATCAATAAACAAAGTCAAAAATGTACTAGCAGAGAATATTTGGAATTGAATAAAAGAATGGTCCTACTGATGACAGAAAGAAGGAAAACTTAGTTTAAAACCTTACTGGATCCTTTTTGTAAGCCACAAAACATCAATGAGATATTACATCTATGTTAAATGTAAAAATACCTCTTCAATGTTCTCATTTGGAGATGTGGCCTGTGTGGCCCCACAGGTTTCCAGAGGCATCACTTCATCAAGACCCTGCAAGATGCAAACACACACACAAAAAAACATTACATGAAAGCATTTATGGTTGTGTTTCTGAAATCCAATGCAGTTCTTCTTTCACTCGACAGCCCAAATGATTACAGGTCTTAGGTTATGAAAAGTATAATCCTTAAACCTACTTTTCACTAAGGAATTCAGGATATACTACATTTAGTTTACATTATATCTTGTCATAGATGACATGAATCATTACTTAGTGCGTCGCTTTTCACCACATGTTACTGAACAACTTAACATACATGTAAAACTAACATACAGATCACATGCAGGCAGTGCAAGTACGAGTCAAACTCAGATGAATGCCACTATCAACGTCACCTGACGACATGGCCCCTTAAACAGCCAGGACCTCCTAAACCATGTCCCTGTTGTTCTCAGATTGATACACATACACTCAAGATACTGACTTAGACTTTGAAAAGCATTTGAAGATAATATCCTCACATACCATTGTCTCTATAAACCATATGATATACAGACTACTGCATACACACACACGGCCCAAAGAAACATGTCGGTATGTAAATAGATCAAATCAAGTAGTAGTTAAATGTAATGTACCTTTTCAGCTCTGCTGAGGGGAGAAAGCACTGGACCTGTCGTCTTCGTGTAGCTCTCAGTGCTGTCACTGTTCTTCACCATCTGTAGCAGATAAAGCACAACGAGAAGGATCAATAAACAAAGTCAAAAATGTACTAGCAGAGAATATTTGGAATTGAATAAAAGAATGGTCTTACTGATGACAGAAAGAAGGAAAACTTAGTTTAAAACCTTACTGGATCCTTTTTGTAAGCCACAAAACATCAATGAGATATTACATCTATGTTAAATGTAAAAATACCTCTTCAATGTTCTCATTTGGAGATGTGGCCTGTGTGGCCCCACAGGTTTCCAGAGGCATCACTTCATCAAGACCCTGCAAGATGCAAACACACACACAAAAAAACATTACATGAAAGCATTTATGGTTGTGTTTCTGAAATCCAATGCAGTTCTTCTTTCACTCGACAGCCCAAATGATTACAGGTCTTAGGTTATGAAAAGTATAATCCTTAAACCTACTTTTCACTAAGGAATTCAGGATATACTACATTTAGTTTACATTATATCTTGTCATAGATGACATGAATCATTACTTAGTGCGTCGCTTTTCACCACATGTTACTGAACAACTTAACATACATGTAAAACTAACATACAGATCACATGCAGGCAGTGCAAGTACGAGTCAAACTCAGATGAATGCCACTATCAACGTCACCTGACGACATGGCCCCTTAAACAGCCAGGACCTCCTAAACCATGTCCCTGTTGTTCTCAGATTGATACACATACACTCAAGATACTGACTTAGACTTTGAAAAGCATTTGAAGATAATGTCCTCACATACCATTGTCTCTATAAACCATATGATATACAGACTACTGCATACACACACACGGCCCAAAGAAACATGTCGGTATGTAAATAGATCAAATCAAGTAGTACTTAAATGTAATGTACCTTTTCAGCTCTGCTGAGGGGAGAAAGCACTGGACCTGTCGTCTTCGTGTAGCTCTCAGTGCTGTCACTGTTCTTCACCATCTGTAGCAGATAAAGCACAACGAGAAGGATCAATAAACAAAGTCAAAAATGTACTAGCAGAGAATATTTGGAATTGAATAAAAGAATGGTCCTACTGATGACAGAAAGAAGGAAAACTTAGTTTAAAACCTTACTGGATCCTTTTTGTAAGCCACAACACATCAATGAGATATTACATCTATGTTAAATGTAAAAATACCTCTTCAATGTTCTCATTTGGAGATGTGGCCTGTGTGGCCCCACAGGTTTCCAGAGGCATCACTTCATCAAGACCCTGCAAGATGCAAAAAAAAAACATTATTATTGGATGGTGCTTTCCCATGTACCTAAAGATTCTAAACCATTCATAGCTTGTAGTAACATGAAATTAAAGTTATTCAGATATACATTTCAATAAACACCCTTTAGTTATGTTTCACTATTTCAGAAGTAAAAAAATATATATATTTATAATATTTATACTGAAATAATCATGACTCGGAATAATCATAATCAAAACTAATGCATTGGACAATATGTAGCATTTACGTATGTGGTGTGATGGTTAGAGCATTTCCTTAAGAAAATATATTCAGTACAGAAAATAAAATGTTGACCACCTTGCATCTCCACGGCCAGTCTGAATCACCATAATTATAGGTGATCTCCTCTCCTGGACTTATGTCTCGGTCAGCGAACAAACAAAGATGGGGCTTCCCTTGCACGGATAGTTGTCTCATCTTTGCAGTCGGGTTTCTGTGATCGTCATTTACAAGTCTTCCAAGAGACTCATCCTCTTTTGCTGCATCGACGCTACGAAAACACAAGTAAAAATTCATTGCAAAAGAGTTAATTAAAATACTCCTTGAAAACAGCTAGCTAAGCTGTGAAAATAAATCCAACTTCATTCATTCTGCGCAGACTTATCATTGACATAATACGCACCACCACAGTTTTCCATCAAAATGGAAATCGAACATGAACACCTTGAGCCTGACAGGATAAAGTTTCAGTCTCCTCTCACATTCTTGTTTGCTTATGAGTTCACCTCTATATTCTATCAAAAAGTCTCCTTTTTGAAATGGTATAGAGGTGAAGATGCCGCGACCTACAAGGAACACAAATAACAAATAAGTGAGCAAAATAGCACACTAAAGTCACATATTTTATGTTTATAATTTAAGTTAAATCATGGTTAAACAGTCAGAAGCAGGGATGCAGGGATGCAAACTCATCAGTCCCCAGAACCCACAGAATGTCTACTTCAAAATTAGGAATAACAGATGATTTTAGCAGTCAGAACAACTAAAGCAGCAGTGATAATAACAGAAACGTCAAGGAGTCACATCTAATAGAATTATATAAAAGCATTAATTTTAATTGTGTAATTGTGTAAGTGTGTCTAACAGCTGTTCACCATGGGTCCAGTCTGTGCCACAGTGACTCCGCACAGTTACTGTTAACAAGCGCTTTACTCCGGATCAACTCACCTTTGATGGCATTGATGTATTGGACGTCAAGTCCTGCTTTGTCCCCTCCAGTGTCAATATAAAATGTGGCATCATCCTTTGGATTGATGCGTCTCCGCCTTTGCATCTTGACTTTGATGGTTTATTATAGCTGTGAAAAAGAGTAAGGGTTCATACGTCCTGCCCTCAGCTCCAGTTAAATACAATGTTTACATCACATAAATAAACCGGAGGCTCCTAAACAGTTCATACCTCCATTTAAGTAAAACGTTCCAATCAATTATTGGGACAGTCCATTCTTCATTCACATCACCTAAGATTACCGGAAGGCTCCGGTTAAATAAACCGGAGGCTCCTTATAAACTACCGGGACTACAGTTCATACCTTCCGTCCTCAGCTCTGCTGATTGAAATTCATGCATTACTAAAAAAGACAGGAGTCTAATCTTGCCTTGTTTTTTCCCCAGACCAGGCTGCTTTCTACATTAATTAATCTTCAATCAAAAAACAAAACAGCTGCCGACATTATTTCTTTAGCATTACTCTTAGCTAGCATATACACATGCGGCGCGATTACATCAGCTGTTAGCAGTTAACACACAGAGCTCACAGCTCCTCATATCTGTTCAGAAACTAGACAAAAGTTAAACAAGTACAAACCACTGTCTGTGTCATGGAGAATACAGTCGCTGGTTTATTTATGTCTGTAGGCCGTTGTTGTAAGTGTGGACGGTCGGAGCATATACAACGTTAGCTTAGCCGATCTCCATTTAGACAACACGCATTTTAAAATGTTTTTCGCCTGCCGTCTTGTCTGCAGACTTGTCAAGCATTAATTCATGGTTTTTACTAACCGGTATCAGTATGTTGTTACTTCGGCATCATTTAGAAACGTCAATCACAATTTAATCACGGTAAAATATGTTAATTTTGTTGTAGTTGTAGTAGCTCCCGACACAGCTGACAGCCGCGGTGAAACTCGAGCGATCAGAGCGAAGCTAATATTCGCATCGTGTCCGGTGTGAAGCATTAATCATGTAAAATAAGCAATATCTACAAGTATGCAAGCTTACCTGTTTGTGTTTAATTGAGTAGGCTATTGTAGCTAGCTCCGTAGTCTTCTGTCTTTCCATGAGCTGAGTGAACGCAGCTGTAGTCTTCTGTCTTTCCATGAGCAGAGTGAACGCAGCTGTAGTCTTCTGTCTTTCCATGAGCAGAGTGAACGCAGCTGCAAGTATGCACGTGACATGACCACGTTTTTTTAAGGACCGCCCACACAGGAAATTACACACAGTGTATGGAACTGCAATAATGTGTAAGGACCTGCATTCGAAAAACCACCTGAGCGGCGCTGTTCTATACACTGAGATACACTCAAAAAACATGTTATAGTGGTACAAACTGACTTTTCAGAAAATGAGGATTTAAATTAGTTAGACACTAACAAACATGGATACACTCTTAAGTTTTAAGCGGATATCAGCATAGGGTACAAAAGGAATTTGTCAGAAATGAGGATTTATGTTAGTTAGACACTAAAAAACATGGATACACTCGAAGTTTTAAGTGGACTTCGGCATAGTCCATGTATACCACCAAGGTTCGCGTAATGCTGGTGGGTAGTCAGGTAAAATGGTAGGGTATACCACATTGACCAACACACACAAACACACACACACACACACACACACACACATCCTTGTCTTTATTGCATTCTGGGGGTACCTGACCAGACCATCCCTTTTGGGATCCACCCTTTCTGAAGGTTGTACAGCACTGTAAAAAATCAGGCAGAATCCTGAAGTGGACTCAAACAAAGATTTCACTTCAAATTATCAATCAGAGAAAGTAGAGGTCACTGACCGGACTATAACCCGTTTCATGGGGTCTTGTCAGGTACAGAGTTACAGGAGGGGTCCATATATACACGCTGTCTGGCTTTTAGTCATGTGTGGGCTCCAAAAATACAATGTCTGGTTTAAAACATTAGTGGGGTCACTTTGCACACTGTATTACTAAACTTACTTTAGGTAACAATGTAACACCTTTGACTGTCAAAGTGAGGGCTATCATGATGCAGAATGATTTTCACCTTTAGTGTCAACATGTAGCTTCTGTTGAGTGACAGTTATATTGAATTCCAATGTACTGATAGCATTTTAATTACTATATAAGCTATTATAGTAATGTTTTTTATAAGTCTATTTACACACTGTGACACAGGGATGTCTGAACTCGTGAATGAGACTCACAGTACATTTACTGAATGTGCATCAGTTTCCTACTTTTTAAATAAAGAGGGGTTTGTGTTCTAAGTGTTAATTATTGAAGCCATATAAGTCATGCTTATAAGGCTATTCTGCTTAAATAGTCATTGTAATGTCCAGTAAATACAAGGAAATTGTCGTTATTAGACTTTTAATTTTCAAAAGAATTGTATTCTGTGTACACAAAAAGGTATCGCCATTTAAGAACGGCATTATTATATAACAAAGGTCCCAAAAAGGACTTAAAAAACAACTTGTTTTTAAATGAGGGTCTAAGGTCACTGAAAGAATTTAACCTTCAAAACTTTTATGTTAGACATAAAGGGAGATTACTTAAGTAACGATATGCGATTCATGACAATAAAATGGTAGATACAGACGAGAACACCAGATGTGATAGTTGGGACATTGAAAGAAATAAGGAAATTGAAAGTGTGAAAAGGGACAAGATTAAATTGTGTTAAGAAAAAAACAAGATTATATGAGAAACTAGAAGAGATGATAAGGTAGTTGAGATAAAAGGAAGATTACAAAAAAGAGATGAGATTTAAAAAGCATAGAGGTAAGAGAAGATAAGATGAAATAGATAAGGTTGAAGAGATAAGGCAGGAGGAAATTGTGAATAATTCAGATAAAAGAAAAGGAGGTATTAAGAGGACATCAATGAGGGGTGAAATAAGAAATAAAGTATGATCTATATTTGTATAGTGGCTTGCATCAATGATTTAACTTTTGCAAGCATTACACTTGACAACAAAAACTAATGGTGTCAACAGACATCAATGATCACTTTACATTTTGCTCTTGAGAGCTGTGATCCGATTCTTTATGTAAAACTTTATGTCCAACCAATTTCTTTGTTTGAGTGCTTCTCCTTCCATTTCAAGACACTTATCGCAGTCGCTTTTCCGTGGAACGCGACATGTGTTAATGAAGGTCATCATGTGCTTCTCAACAGCTTGGATCTCCATCTTTTCCCACAGCTTTTTCTTGAAAGGCTGCCGACCTGTATAAAAATGACACAAATAAATTATTTTGTGTTTTTCTGGAACTGCTATGGAAAAGTTATGAGAGAAAAAGTTGATAGACATATATGAATAATAACACAAGTAGCATAATATGTAAATAAATTCGGTCTCCATTTTAGATTCTATAATAAATCTATATTGATTGGTACAAAAAATAATAATAAACAATAATACACATTAAGTAGTTTTACGACATTCTTCCAGAATGTCAGCAATAATTCTGATTCCATTGACCTTAGATATAAAGGGCATGGTGGCAGAAGTTTCAGAGGAGAATATCTCAAAACCTCACACTAGGGGTTTCACCAACTACTCGACTAGTCCACTACCACTACCACTCAGCGCTGTAGGCCCTAGTCATCTAGTCGTGAACAAAATGGAGGCAAACGTGGGAGATGAGGATGCCGACATTGGCGCTGCAAAATGCTCCAGCAAAACACGCCCGACATTCAGGGGTCCTCATCTTATGCGCAACTGCGCCGCACCTATGCACTCTACAGTTTCAGTTTTAGCTCCGGCGCTAAAAGTTCACGAGCGTGCTCCACTAGCACCCCCTCTTTGAACAGCTGTTTGGACCTCATTTCGAGATCAACAAGAAAACACGGGTCAACAGTGGCGCGGATGAGCTACGGGATTACTGCCAGCAGACACCCCATATCCCCACAATGGATAACCCTCTCAAGTGGTGGGCACAAAACGCGAACCGCTTCCCCCGTTTAGCCAAGCTTTCCAGGTGCTACCTGGCTACACCAGCACCCCAAGTGAACGGATGTTTTCCCTGGCAGGCACCACTGTCACCCGACAGCGGTCAAGCCTCCTTCCCTCACATGTTGATGATTTGGTCTTCCTTAACGCAAACCAAAAAACCTGGAAGGGTGGACATCCTTATCGAGGAGGACACTGACAGCGAGTAAAGTGTTGCGCAATGCGCACTGGATTTACGTTGCATTTATGTTCTTAACAGAGTTTTTGCAGTAGATTTGGTGACTCCAGTTACTGTTTTTTATTTAATCAGCCATGTAACCCAAATTAAAATGCTGCTTTGTTACAGTGTTTAACGTAACTGTATGCATTGCAATACAAAATACAGTTTTACACCTCTCTTTGTGTGTCTTTATGACGACGTAACAACTAGTCGACTACTATTTTGAAAAACTTGTCGACTAGTAAATAATGGTAGTTGTGAAACCCCTACCTCACACATGAACGTACCAAAACTAACTGCATAATCCTGGTGGTAAACTAGGTATACATTTTCTAATGCGTTTGAAATAACCCTTTTACATTGGATTGAAACAAAGAAAAATTGCTAACCAGTAACTCAAAATGCAAGAGAGCAAATAGAAGATGCAAATGTAATGTTATATATTCAAAAGAGTTAACATTATACACAAGCAGATCTAAAAGATGTCAGTGTAGAACCATGAAACATTACATCAACCATGGAAGAGCATTCAGTAACAAAGTATTGTCTAAAAAGTTGACCTTTTTGCCTTCTCTGGGTCTGTGGTTGAGCAGCTGGTGGAGGTGTCATGGGGCCCTGTTGCGATGCTTCATCTGTATTGCTCCCATCTCTCATTGTTGTTTCATTCTCCATCTGAGTGGATGTGACTTGACCCTCTGAAAACCAGATATAAAAAATAATCAATTATGTGTTGCAAGAAAATTAGATATATCCCGAGCTAAAACTCGAATATTTGATGCGGCTTTTTTCAATGGGTGTATAATGGCTAAAAACAAATCTGATCCTTTCTTTACTATGTTCTCCCTCCTTTTGTCTACCCAAACAAACTTGTATTTCTTCGCTGCTTTTATTTACAGCTGAGCTCTACAGTGTGAACTGGTTTGTAATATCAAAGTAATCTTTCATTCATATCACATCAGTAATTTAAGTCTTACAATTTTGTATTTATGATGCAATATTTAATGTATTTTTATGAAGTACATGATACAAATCTAATCAAAATGATGGTAATTACAACAATCTGACTTGCCGATACAGCTGATACAAAATGCTACAGTACTAAAGATCAGGATCATATACCACAAACTTGAATGGGACATAGCATGGTCCCACTTAAAAATAATATTTACCTTGTGAGTCTGACTCACACACTGTCTCATTGTCGCTGTCCATGCGCACATTCTCTGTGAGTTTGGGGTTAGAGGAAGGAGAATGAAGAATGAATTAGTAGAAGCACAATGCACTTAAATTAAGTCTGACATGCTCCAATAATGCCCTAGAAAAATATGTTTTTATATACAAGTACAATTACTTTGGAAACAGAATTGGTATTTCATGTATGAACATGTAAAAAAAGATTTTACCCTCAGGATCAATGCTGATGTCATCCAGGGTCTTGCCCTGGAATTCTGCCAGGCGTCCTTGCTCCAAGGCCATGAGAAGTTTGCTGATCTTAGCAAGCTGAAGGGTGCCCTCAGGAAGTCTGTAGAATTGCCATTTTACATATACAACAGAAAAACAAATACAACACAATTCACAGATATCTTAGGGAAACCGTCTTTCCATAAATAGGGTGTGATTTGTCATAAAGTCACAGCTGGACGCTAACAAAAAATATTATGAAAGTTGTTTAAGTTACATAATACATTTTGACATACTCCATATTTGAAGTCAGTAGATCAGGAACATGAAGGGCAAAAATCATCTATAGCCCACAGAGGTTGTGATGCTATCTAAGCCCCAGTCTCTAACGTCACTCATTTAACTTTCTTACATCTGTCACAGGTTTGCCCACAGAGCGCTCCTCCTCTCCAACACTAGGACAACTTGCTACCTCTGTAGCAAATGGGTGTAGCAGTACCACAGGTGAAGGGATGAAGAAGAAGAATAAGGGTATGTTTTGTTTTTGTGGTACATCCTACTGAACAAATAAATAGCTGTATACTATTCTCCCATTCACGCGCAAGTCCTTTTGCACACAAGATATCAGATCCAGGTTTCCATAATCCCTCTCTTTCTAATAACCATAAAAAACCATAAAGGTTTGCTCAATGACTTGTCTTTTTTTATAAGGTGGTTAGAAATGATGTTTCATGAAATAAAACAAAAAGGAAGTTGGACACAAATAGGCCACATTGCAGATTAGCTAATGTTCTCTTCCTATATGAAAGTCATTAATCAAATATTCGTCTGGAGGATGTCCAAACCTTTTCTTCATTTGTTTATAACTTCTTATTTGCACCATTTCAGGCTGCAGAAAATGCTCAAGGCAGCAGATATTCAACTACAACGGAATAAAAGACAGAAGGGTAGAGAAGGTAAGATGTTGAAACTGACAGAGCATGAAGCAGCAATGCATTTACCCGTAGTCGCTGATATGGCTAACACTTGTTTTTGTCTGTTTGTGTGCCCGTCTGTAGGGAAGAGAGGAGGTAATGGTCTGCTGGCTGCCTTGCGCATCAAGGTGAGAACACAGCTCTTTGGTTAGCTTTTTTTTAGACTGTGCGTTATAAATAAATGTATTACTTCATAACTAGTTTACTATCAGGCTTCTAGAAAACTGACCCTAAGTAATTTGTTGTTTTATGATAACCCATGCATATGAAATTATCTTGTGGCACATGCAATGATCTTATGGTTGTTTTTATTCATTGTGTTTTTCAGTTGGAGAAAATGGGAAGACACCTGGGAGCCTGCCAGTCAATTCAGTGTCATTTGAGTGTGTGTGTGTGTGTGTGTGTGTGTGTGTGTGTGTGTGTGTGTGTGTGTGTGTGTGTGTGTGTGTGTGTGTGTGTGTGTGTGTGTGTGTGTGTGTGTGTGTGTGTGTGTGTGTGTGTGTGTGTGTGTGTGTGTGTTTTTGTGTTTCTGCCCTCAGGCAGTCCCCAAATCAATGATTCGGAGTCATGACAGAGGACTCTTTGACAGGACACATACTCATTCACCCTAAACATCTTCAACACACACAAACATCATGATAACTACAGCTCTGGTTAGGTAAATTACTCTCTGAGTCTTTAGATAGTTAACTTAGTTTAAGTTATCTCAGTGGGTCTCAAACGGTTCGGTCACTATTTATGTAAACACATATTTCCATTTGAGGGGGTAGTGATTAGTAAAATATGCATGAATAATACAAACAAAATGTTAACTAGGTGAAAAAAGTTAAGATAAACTTGTTGAAAGCTAAAACTAGTCTTTGCTGTTGCCTCAAAGAGGAGCAGGGGGAGAGGAGGGAGACAGGAGAGGCCGATTCAGGAGCCCAGACACACTCACAACTATAAATGAACCAAAAACAAATAAATAAACAAGTTTCAATGTTTTTTCATATTGGATATTGTATGCTATTGGTTATGGCCATGTACTTATGATTTTATGATTATTTAAATGTATACATGTTTGTTTCATATGGGTGTAGTCTCTTTATTTCCCCCTCAAAATGTTCCAGATTGATGCATTTAAGTCCAACATTTAAAAAACAATCTTACCGGGGGAGCATGCCCCCGGACCCCCCTATAGGATTTGAGGCCCGGCCCCACTGCTTCCAAATAGATTTGCAAATTGTTTTAAATAGTAATCCATCTCCATATGTTTCTTTTTGGCTAGTAGATTTAAACTAGAGGGCTATCACTTTGTGCAGCAACGCTATTGACAAATAAATCCAGCAAAATGGCACAAAAAACTGGTAGTGGCCTCAGGGACGAGGAGTCATTTAACCAGCCAGTAGGAGTCAAGCTTTATTTTCTTTTATATCCATAAAGAAAAAGTAAATCTTTTTACAGTTGTTTCATATGGATGTTGAGAGGTATCCATATATCTCTTCATTTTGCTCTCAAAGTGCACCAGATTGATGCATCTAACTTCAATATTTAAAAAAAAATGTTCCCGGGGGAGCATGCCCCCGGACCCCCCTAGACTAGAGGGTGTCAGGTCCACTCCCCACTTATAAAAATAGCACTTTACCACTGCACCCCCTCTAATCTCAGATGCACCCTGAGTTATTTTGTTTAAGTACAGTGAGCCTTTCTAAAATATACAGTAAAGAGACAAACCCACCAGCATTATAGGATATACTATGACTTTGTGCCAAATACTTGTTGCTGATTTAGAGTACTGGCATCTTTTTTATTCCAATTCAAGCACTGACGATAACTGGCCTCTGGTCTTAATACTGGTAGGAGAGGTTAAGTACATGTCAGTCAATATCATGGTGTGTGACATTAACAAGAATTCTGACTGAGCAGAGGTATGTGTGTCTGTGTGAGGGAGGGTGTGTCTGAGTGTGTGGGGCAATTATTGTAAATGTTTAGATGTTCATGTTCTATGTGTGAGAGAGACTGGCACATAGAGGAAGAGACTGAGGGAGCACACAGAAAGGAGAGAGAGAGGTGGGGGGACATACACCCAGCATGTGTGCCTATCTGTATGATGTGGCTCTTTGCAGTAACGCAGGGAAATTATTGGCTCTCAACCTCTAACTGGTTGGCCATCCCTGCTGTACACCCTAGTGTCCTTCAGGGTAGGGTGGGGGAGAGAGGCGCTGTACCCCAGTATCCTTTCCTCAAGGAGGGGGTAGGGTGGGGGAGAGAGGCGCTGTGCCCCAGCGTCCTTTCCTCAAGGAGGGGGTAGGGTGGGGGAGAGAGGTGCTGTGCCCCAGCGTCCTTTCCTCAAGGTGGGGGTAGGGTGTGTGTGATGTCCTCATCAGGGTCTTCCTCACTGTCATCACTGATGTCACTGTCTTGGTCATGGTTCTCCACAGAATCATCAGGCCATTGAGGGGCATTTGGTCCAATTGTCAGGCTGTAGGCCGAAAAAAGATGCTGGATGTGTGTGTCCACGTCAGCAAGTCTTTTCTTTAGAAGACTAGCTAATCCATCTCTCCCTTCTTGAGTCATGTCTAGGGCAGAACATAGAGAATAGAATATTGAAAAGGCATCCCATTTTTGTTACTAGTACACACTGTGGATGTTAAGTAGTATTTGGTTATGGCATCATGGAATGTACCACTATGTCCTCCACATGACACATGTTGCATCTGCATCCTGATCTTGTCAGCCTGACTTCTCAGATAAAGGCAGTGCTGCCTCATCTCCCTCACAATTATGGCCCTCTCCTCCACAAGTCTCCTTTTGCCCATATAGGCATCAAAGACTTTTTTTTGGGCCAAAATGGACACCGATTCTGAAGAGAGAGGAACAGCAAGCATACCATTACCGACCAAGACATGCACCAGTAGGATAAGTGACCGGTCATAGTCCATTGACTGGGAAGCTGGTGTTATAGGTCTTGCTTAGTGCCAGAAAATAAACATATTATATAAACACAAACAAGAGAAGCTCTTACCATCACTTTGCACTTCCCATGGCCATATTAGACTGTCTGTTGTTTGCTGTTCTGCAGACAGTCTTCTCTCCACCTCTTCTTCCTGGATTTCTCCTTCAGGAGGCTGTCCGGTGTTGTACTGGCGTATTGCCGCTAAGAGTTTGGTCTTTTCCTCCCTTAACCTTTTGCGACGCAACTACCAAATCTTATTGCTGTCTATATGACGTAATTGTAAAAAAGATTACAGAAACAATTTTCAATGGAATTTTTTAATTACATGACTGCAACTGAATAATAATAACTTACCAGTCTGTCTATAGAGAGGCAAGCTTTCTTTTGGCACAGCCCTAGAAATAGCTGCTCAATGGACATCTGGAGAGACTGATTGTCGCCTGATGTGTTGTCTTGGGTAAATAACAAGAAACACAGTTTGAGGACAAAGAAAACATAGGTGTTAATACTATACGTTAAATAACAATGTTATATTATCAAGTTAGGAAACAGCATACCGTTTGTTGCCCAGTCTCTAACATCATTTACCCATTGTTGGACTTTGTCCTCAGGGCATCCAAGCTCTTCGCAGGTGTCCTTCATTTTTTGAGTCTCACCCTCCAACATTGGGATTGTCTGTTGTAAAAAAGATGTTGCCGATACAGATGTATTTTCAAGATTTTCACCCAAATTTCCATAACTTTTCATGTCTTGAAAACAGTCATTAATCATTCAAACTTTTCCAGACCTGCACAAGCACTCAGTATCCAACACTTTAACAGCTTTGACAATTATTTGTTTGTGACAGATTTGCACATTAGTCTTACAAATCTAATCTTGCCATGCCTATACTTAGATGGCCAATTACCTTGACATATCTCTTGGCCAACACAACATGAAGGTGTTCCTGCTTCCGTCTGTTCCATCCCATTGCATGGACAGTCAACATGTCATTGCGAGCTGTTTTTAAAAGTAAAATTGACAAGCAGATAAATAATATAACTTGGGTATTTGGAAATCAACTCATAAAAACTCTAGCACTGTTGAAACAGACTACATCAAAGACAAAGATAAAGTAAAGTAAGAGATGGATAATAACTTCAAGACAGAATTATGTTGGTCTAATGACAAGAGGGCATATCTGATTTTGTCATGTACTTAGTGTCACGATTCTCATGTTATGTCACGTTTATAGTTTTGTAGGTTTCGGTGTTTTTGCTGTTTTCCATGTCATGTTTTCCTTTGGGTTATTCTCTGGTCCTTTTCCCTGTGTTTTCCTCTTGTCATTGGTTTCCCTGGTGTGTCTAATTGTCTGATTATGTTCACCTGGGCCCCTGTGTTTTCTCCTCCCTCCTCACCTGTGTCTTGTTGTGTGATTAGTCTTGTGTGTATTTAAGTTCTGGGTTTTCTGTCTGTCTTGGTTCGGTTCGTCTTGTTCCCTGACTAGTTCTGCGGTGAGTGTTCTGTTTGTCATTGTACATATATATCATAGCCTTGAAATAAAGGAAGTTTCAGTTTATATCTGCATTTGGGTCCTTCTTGTTTCACAACCCGTGACAGTACGAACCGACCAAGAAATGAACCCAGCAGATCCGTTCGAGTCGGAATTATTACATTTTTCCTTTTTTTTGGCTAACTGCTCAGATAGATGGAAGAGAGCACCCGGAGTTCAGCAGCGGGAGGCTGTGTTGTCGGAGGCGCGCCAGATGGCTAGAGAGAAACCAGGTATGGTGAAGTTCTTACCTGGCTGAATTTCAAAGATCCTCCCTGTGTGTGATTCCCGGCCTGCTAGCCCCAGGCATGCTAGCTCCCGGCCTCCCAATTCCCAACCTGGCACCATACGCCTCGGTGGGTTCCGTCTGCAGTCAACCCATGCTTCTGCCCCAGTTCCTGCTCCTGTCCAGGAGTCATATTCTGGAACTCGTCTGGCTTATGGAGGTCCACGGAGTATTCAGGCGGCTGCTAAGAGGAGGAGTCGCAAGGCCAAGCTAGCAGCTCAAGCCCCAAGAGCCATGGTTCCAGCCCCAGAACAGGGCCCAGCAGCCATGGCTCCATGCTCCAGTACCGGCCCACGCAGCTTTGCTTCCATACTCCATTACCTGGCTTACACAGCCAGGATCCAAGCTTCGGCTCCGGACCTTACAGCCATGTTTCCGGCTCCAGAACCGGACCGTACAGCCATGTTTCCGGCTCCAGAACCGGACCTTACAGCCATGGTCCCGGCTTCAGTGCCGGCTCCAGTAACCACGGTCCCGACTCCGGCTCCTCGTCACCTGCTGACTCATCGGCCGACGCCAGCTCCTCGAGTCCTGTCGGCGTACCGGCCGACTCCAGCACCTCGTCTCCTGTTGGCTGTCCGTCCGACGCCAACTCCCCATGTCCTGTCGGCATACCGGCCGACTCCAGCACCTCGTCTCCGGTTGGCTGTCCGTCCGATGCCAGCTCCTCGAGTCCTGTCGGCGTACCGGCCGACTCCAGCACCTCGTCTCCGGTTGGCTGTCCGTCCGACGCCAGCTCCCCGTGTCCTGATGGCTGTCCGTCCGACGCCAGCTCCCCGAGTCCTGTCGGCATACCGGCCGACTCCAGCACCTCGTCTCCGGTTGGCTGTCCGTCCGACGCCAGCTCCCCGAGTCCTGTCGGCGTACCGGCCGACTCCAGCACCTCGTCTCCGGTTGGCTGTCCGTCCGACGCCAGCTCCCCGTGTCCTGATGGCTGTCCGTCCGACGCCAGCTCCCCGTGTTCTGTTGGCGAACCAACCTACTCAAGTGTCGTTGGAGGTCCCGCAGACTGCTTTTCTGCCGGGGGTCATGCCAACTCCATGTCTTGTCCCGTTGGAGGTCCCGCAGACTGCTCTTCTGCCGGGGGTCCCGCCAACCCCATGTCCTGTGACGTTGGAGGTCCCGCTGACTACTCTTCTGCCGGGGGTCCTGCCAACTCCATGTCTTGTCACGTTGGAGGTCCCGCAGACTGCTCTTCTGCCGAGGGTCCTGCCAACCCCATGTCCTGTGCCGTTGGAGGTCCCGCAGACTACTCTTCTGCCGGGGGTCCTGCCAACTCCATGTCTTGGCACGTTGGAGGTCCCGCAGACTGCTCCTCGGCCGGGGGTCCTGCCAACCCCATGTCCTGTGCCGTTGGAGGTCCCGCCAACTACTCTTCCGCTGTGGTCCTGCCAACTCCATGTCCTGTCGCGTTGGGGATTCCGCCGACTGCTCTCCTGCCGGGGGTCCTGACGGCCCTGTTTCCGGGGGATCTTGCCGACACCGGCTCCTGACTGGCCTCCGGAAATGTCTGGTCTTCACCCCTCCTCGGACTCTGCCTTGCCCCCTGGCCGTCCGCCCGAGATTCCCTCCATGGACTCTGCCTTGCCCCCGGGCCGTCTGCCCGAATTCCCCTTCTTGAACTCTGCCTTGCCCCCGGGCCGTCCGCCCGAATTCCCCTTTTTTGAACTCTGCCTTGCCCCCGGGCCGTCCGCCCGAGACCCGTCCTCCAGACCCCCTGCACCCACCCTGCTGGACTTTTGTTTTTTTGGGACGTCTGGAATCCGTCCCTTGAGGGGGGGGTTATGTCACGATTCTCATGTTATGTCACGTTTATAGTTTTGTAGGTTTGGGTGTTTTTGCTGTTTTCCATGTCATGTTTTCCTTTGGGTTATTGTCTGGTCCTTTTCCCTGTGTTTTCCTCTTGTCATTAGTTTCCCTGGTGTGTCTAATTGTCTGATTATGTTCACCTGGGCCCCTGTGTTTTCTCCTCCCTCCTCACCTGTGTCTTGTTGTGTGATTAGTCTTGTGTGTATTTAAGTTCTGGGTTTTCTGTCTGTCTTGGTTCGGTTCGTCTTGTTCCCTGACTAGTTCTGCGGTGAGTGTTCTGTTTGTCATTGTACATATATATCATAGCCTTGAAATAAAGGAAGTTTCAGTTTATATCTGCATTTGGGTCCTGCTTGTTTCACAAACCGTGACACTTAGTTGTGATGGCACAACGTGACCGAAAGCTGTTCACCATCTCCACTTCTTCCCCGGCCGTCGAACCAGCACCCTCCAAATGTCTCCCACTCCACACAATCTAACAAATACACATATATTATATGTCATAGATTAATTAAAAAAATTCTTACAATCACAATAATATAAGAGTGGGCCTACCTCACACTTTGTGGAATGGGCCTCGGCATGCATGACTGAGAGAAACGGTTGCATGCTCAGCAAAGGTCGCAGTTCTGGCATTGTCTTTGCCACTTTCTCGAGGTAGGGCCAGTATTTACAAGCAATATATGTGCAATAAAAATGCACGTTTGTAGCTTGAAACAGTGTTTGAAGGAACAAGAGGTAGGCAAACATTTCTCCTCTGAACATGTTGAGAGCTTTCAGTAGCACTCCATGTCTACACACAGCCACGTCTAAACCCTCTTCATCAAGCCTGCTGGCTCTTCTTGCTGTCTCTCGAGCAGCTGACCACTGGCTGGTACCACATGTACCTTTTCCTGGGGTCTACTATTAAAGACATTTTAATGTTACACTCTCAAAACAAGTAAAGGCTAGAAAAATGATAGGAAAAAAAATGTTGTGCTTACACATTTTACATTTGTTCTGACTTTGTCAACAAAGTCTGTGACAGCCGAGTCTTCCATGATGAACGGCCCTTTAAAAAGTGGTTCATCGATCCTAAATTCAAAAATAAATATTCAATACATTATCATCATTGATAGGCTACTTCTTAAATTCAATTGACATACAAAAAAGATGTACCTCTGTGACTGTCGGAAACGGTACTGTTTCCTATTCCCATCCACTGACACAGCCAACATTTTGGGAGTAGAAGCTGGGCATGAGAAGGGTTCCTCACACGTCATTTTCTGGCACTCGTACTGGCAGGCCATATACTCCAGAAAGCTTCTTTAGAAGACATCTCCATGGATTTTTCCTGTCTGGAAGTTTTAGAAGCAAAATTGTTACCTTACACATGTCAGAATAATACGAGGAAACAGGAAGACTTTCACAGTGGTTGGAGGCAAGAAGGGGGCTAATAGGAGTATCAGATCTGTAAAAAGGCCTGTCTGGACAAACCTGGTGCCACAGTCTTCAGGTCCTCAAAAGATTTGAAGACATCCGTGGAATATAACGTGTCTCCGTTCACAGAAGCTGGCCAGTAACCGCTTCTAATGAGGTCTCCCCAATCAGGTGTCCATTCGTAATGGCATGTGTTGCACACCCTCTTGGGGAGATGCAAATCATAACGCCCTAATAACAAATACAGTTTAGTAAAAACAATCGCATTCATTACCTGTATTAGGGTGACAAAAAGAACACTTAAAATCATACCATTAATGCAGACGAAAATGACAGGCCTGCCTATAGACTCTGTAACACATTCAGGGTTACACAAGTGTGAAGGCCTACCAGTGGGCAGAAGAAAATCTGTGAAGAGAGGTTAAAAATATGTCTTAAACTACCAGCACATTAGGAAAGTTATAAAATAACCACTTGGGGCTAAATTGTGTTAAGTGAAATACCTTGGTGTCTCAAAGTGAACATGTAATTTGTCTTGACTAGTGACATAGTTGGGGGAATACATTTGAAATATCCTTCATTGAAGGACTCCCTGATATGAAGGGTGTGTATGTTGTGTTTAGAAATGTCACAGTCATGACACAACCATTCAAGGGGCATGCATTCTCTGCAGCGAAGGACCGCAGGAGAGGAGCAATGTGAGCATCTCCTTTCCGGTACCATAGTTGAAGACAGCAAGCTGGCCAAGTGATGGGACCTTGCCTTTTGCCACTCCAATTGGGCAGCACTTTGGCGCAGGTACCATGAGGAAGAGGTTGATGGTTGATCAACCAAAAGCTCCTGCAATTGCTGAATCTCATCTTCTGGAAACAAACAAAAAAGAAAATGTTCAGCATCACAAAAGCGTACTCATATTGCATCACGTATTCGTTTGATGTTATGTTGACACATTTCCTAACTTTCAATGATTGTAAATGTCATCCTACGAAAAAGCTGAGGGGGTACTGCAGAGGTTGCTCCAGCTGGTTCCACAGTCACTGGACTGTCAATGGCAACAGTTCTGGCTGAAAAATAATAATAATAATAATAATAGATATATTGGTAACAGATCATAATTACAGAGAACAGGAGGCAATCGCAGGCAAATGTTATGCATTAAAAGAGTTCTAACAGTTCTAACCAACTCTAACTATTTATTACAATGGCCTATTTTAAATGTACGACGGAATAATAGATATTTGTTCAATACCTCTCTAAGCTGAAACATGCTGTACCTATCATGTTGCGAACAATCAAAACAAAAATGATATGTTAATCATGAATACCTGTATACATGCACAAACCTTTAGTACGTCGGCAGGTTGCCTCACTTCTGCTCCTCCTTTTAAGAGGACACCCCTGAGCATCTTTGCCAACCCAGCGGATTCTGTTCCTGTTAGATGCTGCTCTGGCCCTGTCTTCTTCCTCCTTCAATAAAGTAGTCATGCATTTTCACAACAAGCTGCTTTTCATTCCCAGTGTATTCCTATTCACTTACAAGCATTACAAAATTACAAGCACATAATCAATCAACCTAATCAGTACATCGGGCACAAAACCAATACAATTGAAATAAAAAAATGTACCTTCAGTTGTTTACAAAGTAAATCGGCAAGGAAAATGGCATCTTCTAGCTGTTCCTCGCCTTGTTTAGCAGCCATTTCAGGAACTAGAAATCAAAACACACACAGGTGTGTGTGTTTGCATGTGTATAAATACAAAAGAGAAAGTGGTAAAGAGACAGAGATGAAGATGGTAAAAATGGGGAGAAGACAGGAAGAAATGTAGGGAATATAGCTCTGAGGAGGGAGAAGAGAAGAAATTAAAAAAGGCTCTTAAAAGTGCTGTTTGATCTTGCTTTGGTTTGGTATCTGTTGAAGGAAAAGAATACAGTGAACACTTTAGAATGCATGACAATTTACAATCTCACATATCATCAACAAGCTTTAACATTGGGTGTAATTTACGAGTTAAAGCACTAATCAATCAGGGGCGGACTGGAACAAGGACAGCTCTGAACGTTTTGTCCTAAATAGGACCACAACAATCAGCGTGCAGTAACAGTCTGTCGATGGTTGTCATGACATTTCTTCACAATACTATTAGTTGCCACTGTATGCAAGTATGACAGCCACAATAGGCATTTTTCCAAGCTTTGTATATACAGTGCCAAAAGTATTTAACTCAACATTTTCTTACATTAACTTTGTTTCCAACACAGCATTTACATTGTTAGCAGTTATGTTTTGGTGTACTTCTAAAGGTAATTATTCTAAAGGTTCTTATTATACATCCATGGTCTGTAGTTCGTTTATAGCATAACGTTAGCATTTTGCTTCTGGCCATTAGATTTATGATTCGAAAATTATAAAAGTAGGGTAGATATGTGGAGATTATCCGGCTGAACAAAAGGTGCATTTATCAAGCAGGTTCGTTTTCCACAGATCTTATTTCGAGCTATTTTCCAAAATCCTATGGAGAAATCCCATTGACTCTGAGACGAGGGTACCAATAGTTGTAAAATGCTAACTCATTTCCGGGTTGTCGGACTCACCACTGCAGTATATCTCCGGTCAAGTAAAGCTAATATGTGTTTAGCTAGCTTGTGCTTTAAAAAGATATGTAACTACAACTGATTTACTTGCAATAAACATTAAAATATTGGAGGCATGCGGTGCAGCACATTACCTGCTTGACGAAGTCAGACAGAGAGGAGGTTGTAGCCGATGTCCGGTGCGTTCATGGTCATCGGATAGTAATCGGTAGCATGGTGTTCACTTGCTACGCGACCGCACAATGTAACGTACAGTAATTCCACAACCACATAAATGGATTAACATCGATTTAGCTGGGGCAACAAAAATAAATAAATGAATGAATCTACTGGTTTCATCATTTGAACCAAAAGTGGTGCATTTTGCACTATTTTTTATCTATCTTTATTTATTTTCTTATTATGTTCTATTTATATTATGTTGCACTGTTGGAGGAGCTCGGGATCTAAGATTTGAAATGGCAAAATTACACTGTAGCTAGCATCTGATAACAAAAACCCTTGACTCTTGAACCTTAGTGGTGTTTATTTTTCACGGAGTTCAGTTGCTAAGCGATCACACAACGTCACGTCCGGTATTTCCACAACAACACAAATGGATTAACATCGTAGCCTTTGTTTCTGCTAAAAGAGGTGTCGACCAGCTAGGGCCACAAGAAAATCGGTGAAATCGAGTGTGACGATTAGTAGACCATTTGCTTGGCACTTCCGGGTATTTCTCCCTGTTAACAATACCGTGTAACTCTCACGCTTGAAGGGGATTAACATCGATGTAATACATGAATGTAGCCTTTGTTTCTGCTGAAAGAGGTGTCGACCAGCTAGGGCCACAAGAACATCGGCGAAATAGAGTGTGAGGATTACAAAATAAATTAAAAACATCTAATTTTGACAATAAAAACCGACCAATAGGCGCGGTAGAGCCTTTGCTTGGCACTTCCGGGTATTTCTCCACTGGTTAACATGGGTTAACAATACCGTGTAACTGTCACGTTTTGAAGGGACAAAACCGTGACATATTCACGTCTCCCAGCATGGTAAATCTTCAAATGTTCACGTCTTGCAGTGATACCGGGTTGCTTTTCTCAAGTCACACTGTCAGGGTCAAAGGTCATTTGGTCTCAGTTTCATTGGCCATGTGTCGTGCTCTGCAGAGACTTTGATATTTCAGCATAGGCCAGTATCCTCTGTCTACAAAAATCAGTCATATATGGAGCGCCATCATTTATTACTTCGTGATTACAACTTTAATCGTCAGATATCTCTAACTTGTCATCGGAACGGCTGCTTCCCACATTTCCTGCAACTTGGTACAAAACTCACTTCCTTATAGTACTACTACTACTGCAAGTTATTTACACCTAATTATTATTAAAATGTCTAATAGATCTACTTCAGAAACTCGTGTACATAACTATTATCTTGAGTCAAACCATTACTAGGATCTGTGTAGCTCTGCATTTCATACAGATGTAGCGATTCATTTCAGACAGTTTGAAACGCGAGGGCCGTGATTGGTACGTGATCTGCCCTCGCTCAAGGAAAAACCTCCAGCTTGACTTGAGACCGCCCCCGTGATAGATAAATGTAATTATAATGAAGCCAGCTGCAATGGATCATTGATCCACCAGGGGGTGCAGTGGTGTTCCACACTGGAGCTGATGTGAAATAAAGTCAGATACAGAACGATGGATGTACAGCGAACTTTGTTAGGATCCATATGTCACGGATATCATACTACTGTGCTAAATAAGAGACATGTAATCATTTACAAAACATCACCATATTGTTATTTAACAAAATAATTTTGTTATTCGAAAAAAACGAACGGGAAGAAATGCAGACCGGCTCTCGATTTTTAATCCTAATTTAATCATCATCTTCACCACGATCATTTATGTTTATGTTCGCCGAATTGACATGAAATCACTGACACATATGAATATACTGTATTCAACTTCATTAAAACGTTATTAACGTGCCTAAACTCAGTAATTCACCAAAAATATGTATATTTTAATAGAGCCTCGTCGGTTGATCAGGATCCCAAAGCGTAGCGGAGGGATCCTCATCTGGATGAAGGGTGTTATTTTCCCCATAAGGAACAAGTCGCTGCAAATTATCCCGCTTATTGCATGGCCACATTCTCAAAAAAGTAACGACATGACTCCCAATATTAATTGAAATGATTTTATGGATTTAGAAAATGTTTTTATTGATTTAAAAAATAGTTGTATGTATTGATTTAAATTGACATGCATCCGCTAAGAAAAATAGTCCGTTGTTACCGTTTTTTAAACAGTCTGAATGAAACGGCAGCTCTCAGCTGTGTATTTACACAACTAATGGCCCATCAACCACAGCTCTCTCCCCCCCTCCCCCCCTGATCTTTCTTCTCCAGCAGCTAAATTAACAGTAGGTTACTCTGAGTGACCATAGACTGTATGTGACGAGCTTACAGTTAGTGTCGTAACAACACCATAAAAGCTGGTGGGTTGAAAGCAATACGGGATGTAAAAATAACTAGAATAATTGTGATTTATTTATTGTGGCTTTTATGTTTTTAGGTATAAAATGTTATGTAATTCAGGCTTATAGTTCACCCTTCTCTAAAAGCCTTCAACAATGACAATATTCATTGTAATTTAATAAATCCTTCCAACACACATTGTAAAAAATAGCCTACTGTAAGATAAGAAATCATTCCAATATGTAACAACAATAACATTATAAATAGTAACATAGCTGAACATGGTATTGCACATTTAGCTTTGAGTGTTACTGACCTGAGATGTTTTTATTACATGAATTAAGGTGACTGAGGCTTTTTAACATACAGGGATGCAAACTCATCAGATATGAAAAAGGTGACAAGGATCCGAGCCCCCGGCTCCCCCACCCCACGGAATAACAGAGGATTTTAGCAGTCAGAACAACTAAAGCAGCAGTGTTAATAATAACAGAAACGCCAAAGAGTCACATCTAATAGAAATATATAAAAGCATTTATTTTAAATTGTGTAGCAGTCAGTTTATAATTTTGGCAGCACTGTTGAGCATTTTGAAAATGTATTTTCATGCCTCTGTACAAGGATTAGTCTTTCTATCTTTATAGCCACATGGTGGAAAGTAACTAAGTTCATAAACTCAACAAGTACTATACTTGGGCACAATTTTGAGATACTTGTACTTTATTTAAGTATTTCAATGTTTTGCTACTTTGTTCTTCTACTCCACTACAGTTCAGAGGTACATGCTGTACTTTTCCTCCACTCCATGTATACCTTTAGTTAATTTACAGATGTGGATGAATGATGTGAAATATAATCAAGTGTTAATTCCGACTTTAGTTCCACCTGGAGTAAATCCACAAGCTACCCTGCGGTATACAAAGTCATTCAAACTAGATGCACCTTTACCAGCTTTGAGAACACTTTCATGATCAATCATTATAAAACATATCATATATATTATTCTGAAATGGACCAATCTGCACAACGACTACTTTTACTGTCGCTACTTTCACAATATTTTGATGATAATACTTTTTTACTTTTACTTGAGGAACATTTTGAATGCAGGACTTTTACTGTAACAGAGTATTCCTACACTCTGGGACTATTACTTTTACTCAAGTGCAAGATCTGAGTACTTCTACTTTTACTCAAGTACAAGACAGCTGTTCACCAGCGGTCCAGTCTGTGCCACAGTGACTCCGGACGCACAGTTAATATTAACGAACGCACCCGTAGGTAATGTAGCTGCTGAAGATAGACCATCATCTCGGAGCAGCAGAGCCTTATTATACATCCACCATGAGCAGAGCCGACAGGCAGGAAGACTCGAGCACACAGCTCGCACTTCATTATAATATATAAAAAAAGAACACCATGCGTGTCATGATGGCACATAACAGCTCACGGCCGCAGATTACACCGGGTCCCAGACCCCCCCATACCCCAAAAATATTTTTATTGCAGATCTACATGAATCACACAAACGACTTATTTTGGATTCGAATTTCGCCGAAAAGTGACAAGTTTGCATCACTGAACATAGACAGAGCACAACTGAAACATAACATCTGAGATGTAACAACATAATACACTTTTTGGGGATGCTTGGGATGTGAGTGAGGGACACGGCTTAGAACGGGCGTGTCGCCTGGCAGGACAGGAGAGTGTGTGCACCAGTCTGCCTTGATCTATGAATTCATGTCCGTGACACTCACTGCTGCCCACAGCTGTTTTATAGAAGGAAATTCCTTCACTTCATGAAAGTGTTTTAACCACACACACCTCTACACACACATGACGGGTGTTATTTTCCCCATAAGGAACAAGTCGCTGCAAATTATCCCGCTTATTACACGGCCACATTCTCAACAAAGTAACGACATGACTCCCAATATTAATTTAAATGCTTTTATGGATTTAGAAAATGTTTTTATTGATTTAAAAAATAGTTGTATGTATTGATTTAAAAAATAGTTGTATGTATTGATTTAAATTGACATGCATCCGCTAAGAAAAATAGTCCGTTGTTACCGTTTTTTAAACAGTCTGAATGAAACGGCAGCTCTCAGCTGTGTATTTACACAACTAATGGCCCATCAACCACAGCTCTCTCCCCCCCTCCCCCCTTGATCTTTCTTCTCCAGCAGCTAAATTAACGGTAGGTTACTCTGAGTGACAAGCTTACAGTTAGACACAACACTGTCATTGCAAGTGACCCTCAGTTAGTTGACTTTTATGTTCAACTGCTAAATTCGTTCGTGATAAAAAAGGGCTTCTACTGTACCTAATTACCTTAACACTAGAACCGCCAGAGGTTTTTGTATAGGCCTACCTAAACCCGTCAAATCCCGCTATTAGAATGCAATTTTTAACAACACAGGGTGCTACATAACACACTTTCAGGAAAAGTCACGGACTGGGAGACTTTAATATTTTATTGAAAAAAAGTTACATTGCACACACACAACAACACATCACACAAATTGACCCGATTGGCGGTTCTAGTATTAAATAAACTCACTAATTAATGAAACCAGTTCAATACGCATTATTCTTATTCTTATCATTCTTTATGGGCGCAGAAATAGTCTTAAAATCAGATCTGTTTTTTAAATGAAATCTGACCGCAGGCAGTTAGCTCTGATCACCTATGATAAATGCGCCGCACCTAATCGCTGGCCATTCAGCCACAGACACTGTTCGAAATGGGGGGGAGCTAGGGGGAGCTTGGCTCCCCCGAAGAGGGAGGGAGCTCCCCTGAAGGCTGACTTTGAGATAAATAGGGGGAGCCCAAAACAATCGTGCATATTTGTGTCACACAGATTAGAAATGTTGAGTTTCTGTAAATAACAGTTCTTGAAATAAATAATAGTTATTGTTCATTACAGTTTCTGAATATTTGTTTTATATTTGTGAATATGTCTGGGTGTTGCCATCTGTACGTGGCGGCGCTGCATTTGAAATATTCATATTGATATTTTTTTAACTCTGGCTTTGTAATAAAAATATGGCAAAACGAAAACAGCCAAGCGTCACAGCTTTTGGATTAACAAGCAAAGAAGCAAAGGAGTCTAAAAATGACAACGTGAATGGAAAACAACTTTTAGTTGGCCGGCTGTAAGCGGCGTTAGGGTTGAGTTTGACAGCTCCACACCGAGGGAGAGGCCTGCCGATGCGGAGCCTGAAGAGGCTTCAACAACGGCCACATCCGCCGGCATAGTGACACTGTCTGTATTAGTAGAAGAGAGTTTTTATAGCAATTGATCGCATCCGCGCTGCTGCGCCAGTCAACAGAGCGTGCGTGTGACATATTTAGTAGCATCATGTGCTCTGAAAAATAGGGCTCCCCGAAAGCAAATGGGTAATTTGAACACTGGCCACAGAGGTCCCTCTATACCAGGGGTCTGCAACCTTTTTGACCAAAAGAGCCATTTTGCTCCTTTTTCCCAAACATTTTTTTGTCTGGAGCCGCAAAACATATTTCATAGCTTGATAGCTAATAAAATTGTATTTATCGTTATATCAGACAAAAACTACAGTTTTTTTTGCATTTATTAGGCTATTTATTACATTATATAAAACTGTTAACCTCTAATAAGAAACAAAGAACTCCTATAAGGAGAATTAAAAATAATACAGAGGCGTACTTTAAAATAAATTAAACAAAGCACTTGGGGAGTCCTCTGCAAATTTGAAGGAAAACAAATATTATTAAAATGGGCCCACTTTGAAATAAATAAAACATATAGCTGCACCCTAAAAATAGTTAAAGGTAGGGTAGGTAAGAATGGAGAAACCAGCTCGAGTGCGCTAGAATTTGAAAATACACAACCGGAGAAAATATGCCTCTTCCTTCTGACTTCCTCACAGAGCCCCTCCTCCAACACACACGAACGCGCACATGACCAATGAGGGCACGAGATAAATGTGTGCACAGATGGAAGGCTGACAGGCTGACAGGCAGGTAGGCCATCCAGTTATTTTAGCCGGGCCGGCTCAGATGACTGGTCGTGCTTTTTACAGCGCTACGGCTTCCAGAGATACATTTTTGTATGTATTTATTGTCAAAGCATTTAATATATTCATTGCTATCGGGATGTTAAGAGCATTCCATGGAATATGACAAAAAGTGTTATTGTCATATATAAATTATGACTGAAGATTGTCAGCTGTCTTCCTCTCCGTGTTGTTCCCTTTTTTTCTCGATACGTAAAGGCTGCAGTGCAGCACCTTTGACAACTTCTCTCTACATATCAAACATACCGGTAAACCAGCATCGTTTGCTGTGAAAGCATATAACTCCGTCCACACAGAATTAAATCCTGTGTTCCTCCGGTACTTTTCTTTGATTTATCCATAGTTCGCTCATCGAGCCGGGGGTCAGGTTATTCACCCGGAGGAAAAGGCGCTCGGCCGCTCGCGTGGGACCGTAGCAGGATGTGACGCATATTTTAGTTGACCTAATTCAAACCGTTTTGTTTTTTATTTATGTGTCACAGTATCACCTCAAAATACAAGATACGAAACATTTTCAACCATGCAACAAAATATATATAGTCCTACAAATACTTTTATTTTATTTCCTTCTTATTTTTGTCTAAGCTCAAAGGAGCCAGAGCAGAGGGCTTAAAGGGCCGCATGCGGCCCGTGGGCCGCGGGTTGCCGACCCCTGCTCTATACAAATCAAACTGTAGACGGTGTGAAAGCACCTATTGTTTTAAATAATGGTCGGAATGTGACCTGTGAGCCTTCTGAATTACCGTGGGACAGCACATTCTAATTAAGCAATAGCTCACGACAGGCCGTGGTATATGCTCATTATATCACAGCTAAGGGGCGTGGTTCGGCCCGACGCGAAGCTACACTTTGGGATCCTGATCGACCGACGAAACTCCATTAAAATATACATATTTTTGGTGAATTCCTGAGTTTAGGCACGTTAATAACGTTTTAATGAAGTTGAATACAGTATATTCATATGTGTCAGTGATTTCATGTCAATTCGGCGAACATAAACATAAATGATCGTGGTGAAGATGATGATTAAATTAGGATTACAAATCGAGAGCCGGGCTGCATTTCCTCCCGTTCGTTTTTTTCGAATAACACAATTATTTTGTTAAATAACAACATGGTGATGTTTTGTAAATGATTACATGTCTCTTATTTAGCACAGTAGTAGGATATCCGTGACATATGGATCTTAACAAAGTTCCGCTGTACATCCAGCATACTGTATCTCACTTTATTTCACATGAGCTCCAGTGTGGAACTCCACTGCACCCCCTGGTGGATCATTGATCCATTGCAGCTGGCTTCATTATAATTATATTTATCTATCACGGGGGCGGTCTCAAGTCAAGCTGGATGTTTTCCCTTGAGCGAGGGCAGATCACGTACCAATCACGGCCCTCGCGTTTCAAACTGTCTGAAATGAATCGCTACATCTGTACATTAAACAAAACGGGCCTAGATAACCGGGGTATACAGTTTAAAATGTTAATATATTTAAAGTTTTCAAAGTGCAGTTTCAGTGCAAGTCAGTTGAAACGATCTTAAGTTGGCGTGACGTTGAAGTCGTGCGACCCTGCTGCTGTACTGGCTTGTAGTTCGTTTATAGCATAACATTAGCATTTTGCTTCTGCAGACTATATTTATTATTCAAAAATTATAAAAGTAGGGTTGACATGTGGATATTATCCGGCTGAACAAAACGTGATCCATCTCTTAAATATGTGTCAACCACAGACCTTATTTCGAGCTATTTTCCAAAATCCTATGGAGAAATTGCATTGCGTTTTAGACGAAGGAACCGGAAGAAGTTTACTTCCGGGTTTAAGGACGCGTCACTGCGGCTCTCTATACTGGTCTTTGGCAGGTCGTAGGCAGGAAGCTGTAAGCTGGAGTCTGAAATTCAGTGCTACATCTGTAACTCATTATACTCATTTATCTTCAATTCCGGTCTACTTAAAAAACAATGTAATACTCTTTAGCAGTGTGTGGAACACTGGGTGTCCGAACACGTGACAATTACCCTTTACTTGATCAAGGATTCAAAAACAGAAGTAATTTCATCTGGTTTGTAGTTTAACTTTTAGGAATTGTAAACACTACATTCTGGACTACAAACAACAGTTACTTCCCCCTAAAAAGTTCTCGTATAGTAATATATGTTACAATGGTGAAATCAATACTTTATAGATTGGAATTATATTTGGCTTGTCACTAGTTCTCCATTCAACATTATCCATACAAATAAAGATTGGTCTTATAGAGTGGTTCCTAAAACTATCCTTTTAATGGTGATCAATATTGTAACAAATGAGATCACTACTTTATTCACACATGAATAAAAATCACTTGAAGAATGATTTGTTAATATGATGGAAAGATTGAAGAACATGGTTCTACTCTTTCATGTCTCCCCCTTTCTGCCTCAGTGTGTTTTAGGATGATTTTCCCATTGTACTTTAACAGTTTCCCCTTTACTGCTATTTTGAATTTACCAATTGACTAATTCATGGGATATATAACTTGTTTATCATTTACTTATTTATCAAGTCAATTCAAGTTCTTTAAATGTGGTGTCTTCTATGTGCGTTTTGTGAATAAGTGTGTTTATGTGTAAACTCACTCATTCCCGTTCTCCTTTTCTCCTCCCCTGGTTGTCTCAAGCCGTGACCCCGGCCTCCTCACTTCAAATCGACTATGCCAACTCCTCTGATTCTTCCTTCTCTTCAGTCCATCACCTCTTGAATCCATCCGCTGTAACTCTTTTAGGCAGCCTTTGGCCCAGTCACATCTGCAGCCCACATCATGCCACTGTTCTTTGCACTGCTTTGCATTTCATCTCCTCCTTTACAGTCTCTCTGCTGCTTTATGGAGGGCGGATTTTGCTCTCATGTCCCCCACTCTGCTCCCGTGCCAAATCTCGTGGCTCAGCTTGGAACTTCATGCCCTGTCTGAGGGACTGATGAGAGTATTTCTGTATGTCAGCAAGCGGTTCGGTTCTGGATGCCTCAAGTAGAGACGGTTCAGCTCCGGTTCAGCTCCGGTTCTCTGTCTGTGTGATGGAGAAGGAGGAGTCTCCTCTTGGGTTAGGTCTTTTGTCTGCTTGGAGGGACGGGGTCGTAGCCTTTCTAACTCAGAGGGGGAGTCCAGGTCTCGGCATGCATTATCTATAAGAAATATAGCAAATTGAGGTTAAATAAATCCAACCCCTTCCACTCTGTCTCTTTCTAATCATACTATCTGTCTTAGTTCAATTAATATATACTAATGATATTACAAAAACTCCCTCTAAAAATTGTTTTATCCATTGTTACATATCTACCCAACCTGACTCTTTCAGGAAACCTTTTTCTTCCATAAATTGAAATACCTGTTTCAAGCATCACATATTTCACACACTACGAAAGACATCTCCATACTTTCTCCAATATTTTAAATCCCACTGTTACTTAGAACAATAGTAAACCTGCAGAGCACACTGATCAGATCACAGTAATATAATTTGACTCAAGTGTAGGCCTATGTCTACTTTCCATTAAACTTATTACTTTTGGTGAATATTTATTTATATTGTCTAAATTCCTTGTCTATGATGTGCAAACAGTTAGAGTATAAAAATGTGTTTTTCTCAATGTATTTACACTCCACGGATTCTTGAGTTTACTCATCTCCTGGTGTTGTCGTTCCTAAAAATGTTAGCAAACACAAAACTCCCACTACAACATTTATAGATAAATTGATCTAACAAAATGAACTCTTTTCTAATTCAAAATGTGACAAAAGAACAATGATTTGTCTTTCACAAGATGGTGGTCCAACAGAATGACTCTTGACCTCATGGGGTCAAATAGATTTAGCCATGAGGCGGCTGACCTTAAAAGGAACTGGGACAAAGAAACCACATGCATGTGGGTACATTATAGTTAAGACAAATACCATGAAATTCACAATGCAATGCAACGGTATCAATCAGTTTGGATAGCAAACTGATTGATGTTTAAATAGCAGCAAATCATTGTTTCTTATTTATTTCAATATATCTACCACTTCAAATCACACCTTGATCCGTTCATTTTCAATGTATTTCCTTCCAACTTCAGGCATTAGAGAAAAAAGCAAGCAGACACACTCCGGGCTGCTGCTGCTCTCGAGAGGAAAAAGGGGGGGACTCTCACAGACAAATACTGACACCCCCCTCTCTCTCCCCCGCTGTAGCTCTCAGCCTTTTTAGGAGAAGTGGGCTTCTTTCAACAATTAACACTTCTGCTATCATTTTATTCAATTTTTCTGCTTGAACCCACTGTTCCCGTAAGCTCTTAACTCATGCTCCTCTCGTTCAAATTCTCCCTCTATTATGACTCCGTATCTATTCATCTGACAAAGGCTGTTTCATGTTCAATAATATATTCTATTTATTCACAAGAAATATATCCTCCTCACTGTCTGTCCAGCTTTTAAGATGCGATATTTCTTTCAACAGAATGGGAGTTAACCCCAACAGACTTATAATGCACCTCCCGCCCCATGAGCGTCGGATCTGTTATTTAATTTAGTCTTAGATGCAGACTCAATACTAGCACCTTCAGCTAGCTGTCGTGCGGGACTCTATACCCGCAACCAACACTACACTGACTTATAACACACCTTTCGGTTCCTATGAACCTCAGATTTGTTATTCACTTTAGCCATGGATAGAGACTCGATACTCTACTTGGCTTCCCCAGCAAGTATAGCCTGTGAGGACTCCCATACCTCCACTAGGCCAGGGACTCTATACCCTTCCAGCCGTTAGAGACTCAATACCCTACGCTGAAATACTTGCTGATTCACTTTTATATGTATATAACTTTCCTACCTACCTAAAATATGTATTGCATATTCCACCGTAACAACTATGACACCGGAATATCTCTGACAAATCTAAAATTAGGGTTATATTTCCAATTACAGACCTTCGATAGAAACAGGCTCGTCTGCTCACCTTTCAATTGTAAGATCCTCATTTTAGTTGTCAGAGATTATTCTAGGCCTCTTCTCCGGACCATTCGTCCGCTGGCTGCTGATTTTCCTCTAAAAAACTCTACTCATGACGTCCTCACGTCGCCACCTCATGACGTCATCACGTCGGGGTCACCAAATTGTTGAGGCAGAATCTCTGCTTCGCGCGTTCCTCTATGAGTTTGTTTTAAAAGAAAGAAAAGTCAAAGCACCAGGATAAGGGTTAAACAATAATCTGCTTTAATGGTAGAAACATACAATACATCACCCAATCACCTAATCACGAAGCACTCTGCAGAGTACTCCGGGCTCAGGTTCTACCACCGTGTGAGACACGTCTCAGGAACGGCAAGTCAAAAACAAGAGCGCTGATCTTCAAAATGATCACAACATTTATACACAGGTGGGGAGGAGTTTTATCGCTTGCTCTTCCCTAGCTATTTGTTATTGGCGAGTTCACTTCTGAGCGAGCTAACCAGTGAGTTGGCAGTGTTCCATTGGTCGGTTTCACTTCTGGGCGGGACCTCAGGTAGTGAGTCAGCAGTTGTTGATTCCATCTGTTTCTTCTGTGCGCGCGCGCGTGTGTGTGTGTGTGTGTGTGTGTGTGTGTGTGTGTGTGTGTGTGTGTGTGTGTGTGTGTGTGTGTGTGTGTGTGTGTGTGTGTGTGTGTGTGGGGGTGTGTGTGTGTGTGTGTGTGTGTGTGTGTGTGTGTGTGTGTGTGTTTCTGTGTTTCTGTCCCTCTGCCCTCAGGCAGTCCCCAAATCAATGATTCGGAGTCATGACAGAGGACTCTTTGACAGGACACATACTCATTCGCCCTAAACATCTTCAACACACACAAACATCCTATCATGTATCTTATCACACAACAGTCACCTGTTTTTCTCTATGAAAGCCATATTTGTAAATATCCAAACGCCATCGTCCCATGACAGTCACCGAATTAGTCAACCAACATAAGTTAATTGTTCTTGTGGCTTAATGGCTTCCCTGAACTTCCCTTCACCCCAAAGTCAGCTCTCTGGAATGAATACATTTAAAAATGAGAACAAGGGACTATGGCCTCGGTAACTGTTTGACTCAATTCTCAAGGCCTCTTTTGGGGTCTGTAGGAGATAAATCATTAATTCTACACAACTTTAACTGCCTTATATCGGAAAATGTATCTGGGAATTCCCCTGTTAATTGCAAAGACTATTGATAATTAACAGAGAGACCCTAACACTCTCCTGATATTCTAGGAACTGCAAAGCAGATGTCAAAGGTCATATTAGGCGTAACTACAGATAGCCAAAAAAACACCCTTTTGATTACACATAAAAGTGGAAGAAAAGAGCTATATTTAAAAGAGGAAAAATGTACTTTGTCCCTTCAAATTTAACACACACGAATATATGAGGTGACATTAAAATGAATATACCAGATTGAACTTTCCTGCCATAACACGTTACTTTAATCCTTCAAATAATTCAAATAATACTTCACTCCTTATCTCATTCTCCAGTTCAGTCACGGTATCTGGCAGGCCCAAGGGAAGGACCACTCTCTGGCTGCTTTTCTCCCCCAGGATGACTCTGAGAACTGCCAAGGTTGCCATGGTCCGACTTCTTTGTCTAAGGAGAAAGAAAAGCACACTCATGATACAAGTTGTAGTCAATTCGAGAGGCAACTTTTTTCAAAGTTGGATTAACCTGAAAAAAGCACTAGTATTAATAACAGTATCTTCACAGGCATGTTTTCACCACACCGGACTGTGGCTATATTGAAAGATGTGAAATTAGTGATAGAAATCATAGCTATAGTGTTGTTCACTAATAGGGGTCTACGCGTCTCTCCAGCTCTAATAAACTAAAATACATTTTCAGGTTGGTAGCTAATTTGAACTCATCAGCAAAGAGTAACCATTTATCAGCTTGTTTTATAGTGTTCCAGTTCCATTTTGTCTGCTCATTTCTTGACGTCATCACTTCCAATTTCACTCGTTTATCCTGTATGAGTCCTTCCTCCTGATTGGATTAAATTTGTACAGCAATCTGACATTTATTTGTGTGTATTAAGAGCTGGAGAGACAGGAAGACCCATACAATACACATTTAATTTGTTACCTTATCACAGACATATTGACCTTTTCCAAGGTCACCATCCGTACATTTCCAACCCGATAGTCAGCCAGGGGGTAACCATCGACAAGTTAATTTACTTCTACAAGATTCAGTCCTCGTGTAGGAGCTGGAGTCAGCTCATAGGCTCTATAGTGCTTATTATACCATCCACACAGCTCTTTCAAAAATGAAACACAATCTCTGACCCAAAATGCATATTTGACTAATTTCCCCAAATTCAGGTAGGCCACTTTCAGACCCATGGGGAACTACCATCCCTACTCTGTAGTTTATACCCTTGCTCCAAACATTTTTAGCCAGATGGATTTCAGATAGGTCAGGGTATCTTTGCTTAACAGCTTGAGCTATCTCCTCCTTCAAGATATCTAATGGGACTGGAGATACACTTGACACATCTAGCATTGGTTTATCAAGACTTGGAGATGACAAGTGGTACCCCATCATGAATTAATGTTTCACAGCCAGTGACAGCGGCACATTTTTAAAGCAACTGGTATGTTTAATAACCTCCTTAAAAAAACTGTGCTTTGGCTCAAATCTTAAAGTCCAAAGTCCCACAAGAGGTCGAAACAACCTAATCAATTTGGGGTAATGTTCCAAGTAGTGGTGTTTAGGCAGAAGTTTATTTTCAGGAAATAGCTCCTGATATCTTTGTCTATGCTCTGAGATTTTGCAATCAAGGTAAGCAATGGACTCATAATTGTGGACTGGCGCAGCAACAAGCTCCATAATCTCTTTTAGATCCATCAGAACCAGCCATGCTGGCTCGCCCTCAGGAATCTTAGTCCCTATTAGAAACGGGAGCAATCTTAACAGGCACCAGTTTTCATGTGCATTACCACCTATGGATTTCCTGCTTGGAAGATGTTGTGGCACAATATGAGGCTTATTAGTTTTATCGGTCCACTTAAGTTCAGAATGGCATTATTTATGTCCGCCAAAGTAATATACTTCTTGGATATCAATAATTTGAGACACAGTGCAAGTTCAACAGGTACAACGCCCTCAAAGATATCATGAGCAATGTCAGGAGGGTACCCAGTGAGGACATGGAAATGAGAAAGAGCTTTAGTCAAAGGACAAGCTTGTTTTACTCCAAAACTGCTAGTGCCACTCTCTTCAGCTGACCTTACATGAGCCTCATGTTGCTCTTTACTTCTGAGGCTGAATTTTCCTGCTCCCACTTCTTGTGATGGGAAGTCTACATTACTTGCAATGCAAAAACGGCAAAAATAATGAGCTGTGAAACATTCAATGAAGCCTGCAAGTGAGTTAGCTCCCAAATTGTCTGCTGCAACAGTTTGAACTGTACCTTTCAGAGTTGTTCCCAACTCCGAAACAAATATGCCTTCTTCTTCCAAAGCCCTGAGATCTTTTAGCAGTGGCTCTAAAACTTCCAAGCGATGTTTCTTTAGATCATCTGTTTTGCATAAAATGGCTAAGTAAATGTAGAACAAAGAGGAATTGGATTCTGGGGGTAGGTTACTGAGCACCCAGTATACACCACAAAGTTTGTGTTTCTTACGGGAGGTGCCCAGAGGATTACAGACTTCAAAGTCATCCGCATACAATGCAATAGATATTCTTAACTCGTCACCTGAGAAGAAATCATTTTTCTTAAAATGTTGGCCATCCCTGAAAGACCTATACAGATTCAGATTTTCTGCCTCGGCTTGTGGTCTGTGATTACCAACTACAAGGTCCAAAAAATCTTTCCTATTCAAGAGCACTTGCAGGGATTCCAGAATGGGAACATACTGAAAGGTTTTCTTTTTTCTAATATCGAGAAAATATTCAATTGGCTCAACAACTTTGAAGTTAGCCTTATAGTATTGCTTACGTTGATATGCAGAACACAGAGTGCCACCTTTCTGTATAGCTTTAGTTATAGGGTTAACTGTGCACAAAGTACTGGCTATTTCCTTTATGATAGATCGGTCAACTTTGAGATTGTGCTTCTGAAAAACTTGACCCAAAACATTATCAGTAATGGGAATATACAGACAGCTAGTTATGCGGTGAAGCTCTTGTAAGAATTCATTGATTGTTTTACTTGGTACATGAGACAAATGTTCAAGTTTCAACAAAGCTGCAGCAAAGGATTGCTCTATTACTTGTGGAAGGTCCTCTGTGGCATCAATATTACTATCTGGTTGTACATCAGAGCATACCTCACCTACTACATCATCATCATCGTCATCATCATTTTCTACAGCTTCTTGGTCAACCGTTGCGGTAGTTGTCAAAATATCTGGTTTAAAATCTAATAAAGAATAAGAATTATGTGTTCTGCTCCTGTGAGATTTAAACGTGCCACAGATATTTGTTTGATAGTCGCAACCCAAAAACATGCAAGTCTCTACTTCCTCTTTCTTCAGGTGTGCATTAATGTGAGCCCAATAATCTCTTTCAGAGGCAAGATCTTTACATGGGCATAGATGGCAGCTAAATGTACAACCAGCTGAACGATTGTGACTGGTAACGGTCACGCGACATCTGTTTAAATGAATTTGAAGAGCATTCCAAGTTCTAAAAGTACAAGGGCAGCTTGTATATATACACATAAAACGACTATTTGTCCCATGAATTGTATGTTTCTCTCTGTAATGTTTTAAAAGTTGGGACCTACTAGATACTGCTACAGCACAAACCTTACACTGCCACATTCACAGCAACAGTCACTGAAAAAGAAAATAATGTTGCAATTAGTGATCATCAATAAATCCAATGGATGTTGTTGCCGTCTGGCAGAAACCTTGCATCTCCACATTTAATCTTTGATTATTTTAATACATGAATGCCCCATTTTATACTTCATCAAGGCAGTGTCACAAGTAGGGAAACTCACAGCTTGATGCATCAGGTCGTGAGATTGGCGGTTACAGCAACAAACAAAATGTGAATATATTTTGAAAATCTTGACCTATAATAAAATGCAAAATAGGGTTGCCAGATTGAGTAGTTAGGTGCGTATGTCGATTATATTTAAGCAATAGCTCATGACAGGCCGTGGTATATGCTCATTATATCACAGCTAAGGGGCGTGGTTCGGCCCGACGCGAAGCGTGGGGCCCCAAGTTGGCCAGGGGCGGCCCTAAATATAGCAGCTAATTTAGGACAGTTTGAAACGCGAGGGTCGTGGTCGGCCCGTGAACTGCCCGTGAACGGCCCATGATTTGCCCGTGATCAAGAGGCAGCCTCCAGTCTGACTTGAGACTGCCCGCGTGATAAATAAATATAATTATTGTGAAGCCAGCTGCAATGGATCATTGATCCACCAGGGGGTGCAGTGGGGTTCCACACTGGAGCTCATATGAAATCAACTTCGATACAGTACGCTGGATGTACAGTATGTCTGGTACTACTCAGGGTGGGGTTGTAACGGAATACATGTAACGGCGTTACGTAATCAGAATACAAAAATCAAGTAACTGTATTCAGCTCGCGTTACATTTGAAAAACGAGTAATCTGATTACAGTTACTTTCGTAAACCTGAAGTGAATACATTTTGGAATACTTATTGGAATTATTGGTGGAAAGATTTCCTCACAACATTTAATATTCATTACCAAAGGTACAGCCGAATCATCACAGCGCACAAAACCTATTACCGCCGCAGATGGACCAAAAAAGGGAGCGTTTGAAAAAAGATTGCGGGTCCGCCCAGCAAAACGATAACAACGAAACATGGAGGAACAGAAGTCTACGTTTAAATCGTGTGTGTGTGTGTGTGTGTGTGTGTGTGTGTGTGTGTGTGTGTGTGTGTGTGTGTGTGTGTGTGTGTGTGTGTGTGTGTGGAGGTGTGTGGAGGTGTGTGTGGTCAAAAGTTAAAACACATCAGCCACACCGCTCTTTAGCCTTTCTGATGATTCTGAAGGTAAACAAAGTCAAGGCGGTGCTTGAAAGGCGATGCGTGAAAGGCACTGCGCGCTTGTCTTCTCAGAGGCTGAGTTAACCCTCCCGCTGCCTCCTGGTGCTGCAGAGATTTTATGAAGTGAAGGAGGTCCTGCCAACAGTGGCAGGACAGAAGACGACACTCTCGCCCGTTCTAAGCCGTGTCCCTCACTCCTCACATCCCAAGCTGCATCCCCAAAAAGTTTATTATGTTGTTACATCGTTTCAGATGTTATGTTTCAGTTGTGCTCTTGATAAGCCATTAAAACAGTAAAAACACGTTCAGTTTCCTTTTGCTTTTTGTGTCTCCTGTTCAAAAAAACATACCCATCTGTGATGGAAAAAGAAAGTAATCCAAAAGTAATCTAAAAGTAATCTGATTACTTTTTTAAGACACGTAACTGTAACTGTATTCGGATTACTTTCAGAGCCATGTAATCAGTAATCAGTAACTGATTACATTTACAAAGTAACCCTCCCAACCCTGCTGTATAGCGGATCTTTGTTAAGATCCATATGTCACGGATAGGATAAGAGAGATGTGCTTAATAAGAGACATGTAATCATTTACAAAACATCACCATGTTGTTATTTAACAAAATAATGTTGTTTAGTCGAAAAAACGAACGAGAGGAAATGCAGCCGGCTCTCGATTTGTAATCCTAATTTAATCATCATCTTCACCACGATCATTTATGTTTATGTTCGCCGAATTGACATGAAATCACTGACAAATATGAATATACTGTATTCAACTTCATTAAAACGTTATTAACGTGCCTAAACTCAGTTATTCAATAAAAATATTTATATTTTAAATGGAGCCTCGTCGGCAGATCAGGATCCCAAAGCTGCAAATTATCCTGCTTATTACATGGCCACATTCTCAACAAAGTAACGACATATACAAAATAGCCTACTGTCAGTTAAGAAATCATTCCAATATGTACATCTTCTGATGTAACAACAATAACATTATAAATAGTAACATAGCTGAACATGGTATTGCACATTTAGCTTTGAGTGTTACTGACCTGAGATGTTTTTATTACATGAATTAAGATGACTGAGGCTTTGGGATGCAAACTCATCTGTGTGAAAAAGGTTCAAGGATCCGAGCCCCCGGCTCCCCCACCCCACGGAATATCGGCTTTAAAATGAGGAATAACAGAGGATTTTAGCAGTCAGAACAACTAAAGCAGCAGTGGTAATAATAACGCAAACGCCATAGAGTCACATCTAATAGAAATATATAAAAGCATTTATTTTAATTGTGTAGCAGTCAGTTTATAATTTTGGCAGCACTGTTGAACATTTTGAAAATGTATTTTGATGCCTCTGTGCAAGGCTTAGTCTTTCTATCTTTATAGCCAGTGGTGTAAAGTAACTAAGTTCATAAACTCAAGTACTGTACTTGGGTAACATTTTTAGATACTTGAACTTTACTTAAGTATTTCAATTAGGGCCGGGACTTTAACGCGTTAATTAAGATAAATTAATTACACAAATATTAACGCGTTAAAAAGATTAACGCATTTTAATCGCACTTATTTTTGCACCACGGAACGTTTCTCACTGGATGAGTTTCAGGGGTACCGATTATACTGGAGCACCAACTAACGTTCATGACTTCAGACAACAACAAACCGCAGTGAACAATAGTCAAACATGAACGAAGAAGCTGATGAGACCGCTTTGGTTGGTCCCGTGGATGGGACATTTTGTTTTAAAAAACGGACGGATGGAAGCGTCAATAAGAGCACGGTCGTTTGCAAATTATGCAAAAAGGAATTCGTATATCACCGCAGCACATCAAGCCTCAAGTATCACCTCAATGCAAAACATATAGCAGCTAGCGTGGAAGCTAGCGTGGACGTTAGCCCGACTCGGAGTACAAGGACCCACACCCAATTCGCGTTGATCAAACAGTGGTCTATGCAACAGAGAGATTTTATTTTTCATCAGGATATTGGACGAATAGGAGGGATTGAGGTCAATCACTGGCACTTTTTTATTTTATTTTAAATGGTACACTTTATGTTGAACTATTTATTACGTTGTTGGTGCAACTGGCACTTTATGTTGAACTTAGTATTGTTTTGGCCAAGGTTATTGAGAGAGTTGGACTGAAATGTATTAGATTTTTTAAATCAACTGTTGGTAAATCAACAAAGTCTGTTATGGCCTCTGAAGCAACAGAGAGATGTTTTCTAATAGTCAGGGTTTCCAATGTTCTGAATGTACTTGAAAGTATTGTGTTTTACTTAAAAAACAAAGTGTTATAGTTTACAGAAGGTCTACCTACCTATAGGCTACCTGAATCTCTGAAATGTACTATATTCCTAAATATGCTATTGCTACACTTTATGGCAAAAATTGCACTTTTTTGTTGGTCTTGGTTAAGTACCACCTTGAAAAAAATAAACAATGTTTTGTTGCTTAAGCTTATGTATTCAGTCATTGTTCAATGGTATACTAAAATCCATGTGAAAAAAATTGCTTCTCACTGTTCTCAGGTCAAATATTTATATGTGATTAAAAATGCGATTAATTTCGATTAATTAATTACAAAGCCTCTAATTAATTAGATTAATTTTTTTAATCGAGTCCCGACCCTAATTTCAATGTGTTGCTACTTCTACTCCTCTACAATTCAGAGGTAAATGGTGCACTTTTCCTCCACTACATGTATTTAATACCGTTAGTTACTCTACAGATGTGGATGAAAGATGTGAAATATAACCAAGAGTTAAATCAGACTTTAGTTCCACCTGGAGTAAATTCACAAGCTACCCTGCAGTATACAAAGTCATTCAGACTAGCTGCACCTTTACCAGCTTTGAGAACACTTTCATGATCAATCATTATAAAACATATATTATTCTGAAATGGACCAATCTGCACAATGACTACTTTTACTGTCGCTACTTTCACTATATTTTGATGAGAATACTTTTCTACTTTTACTTAAGTACAATATCTGAGTACTTCTACTTTTACAGTTACTATTCACAAACACACCCGTAGGTAATGTAGCTGCTGAAGTTAGACGTCACCGCGGAGCAGCAGAGTTCAGCCGACAGACAGGAAGACTCACGCTTCATTATAATATATAAACCATGCTCGTCATCATGGCACACAACAGCTAGCGGCCGCAGATTACTCCGGGTCCCAGAAACCCCCCGCCCACCCCCATAAATATTTGTATTGCAGATCTACATGGATCACGAAAAAGACCTATCCTGTATTAAAAACTGCAAATGTTTCTGAAAGGTCAAACATTTGCATCCCTGTAATATGTACGAATCTGTTGATGAGTTTGGGAATGAGGGAGTGAGAGAAAAAGAGACAGAGAGAGAAAGAGATATGAGGTGAAAACTGTTAATAGCTGTAAACCAAATCTTCTGTATATTAATGACTCTGTACACACAGATTGTACATACATTCACACACACACACACATTTCTCAGCTGATACCACTCTTCCACATCCATACCAACACACCTACATCCTATTAGTTGCATACATGTTTTCCAATGGCTGGCAGGGCCCCATTATACAACAGGTCCAGAAACCAAGAAATTGACACCTCATTGCCTTACTCTTACTATCGTCTAAGTCAGCAAGATAAGAAACAGCAGATATTTCAGTTAGGTTACACATCTGCACAGTACTTTTCTAAAGTAGTAAACATGCAGCAAGTATGAAGCTGTATTGCATTGAAAGACAGAAGCACAAAGTATAGCCAATATTACTACGTTTGCAATTGAGCTCCAATTCATCTACATGATTACAAGACGATGGGCGCGGAGAGCAATTTCTGTCAGATGATCTGTTATACTTATACCCATGTCTGCCAATTGCTGAACCAGTTGTGCAAGCTTTACCAAATTCATGGCATGTTCTATTTTAGCATGTTGTTCCTTCTCTGTAATTTGGTGTCGTTTGAAGCATTCCTGAGGGTGTTGTTGCAATTTGGTTGTTCGAGACTGTAATGAGAGCAATTCAATTAATAACTAATTAAAGCACAGAATGTTTCAAAGCAACCTTAAATAACATTTCACAGCCACAAAATTAGCAATATTGTAATAGTAATTACATTATGTGCGACTGGAGTGCTGCTGTATTTGTTCATGTCATTATATGTGTTGAATCCAGGGGACTTCTAAAAGAAAAGAAAAAAACAAGATATATAATAATAATAATAATAATAATGGATTACATTTTTTATTTAGAGCGCTTTTACAGGTGCTCAAAGCGCTTTACGCAGTGGTTAATTTGAGCCGGATCCTGCCGGAACAGGATCCGGCACCTCTTCATTTTGGCCACCCTGTGTTCCGGCACCTATTTGGGCAGATCCGGTACCTCTCACAAAAAATTAAAATAAAAAATGGTTAAAATGAAATAAAATATGCAGATATTAATTTTACAGAAAAAATCCCAAGAATTTCATGTCGTTTATTAAGATTAAGATTTGAAAGAGTCGGAGATCTGTGTTGACGCACTGAAAAGCTGGACCAACGGACAAACGTCTTTCACTTTTGAAATTCGCCACATGAGGAGCACGTCGCAGAGGAAGAAACGGTGATTCAATGCAAGCATGTCAAAAAGACAGTTACATTTACTGTCTTTCTTCAAAAAGAAGGAAGAGGTAATAGACACTTCAAAACGAGTCAGAAAAGCCTCCACAAGCAGCGACGAGGGCAGCTGCAGCGGTCATGTTGATGGTCAAAACCAGGAGGAGGTTAGCGCCGCAACAGCTAGCCAGCTAGCTAACCGACAGCTAGCCAAGCCCGGGCAGCGGGTCAGGTTCACCGCCAGCCGGAACAGGAGCCAGCTACCGTCAGCCAGGTGGACCACCAACAGCAAAGGGTGGGTACTCTGGCATCAACTAGCCCGGTACAACAGCCGGAGCAAGAGGCGAGCGGAACCGCGACATCAGCTGGTTTACAGCAGGAAGATTCAGTAGGAGAGGAGAGCGCATTGAGTGTAGAAGAGTGTGGGACGTCCAGCGACAGGTCAGTTTTTTCTAACTGTGGCCAAGAACTTGGAGGACCGTATGTTATCTCAAGGAGGCCGGATGCCAGATAAAACTGGATATAACAAGTTCATTGAGGAGTTGAAGGTGCTTTACGCACAATACTGGCCCGAGGACGCAGGTGCGCTGTATGGAGAGACTGAGGTCGAGTCACTGTGTCAGTGCTTCAAAATTGCCAACCCGCGCGCAGTCATACGGGCCTACAGAACGTACAGAGACTCAGATGGTAAAGACACCCCCGATGAGCTGATGGAGTTACTTGTTGCTGTCAACAGCATTCACATTGCAAGTGCTGAATGTGAGCGCGGATTTTCTCAAATGAACTTGATTTGCACTCCCAACCGTAGCTCTTTGCTCACATCTACCATGTCATCTTTACTCTTCCTAAATCTTGTTGGACCCCCCCTGGCTAAATTCAATCCAGTCCCGTACGTGAGGTCCTGGGTGGCCAAAGAACACAGAACTGCCACAGACACACGCAGTAAAAGCAGAAAAAAAGAGATAGAGGACAATCCGGACATGCTCGTGATGTGGGGTGTTTTAAACAACTAAATATGGTGAGCAAACATACTGTCTATTAATAGGCCGCCGTGCCAATCTTTGAATAGGCCTAATAAATATTTTTTTTACACGTTAAACCTGTCGAGAAATTAATTGCTGGCTGTATACTGAAGTCCCACCTGTGGTGATGTGGGCATTTGCCTATGTTGTGCGTACTAGCCTAAAAGATTATAAATTATCGTCATAACATTTATACCATGGATACTATTTGAAATTGAGGCTTGTAAGTCCCACAGCGTTGCAAGTGGACATTTTCATGTTGTTTTCAGCACCTTTTCTGTATACGTTCCGGGACCTGTACGCGTCTCGTCATCCCTGAGCTGTCATATGTACTTTGCGTTCCGGCACCTTATGATTTACAAATTAAGCACTGGCTTTACGATTACATATATCACATACAGATGTAGCACTGAATTTCGGACTCCAGCTTACAGCTTCCTGCCTACTACCTGCCAAAGACCAGTATAGAGGAATGTTACGCCCTCCCACTATTTTCCAAGAGGGCGTTGCCAGATTTTCAATTTCAGGTTTTAACCAGGAGATGGCGCTTCATTCACAAATACAGAAAGACAAGTTTCATGGACTTTCAGTTGTGTTTTGAAGAGCATTTGAACACATCAATATTTTAGATCGACTAAAGTATATCTAATCTTGTAATTCAATAATATATAGTCTTTATATATTAAATAATCATAATATAAATGTTTACATTACACTTCTTTATTTGTTATGCTCATACTTTAACCTTTACAATCGTTTGCTTTAATATGCAGTTTTTTTTTGTGTTTGCTTCCTCCTGCTCCCTTTCGGACACATACTGTATGATTTATTATTATTATTAATATGAAGATATTATTAAGATAAGATAAGATGTTACTTTATTGATTGAACATTTTAGTTTAGAATGTGCTGTCTCACGGTAATTCAGAAGGCTCACAGGTCACATTCCGCCCATTATTTAAAACAATAGGTGCTTTCACACCGTCTACAGTTTGATTTGTATAGAGGGAGCTCTGTCAGTTTTTGAATTACCCATTTGCTTTCGGGGAGCCCTATTTTTCAGAGCACATGATGCTACTAAATATGTCACACGCACGCTCTGTTGACTGGCGCAGCAGCGCGGATGCGATCAATTGCTATAAAAACACTCTTCTACTAATACAGACAGTGTCACTATGCCGGCGGATGTGGCCGTTGTTGAAGCCTCTTCAGGCTCCGCATCGGCAGGACTCTCCCTCGGTGTGGAGCTGTCAAGCTCGACCCTAACGCCGCTTACAGCCGGCCAACTAAAAGTTGTTTTCCGTTCACGTTGTCATTTTTAGACTCCTTCGCTTCTTTGCTTGTGAATCCAAAAGCTGTGACGCTTGGCTGTTTTCGTTTTGCCATATTTTTTTATTACACAGCCAGAGTTAAAAAAATATCAATATGAACATTTCAAATACCGCGCCGGCATCACCGCCATAACCATAGCAACGTAAGTAAGAATGCAGCGCCGCCACGTACAGATGGCAACACCCAGACATATTCACAAATATAAAACAAATATTCAGAAACTGTAATGAACAATAACTATTATTTATTTCAAGAACTGTTATTTACAGAAACTCAACATTTCTAATCTGTGTGACACAAATATGCACGATTGTTTTGGGCGTCCCCTATTTATCTCAAAGTCAGCCTTCAGGGGAGCTCCCTCCCTCTTCGGGGGAGCCAAGCTCCCCCTAGCTCCCCCCCATTTCGAACAGTGTCTGTGGCTGAATGGCCAGCGATTAGGTGCGGCGCATTTATCATAGGTGATCAGAGCTAACTGCCTGCCGTCAGATTTCATTTAAAAAACAGATCTGATTTTAAGACTATTTCTGCGCTCATAAAGAATGATAAGAATAAGAATAATGCGTATTGAACTGGTTTCATTAATTAGTGAGTTTATTTAACACTAGAACCGCCAATCGGGTCAATTTGTGTGATGTGTGTTGTGTGTGTGCAATGTAACTTTTTTTCAATAAAAATATTAAAGTCTCCCAGTCCCTGACTTTTCCTGAAAGTGTGTTATGTAGCACCCTATGTTGTTAAAAATTGCATTCTAATAGCGGGATTTGACGGGTTTAGGTAAGCCTATACAAAAACCTCTGGCGGTTCTAGTGTTAAGGTAATTAGGTACAGTAGAAGCCCTTTTTTATCACGAACGAATTTAGCAGTTGAACATAAAAGTCAACTAACTGAGGGTCACTTGCAATTACAGTGTTGTGTCTAACTGTAAGCTTGTCACTCAGAGTAACCTACCGTTAATTTAGCTGCTGGAGAAGAAAGATCAAGGGGGGAGGGGGGGAGAGAGCTGTGGTTGATGGGCCATTAGTTGTGTAAATACACAGCTGAGAGCTGCCGTTTCATTCAGACTGTTTAAAAAAACAATAACAACAGACTATTTTTCTTAGCGGATGCATGTCAATTTAAATCAATACATACAACTATTTTTTAAATCAATACAAACAACTATTTTTTTAATCAATAAAAACATTTTCTAAATCCATAAAAGCATTTCAATTAATATTGGGAGTCATATCGTTACTTTGTTGAGAATGTGGCCCTGTAATAAGCGGGATAATTTGCAGCGACTTGTTCCTTATGGGGAAAATAACACCCGTCATGTCTGTGTAGAGGTGTGTGTGGTTAAAACACTTTCATGAAGTGAAGGAATTTCCTTCTATAAAACAGCTGTGGGCAGCAGTGAGTGTCACGGACATGAATTCATAGATCAAGGCAGACTGGTGCACACACTCTCCTGTCCTGCCAGGCGACACGCCCGTTCTAAGCCGTGTCCCTCACTCACATCCCAAGCATCCCCGAAAAGTGTATTATGTTGTTATATCTCAGATGTTATGTTTCAGTTGTGCTCTGTCTATGTTCAGTGATGCAAACTTGTCACCTTTCGGCGAAATTCGCCGTTTTGAATCCAAAATAAGTCGTTTGTGTTATTCATGTAGATCTGCAATACAAATATTTTTGGGGTATGGGGGGGCTGGGACCCGGAGTAATCTGCGGCCGTGAGCTGTTATGTGCCATCATGACACGCATGGTGTTCTTTTTTATATATTATAATGAAGTGCGAGCTGTGTGCTCGAGTCTTCCTGCCTGTCGGCTCTGCTCATGGATGTATAATAAGGCTCTGCTGCTCCGAGATGATGGTCTAGCTTCAGCAGCTACATTACCTACGGGTGCGTTCGTTAATATTAACTGTGCGTCCGGAGTCACTGTGGCACAGACTGGACCGCTGGTGAACAGCTGTTAGAACGGGCCGTTCAGGTGTTCAGAGCAGAGCTCCCTGTCGGAGCGGCAGAGCGTGATGTGAACTGAAAAGTTTTTCTGTGGCAATATTATTTAAGGAATCGTTGAGCTAGCTAGCTAGCATACATTGTCACTATCTGCTAACGTTAGCTTTAGCCTTCTATTTCTAATAGTTTTTTTTCATAGGCTATAAACAGAGGTGGTATAAGTATATATATATTGTACTTGAGTAAAAGTAGAAGTACTCAGATCTTGTACTTGAGTAAAAGTAGAAGTACTCAGGTCTTGTACTTGAGTAAAAGTAGAAGTACTCAGATCTTGTACTTGAGTAAAAGTAGAAGCACACAGATCTTGTACTAGAGTAAAAGTAGAAGTACTCAAATCTACTTGAGTAAAAGTAGAAGCACTCAGGTCTTGTACTTGAGTAAAAGTAGAAGCACACAGATCTTGTACTAGAGTAAAAGTAGAAGTACTCAGGTCTTGTACTTGAGTAAAAGTAGAAGTACTCAGATCTTGTACTTGAGTAAAAGTAATAGTCCCAGAGTGTAGGAATACTCTGTTACAGTAAAAGTCCTGCATTCAAAATGTTCCTCAAGTAAAAGTAGAAAAGTATTATCATCAAAATATAGTGAAAGTAGCGACAGTAAAAGTAGTCATTGTGCAGATTGGTCCATTTCAGAATAGTAGATATGATATGTTTTATAAAGATTGATCATGAAAGTGTTCTCAAAGCTGGTAAAGGTGCAGCTAGTTTGAATGACTTTGTATACTGCAGGGTAGCTTGTGGATTTACTCCAGGTGGAACTAAAGTCTGAATTAACTCTTGATTATATTTCACTTAATTAATCCACATCTGTAAATTAACTAAAGGTATTAAATACATGTAGGGGAGTAGAAGTACACCATTTACCTCTGAACTGTAGTGGAGTAGAAGAACAAAGTAGCAAAACATTGAAATACTTAAATAAAGTACAAGTATCTCAACATTGTGCCCAATTATAGTACTTGTTGAGTTTATGAACTTAGTTACTTTACACCATGTGGCTATAAAGATAAAAAGACTTAAGCCTTGCACAGAGTCACGAAAATACATTTTCAAAATGCTCAACAGTGCTGCCAAAATTATAAACTGACTGCTACACAATTTAAAATAAATGCTTTTATATATTTCTATTAGATGTGACTCTTTGGCGTTTCTGTTATTATTAACACTGCTGCTTTAGTTGTTCTGACTGCTAAAATCCTCTGTCATTCCGTGGGGTGGGGGAGCCGGGGGCTCGGATCCTTGTCACCTTTTTCATACCTGATGAGTTTGCATCCCTGTATGTTAAAAAGCCTCAGTCACCTTAATTAATGTAATAAAAACATCTCAGGTCAGTAACACTCAAAGCTCAATGTGCAATACCATGTTCAGCTATGTTACTATTTATAGTGTTATTGTTGTTACATCAGAAGATGTACATATTGAAATGATTTCTTAACTTACAGTAGGCTATTTTTTACAATGTGTGTTGGAAGGATTTATTAAATTACAATGAATATTGTCATTGTTGAAGGATTTTAGAGAAGGGTGAACTATAAGCCTGAATTACATAACATTTTATACCTAAAAACATAAAAGCCACAATAAATAAATCACAATTATTCTAGTTATTTTTACCTCCCGTATTGCTTTCAACCCACCAGCTTTTATGGTGTTGTTACGTCACTAACTGTAAGCTTGTCACATACAGTCTATGGTCACTCAGAGTAACCTACTGTTCATTTAGCTGCTGGAGAAGAAAGATCAGGGGGGGAGGGGGGAGAGAGCTGTGGTTGATGGGCCATTAGTTGTGTAAATACACAGCTGAGAGCTGCCGTTTCATTCAGACTGTTTAAAAAACGGTAACAACGGACTATTTTTCTTAGCGGATGCATGTCAATTTAAATCAATACAGACAACAATTTTTTAAATCAATAAAAACATTTTCTAAATCCATAAAAGCATTTCAATTAATATTGGGAGTCATGTCGTTACTTTATTGAGAATGTGGCCGTGTAATAAGCGGGATAATTTGCAGCGACTTGTTCCTTATGGGGAAAATAACACCCTTCATCCAGATGAGGATCCCTCCGCTACACTTTGGGATCCTGATCGACCGACGAAGCTCCATTAAAATATACATATTTTTGGTGAATTCCTGAGTTTAGGCACGTTAATAACATTTTAATGAAGTTGAATACAGTATATTCATATGTGTCAGTGATTTCATGTCAATTCGGTGAACATAAACATAAATGATCGTGGTGAAGATGATGATTAAATTAGGATTAAAAATCGAGAGCCAGGCTGCATTTCCTCCCGTTCGTTTTTTTCGAATAACAAAATTATTTTGTTAAATAACAACATGGTGATGTTTTGTAAATGATTACATGTCTCTTATTTAGCACAGTAGTATGATATCCGTGACATATGGATCTTAACAAAGTTCCGCTGTACATCCAGCATACTGTATCTCACTTTATTTCACATGAGCTCCAGTGTGGAACCCCACTGCACCCCCTGGTGGATCAATGATCCATTGCAGCTGGCTTCATTATAATTACATTTATCTATCACGGGGGCGGTCTCAAGTCAAGCTGGAGGTTTTTCCTTGAGCGAGGGCAGATCACGTACCAATCACGGCCCTCGCGTTTCAAACTGTCTGAAATGAATCGCTACATCTGTATTAGACATGTAAATGTCATTAATGTGGATATATCTATCATAGAAACATACATAACCTCTGTGTGTATATACACAGTCCAAGATATATACATTCTATCAATACAGCTCATATCTCATGGCAGAAAATATGCTACGTGTGGGGGAAACTTCTGTTGCAAGTGCAGGTGAGTCACAGACTCAAAAGGAGACACGAGGAGAGCTGGAGCTTTGATGGCAAACACTGATGGTTTATTACGAGCTTCGGCCGGAGAATTCACAAGACATGTCACAGGGCCACGGTTTGACCACACGGTTGAGATGCCACCGTCAAATTTGAAGATTCCTCTCTCCTGCAAAACCCTTTAACAGGTTTGCTTGAGAGTAATCAACATTCCTTACTAGGTAGACTAAACAGCTGGGAACAACAACAAAATACTAGGGCAACCCCTCCTTATGGGAGATAACTCAGAGGGCGAAAGGTAAACATATATGGGAATTATTCCCTAACACTATGTTTTTATTTTATTCAGTGTATGGGAATGTAGGTGGTCAAGAGAGAGAGAGAGAGAGAGAGAGAGAGAGAGAGAGAGAGAGAGAGAGAGAGAGAGAGAGAGAGAGAGAAAGTGTACTGATCTGTTATTCATCTATCACAGATAAAAATATCAATCTAAAACCAAACACTAGTTAACCCATATCCATAAACCCAGTACATAACACACTGAGATCACTACAGAGCAGTGCCCAAACTACACCATTTCCATGGCTGCCATGATTAGGCCCAAATTGCATCCTGCTGTTCCCCCCTTCTTTTTGAAAACCTTCATCTACTGAGACGAATGGCGATCCAGTTGAGACATGAAGGTAGGCAGCAGCGGAACGGTGGTGATGCGGGTGAATTCTGCGTTTACCTGCAACACATTGTGATACAGGTTAAAATGTTTTGTTTAAAGCTGTTGCATCTATAATAATATCCATCAAGTATCATAGCAGAAATGACAGGAGTTCATCTACTGGTGTAAACAAAACAAAGAATTTCAGTGCATCTTCTTTAAAGAGTCCTCTGCTGCTGATGTTCAGGTGTATATCAGTATGTAGTGTCTCTACTTTAAAGAGTCCTCTGCTGCTGATGTTCAGGTGTATATCAGTATGTAGTGTCTCTACTTTAAAGAGTCCTCTCCTGCTGATGTTCAGGTGCATATCAGTATGTAGTGTCTCTACTTTAAAGAGTCCTCTCCTGCTGATGTTCAGGTGTATATCAGTATGTAGTGTCTCTACTTTAAAGAGTCCTCTCCTGCTGATGTTCAGGTGTATATCAGTATGTAGTGTCTCTGCTTTAAATAGTCCTCTCCTGCTGATGTTCAGGTGTTTATCAGTATGTAGTGTCTCTACTTTAAAGAGTCCTCTCCTGCTGATGTTCAGGTGTATATCAGTATGTAGTGTCTCTACTTTAAAGAGTCCTCTCCTGCTGATGTGCAGGTGTATATCAGTATGTAGTGTCTCTACTTTAAAGAGTCCTCTCCTGCTGATGTCCAGGTGTATATCAGTATGTAGTGTCTCTACTTTAAAGAGTCCTCTCCTGCTGATGTTCAGGTGTATATCAGTATGTAGTGTCTCTACTTTAAAGAGTCCTCTCCTGCTGATGTTCAGGTGTCTATCAGTATGTAGTGTCTCTACTTTAAAGAGTCCTCTCCTGCTGATGTTCAGGTGTCTATCAGTATGTAGTGTCTCTACTTTAAAGAGTCCTCTCCTGCTGATGTTCAGGTGTATATCAGTATGTAGTGTATCTACTGTGACATGTCTCCATGCTTTAATGTACACTTACATACACCAAACTTTCCAGTTATATTCCTATCAATATTCTGAAGGCTTTTACAGAAGGGTTTTTTCATACATCATTCATAGCCTGAATTATATAACATTTTATACCTAAAAACAAAACAAAAACAAGAATTTTGAACCTGGCTTTATCCAATATTCAGAAAAGTGTTCTTGAAATGTGTTAAAATATATGCACATATTTCATCATTTGTATATTTAAACAAACTATTTCAGAAAACCTGTAATACAAAAAACAATTGCCTTATTGCAAGTAATTAACTGGAGAAATGTCTTGCTGATATCTTTAAGTTAAAAGAAATACCCTATTCACCTGTATTCGCCTTAACTGACATATCCTACTGATTTAATCTTTGACTTATTTGGAGACGTGAAGGATACTTACTGTACTTTTGAGCCGCTGGCTTTCATCGATAAATCTGGCCAATCCCCAACAACTTGGAAATCTGAAATTCAAAGTTGGAGAATTAGTCACACAATGAACTTCATGCCAAAAATAATTAATCCTGTATAGCCTACTCTCATTACAAATCAAAACATTTTATATTGCACTGTTTTAACATGTATGACTTATCTCATGATCCCCTAGTGTGTATAGCAATTTTAGTGTTTACCTGTAGTTAATATCCTCTGTTCCTGTATTAAGTGATGATCTCCTGCACACACAGACACAAACACATACGAAGCAGCGTTATTTAGGTAAAACCTATGGGTAAAACACAGTCCACGGACAATATTTGAATGAAACCTTACAAATACCAAACTTTGAAAAAGAGCTGAAGCTGCAGTTAGCTTGATATGGTCGCTTAGCAATGCTAAGCCACGTCTGCCTCATTACAAGCATCCACAAAAGAGCTGCACGGCACGCGCAAAAACAAACCTCGCGCGTCTGTCTCATTGCGCTCAAGGCTCAAACAGACAAAAGAGCGGCACCGCACAAGCTAAAAAAAAAAACGTGCGCGCCTCATTGCGCTCAAACATCTGCAAAAGAGCGGCGGATGCGCTAAAAAACCCTTGCATTTGTACGGCCCCTTATCCCTGCATTAAACGTTACCTAAATCAGTTAAATCAAATATTGTCATACAACACTGTATAAAACCTGATAGATCCAGCAGCTTTATTAATTTGCTCCAGTTGTTAACTTAAACTAAAACGGTAGCAAATAGGAGACACCTAACTTTGGCGGTGAAATAATTAAGATAAAGTAAAAAGAAAACTGTCAGCTCACCTATTAAAATGAGTTTGCTGTCATTACACAACTGGATGAAACACATGCATAAAACCTTATAATATTCATAACATAAGCTATCAAATAGGAGATACCTAATTTCGGTTGTGAAATTATTAAGATAAAGTCAAACGAAAACTGTCAGCTCACCTATTAAAATGAGTTTGCTGTCATTACACGACTGGATGAAACACAAGCGTACCGTACCTACCGTAGTGGTTGCAGCCTCTTTGCATCTGATTCTCCTTCTGTCTCTGTCAGTGTCATATGTCAAATCAACTGTAGAGCATCATATGACGCAAGTGACAGCCTGTCACTCTTGCCGGGAATGGGGGAGAAGCCATACTACTAAACTGCACACCGCTGTACACCGCTGTTATTGATCATTGGAGAGGAGGCAGACGTTTTTTTTTTTATTATAGCAGCTATCGGATTGAATCAATACATGGGCTGCACAGGTTGTCATGTCCGACTATCACATTAGAATCATAAAGAAAAATACGCCGTTAAAATGTGCCTGTAGAAAACGGCTTATGCCACAATAGGATAGCATCAAGTAGTCAAGATAGTCTGTTTAGCTTCAGTTGCTATGCTAACATCACCCATTTTCTACCAGAAAAACTTTCATGACAGCGTTGTGGAATTGGGGATATGTATCAGCTGCTTGTGTGACAGTCAGACAGTGAATACTTTACAGCGGCCGCTGTTGGGAGAATAAACGGTCGGTAAATGCCGCTGAAACACATTAATACACAATGAACCATGGCACTCTGGAGAAAAGTATAAGGTTGGAGTAGTCGTTATTTAATTTAATCCGGCTTCGTATGATTAAAAGTAACACGACCATCGAGCCGAAGCAGTCCCTCATTGTGGTGTTGTTGTTGTTGTGAGCGCCGTTGATGAGGAAATAAGCGACGTAAATGGTGACGTCATTACGCAGCAGCGGAGATAGAAGAAAGACGTTCTGAAATGTCTTCTGAGTTTCTGCAGAAACCTAGTTGTGTGGAGCTGTTGCCAACTTGGCGACTTTCTCGTTAAATTCGGCGGTTTTCCAAATCCTCCGGCTACTTATTTTTGTCAAAAGCGACTAACGACTAATCTAACGACTTGTAAAGGTGTTATTAGGCACTTTTCTTGTGTTAGGAGACTCACGTATTTTGTTCAGCAGTTAACAAGCCGCGGGTGCTTCCGTGAGCCCCTTTGCCCTCCCATAGTACTCACAGGCGCTCAGACAGTTGCCACTCGCAACAGCTGGGCTGCAGTCAGAGCAGAGAGGAGACAGCTACCCTCCCGCGTCGAGACTGAAATAAATGCGCATGCGCCAACTGCCAAGCCGTCCTGGTTTTGAGCGGGATTTAAATGTAAATGTTTCTTCACTGTCACACTATAATAAATAACTGCCTTTGCTTTGCTTTGACTCACACAGCCTCAGTCTTTCCTCTCTCCCATGCTGTCCTACAGCCGCCAATACATGATATGCAAATTAGGCGATGACGTCATTTAGGGACTTCTGGTGACTTTTCGGACAGCCAATAGCTACTTTCCTTACTATGGAGTTGGCAATACTCCCATAAGGAGGGGTCTGAGCTCCTAGGAAGGCAGTGAAATCCATCATACATCTGTGGGGGTCGCTAATACATTAGCAACAACCATTATTTTAATCACAAATAATGCATGTGTCAATGTAATGAGTATTATTTATGTTAAAGAGGTAAATAGGCTAAAAGAAAAATATGTTTTCCAAAAGAACTACGCATCGTATTCTCTCTTGAATGACAATATACCTGCACTTCACCAATAACCATAAATTATTGCGCAATCTGTACCTGTGAGCGTGCTTTGCAAGCTGAGATGAAGTGTTATGTGGTGTGCATAGTTGAACCTTTTCATAAGTTTGTAGCAAGTAGAGGGCTGCTGCTGCTGTGTGTGTGTGCTTGCAGCGGCTTGCAGCCTACCCTTATTTTCCCGCCTTTTTGTCAATATTTTGAAGAGCCACAGTTTTTGCCCGTAGGACAGGAGACTAACAGGCCCCTACCAATGATTGTCAACTGACAGCACAATGAGTCAAATGACTAGCAGCAGCAGCATGATGATGATGTTAAATCTGTTGTTTTAGGAACATGGATGTAAATACATGGAATTCAATAAACATTGAATAGCATGCATGCTGTGCCTTTTCCTTCGTGTTGTCCTGGCATATAGTCTCCCCCATGGTTTGCTGTGCTGCCTGGGGATGCTCCAAGCGCTCAGAGAAAGGAGTATGAATGTACGGTTTCCCCACTGACACAGAGAAGAGGAAAGAATGGCTGGCTCAAGTCAGCAGGAGCAATTTAACTATCACAAAAGACAACAACAGCAACAACAACATATGTATAATCATATTATTCACAAAACGAAGACCACACCATTGGGAAGCTTAATGTCTGTTTGATAAAAATAAGGAACAGGGAGAGGCTTGCAGAACTCTGGGAGGTGAGACTCAGTGGTGAGGTTCTCATTGCAGGTCTTCAGGCTCCATTGAATCCCCTGGGGTTCTTGTGCTGAGAGAGGGAGACAGGAGAAAGGGTTAGATACATCTAGCAACCTATAGGATGGGGAATTGCTGACCTATTTTAAACTTACCTTGTGTTTTCACTCTCACTTAAGTCCCTCTCCCTTTGCCATCAATCCAAAATCAGCTGCAACATAATACAGATAATAATCAACAGAATCACAAGGACATTTTATCATGGCTCTGCTAAAAACACTCACTTATAAGCAGTGGTCAAGTTGTAAAAAAAAGCCAGGGGGGATGGTGGATCTGCATGCCCCCCCCCCCCCCCCCCCCCGGAGATTAAAAACAAAAACTAACCTGGAATTCAGGGTAGTTGAGTAGACTGGATATATGTTTGGTGCTGACTGCCTTAAGGGCCCTTAATTTGATCTGATGACAGTGCATTTGGTGGGAGACCAACGTTGTACCCTTTTGATTAGTGTTTAAGCACAAAGATAATTATTATATTCTATTACTGTAAAACAACTTGCATGCTATGGATATATTACGTGTCAGATACTCCTGTCATTGATCTTGACCAAGGCACCTCAGAATTAGAGTTGGTCCCATGGCTACCACTGCTCCTACATAGTTAAGGTAAATGCAGAGGACACATTTTCCCACTGGGTGCAAGTGCAACTTCAACTTCACACTCACAATACCTATAAATCTACTGGGAATTCATCCATTAAATGTTGAAACAAAACCTCACAAAACATTGAACATGAATCCTCTCTAGTCAATTCCATTTTAATTCAAGTGCAAGAACATGGATTAAACAAATATACTATTTACAAAATCTGAAAATAATACATATAATATGATATACAAATACAAATAAACAGTTTTATTCAATGGCTACCAACCCAATTCTCCCCTATACTGTAGTATCTCATAGGATCTTCCAAAGAGTTTCATAATCATGTTTTTTAATGACAACTTTCCGGGCTCTTGCTCTCAGATCATTAGCCAAGCTATGACTTTGAAGCCAAGACTTGACATAAACTTCTGGTTTGAACATTTGTAGTGGAGGGCCAACACACTTGATGAAAAGCAAGGCTGACATACTTTTTACCTCTAGCATGCTTCTAGTTGTGGTTAAAATGTTCATCTGACTGAACCCACGCTCACACTCAGCTGTGGAGATGAAGGAGGGGTTTTAGCTCTTCTGGTGCTTGTGGTGTCATTTCATCAACAGTTTTGAGTTTCACCATATCAACATATTCCCTCATTCCTCTCTGAATTTGTCTGCCATCATCAAGCTTGAAAAAGGAGCAGAGTTCCTGTATTTCCTTTTCGGCATAACGAACACCACACACATCTGGCCAGTTTGATGGCTGCAGCACTTTGACATTGTCAAGAAAGCTCTGGTACTCTTCTTTGCTTCTCTGTTTTCCAGGCAGTGATCCCATTCTTGTCTCAATTTTAGCAGCCAAAGCATGAAAAAAATGTTGGTGGTTTATTTCTCTGCTGTGTCTTAAATTATTTGTTAGTGGCACCCCTTTGAATAGCTTCAAACCGATTGCAGTCTGAGCCACTTCTGCCGCTGGTCCAGGCTGCTCTGCCATGGACTTCAACACACGGACCTGCCGACTGAGTATTGCTACAGCCTTGGGGAGCGTCATGTTTCTGTCTTGAAGAGAGAGAGAGAATTCAGACAACTCTTCTAAAGCATCATACATGATTCCAAGATTGTGCACAAAGGTGACATTAGAAAGGCAATCTATTAAACCACTGAACATGCATTTCTCTGTTGAACTTCTTTTAGGATCAACTGAGGCATTGGAAAAGTGCTTGTGGATTGCAGGGTACTGCTGCCATACAGCTTTAATGGTCCTGTAACTGGATACCACCCATCTAGTGCTGAGAATTCTCCCTATGTTCAGACACTGTAAAGCAAGTTCCTCACAACATTCAGTGAGCTCACGGCGGTTTTTGGCCGATGCATGATAGAGACTGTACACTTTGTCAAAGAAAAACTGGAAGTCATTCATCCCTACAGTTTCTTCAACAGCATCTCCAACACTCAGCTCAAGACGGTGGTTCATGCAGTGCCACACCATTACGTTTGGAAACTTTTCTACGATTTTGGTTGCAACACCTGCTTTACTTCCAAGCATTACAGAAGCTCCATCTGATGCAAAGCAAACAAAGCGTTCACTCAGAATAGCTTCAGAGAAGCCATGATGTGACAGATTTTTCATTAGAACTTGATAGATTTCACCTGCATTGGTAGCAGAAAGCTCAACTAGATCCAAGAAGAATGTTAGGGGCTCTTCACTCATCCCTAAGCTCGCTCTAATATGAATGATCAATACTGATTTTTGACTGTCAGTTGTAGCTTCATCTATCATAACAGAACGTTTTGTTCCACTTTGAAGGACCTTTCCAACTACTCTCTTTCGCATTTCATTTGCTATGTGTTGGCTGATTGTTGCACAGGAATAGTCTGAATGTAAAGTTCTTCCCATGTCTAGTCCATTCAAGACTTGCAGATCAATATCGGACGGTAGATCTGTGAAAGGCCTTCCAGATTTCACAATCTTGTAAACTGTACGAAATACCCTATCAGTAGTTAAGAAGTGATCCCTTTGCATTTCAGAAGTCAATGTTTCCAATGTCTTTTCTTTTGCTTTTTCCATGGTTTTCTCAGCTGCTTGGTGATAGTCTGACATTTTATGCCTGTGTATTTTCTTACGAAGAGACTGCAGCTGTGCTGCTCGGTTTGTACCATAGGCTGTAACCTTAACGTTGGACCACTCCTCAGCAATATGCAACTGGCTGCTCCCACCTGTACTTGGCCCAACCACTTTCATTTTCTGGCAGGTTAGGCAGCCAAGTTTTTTGCTTTGACATATTAGCCATGGATAATACTTTTTGTTCTCCCTGAACTTGGTAGATGTCCAGCATTCAGGGATATCTTGCTCATTATCTCACTGGTTATTTTGGTCAGAATCATCAACACTATCTCGCCCTGCTTCTGCCTCCTCCTCTCTTCTTTTTTCTACCACAAAAACATAAAATCTATGTTAAAACCCCACTTGGTAAGATACATTTCCCCTCTTCGAAAAAGAAAAGTGTCTATTTAGAATTATCAAACCTGTTCCTTCTCCAGCTCTAGGCTCCTCTGCTTCTGCCTCCTCCTCTCTTCTTTTTTCTACCACAAAAACATAAAATCTGTTAAAACCCCCCCTTGGTAGGATTAGCTACATTTCCCCCTCTTCGAAAAAGAAAAGTGTCTATTTAGAAATATCAAACCTGTTCCTTCTCCAGCTCTAGTCTCCTCTGCTCTCCTTCCTGCTTCCTCGCCATGATTATCCTCTATATGAAGAAAACAACGGCATTATGGTTTTGTTAGAATGAGCAGACAGTGAAGTAGGCCTACTGTCAAGTTGTGTTTTTTTTTCATATAAAATAAGAGCGATGACATTCAACCACCAGAAGCCGCTATCACACGATTCGGAGGCATGCATCACATTTAAAGCTTTTTAAGTAATACATTTTGGTCGCTCACAGTGACTAAAGGTGCAATTTTCACACTTAATTTATATTATATGATCTCACTAAAATGAATGGAAAGCTTATCAAACAAAGTGCTTAAATCACTAGTGGATACATGATCATCGAATTGATACACAAAATCAGCCTAAATATCCTCCAGGAACCTTAATTCAAATGGGTTCTTTCGGAACCAGTTTTCATACTGAAGAATCCCAAACTTGGACTATCTACCATCCTTAACTGAACTTCACCGGCTGTTTCAGGAACCGTCAACGACACCTGTTCTTCTCTGTGTTCTTCTGCCCCTGTCGTCTCTGCTTGTACACTAGCTTGCTCTGCCTCATCCTAAATTACATTTCATTTTTTTCCCCGACTGAACATGTCTAGGCTAGTTAAGTGTGTTGCTTATGCGGTCGCCTAAGCAGTAAAGAGCTGTGGGAAACCCTGCGAGATATTCCATGTGAAAAAGAAATCAAATCTGACATTAACTTTGTGAATATAACAAAGGTCTAACCTGACGTTGGTTACTATAGCAGCTAGTACTAGCTGCCTGGCGTTAGGCTAGTTAACAAGAAAAAAAAAGTAAGCTCCCAAACTATAACTCTGTTGTTATCGCCTCTGTCCAGAGATTACACATTTGGTGACATATCAAAAGTATTCTTGACTTACCTTCAGTGGTACTTTTTGTCCTCTTAAAGCCGAAGTAGTCCCTCAGGTCAAGCTGTCCTTGTCGCTTACTGGCCATGATGCTTGCACAGGCTGCGCTGCTATCGTTGACGCTGACTGACTTGACATCAATTTAGTGATCGTGATATGTGCACGAGCCCCTCGTCAACAGTATTTTAGCGGCTAAAATAATGTGGACGAGGGGCACGTGACGTGCACATATAAAATGTAGAATGTTGAAAATTAAACATTGGCAATATTTCCACATTAATTGATCAAATAACAGGGGATGGGAAGGGGGGATGGCCGTTTCATAAGGGGGATGGTTTTGACCATTTTAATACCTAAGGGGGATGCCATCCCCCCCCATCCCCCCTCAACTCGACTACTGCTTATAAGTAACGTTTTTGTTTACTGTTTAGAAGTCTCAAATATGCACTCTAAATCCATATCAATAGCGATGTATCACAAAAATAGCTCTCTTCCTTATTATTGTTTAACGTTAACTATAATATACTAGCTTGAACTCCAAAATGGATATCCTCATTTCACCATCTCCACCCACTACAATCACACGCCCCAATGTTATATTTAACTCATATTTAACTCCCTCCACCCCGGATAAAAGTACGTTAAGAAGCCCCTTTTCTATAATTCCAAAACGTTGGACGAAATGACATTAAGAGAACGGAATTTACAATTAAAAGGCTGCATGGTTAACATGTGTTGCTAACTTTATCCGGTATCCTAGCCTAATCTGTTATTGTTCCCTAAATCTATAATTTAGAGGGGGATAATCCTCCAACATGCTTTAACTCACATGTTAATTTGATTCAGATGTGTTGATCCGCAATATAAATCTTTAAACGTCTTACCTTTAAAAGTCCGTCACAAACGGTCTATTATGCTGCAACTCTACTGCGCTGATAGCCTTGCCGCTAACTTTCGGGAACTATTGAGAGGCTCCACGATCCGCCATTGCTGTAAAAAAAATTGTCCATTGGAGTCAACAGAGATGTTGCAACTCTTCTACCATAGGGTTCTGCCCAAACGTAATCGGGGACGTCCATTAAGTCAAACCTTTAGTCACTAGTATAGTTTTTAGCCCACTGCTCCTACTAGGATGGGTTAAATGCAGAGAACAAATGTCACTGTGTGTGCTGTGTGCTCTGCATGTCTGACCATTAAAGAGGGTTTCATCCCTCCCAATTATATTATATTCTCTATCAATCTATAGCCTGCCCCCCTAACTTTTGTGTCCCTAAAACTGTATCATGTTAGGCCCGTTAAAAACGCAGCTACAGCCCTGCATTAAACTGCGGAGCGGCGTTCACACAGCTGCAGAGAGGGAGCGAGGCAGCGAACTGTCCCAGCACCTGAAGGTGGATCAGCACCTGGAGGTGGATCAGATTCCCCTGGGAGCATTGCCCCTTCCACTAGTTTTGTTTTTACCAAAGACGAGAGCTTGAAACTAAATATCAATAAAACGCTCCTGTTTGAATCGATAGCGTTTAACAGACGGTCGCTGTTTGGGGCGTTACGTTACAAAATACTACACAGACAGCGCTAGCTGGGAGATCGATCACTTTTATTTGCTAAACTATGCAGTAGGCCTACTATTAAATCCACGTAAATTACACATCACAGTAATGAGGCCAGATAAATTAAACCAGGATACATCCTTTGCCGTCAAACACAGCTGCCTGTGTGCGTTTGATAAATACTTTCTGATGTTATATTTATTATATGCTACTTATCAGCTACATGGCCCTAACGTGTAAAGATATATACAAGCATTTGTACCAGTGCTTTTCACAAGTAGACTCTTGCAGGCCAGAGTAGCTGGAGTGATTCAACAACAACAAAAATACATATCTGAGAAGTGATCAGGAGGAACAGAAAGAGGAAAAGGAAAAGAGAAATGAAGAGACCAGGAGGGTCAGAGCAGGAGGAAGCCAAGAGGAGATGAAGACATGAGTGAAGAAGAAGAAATGTATGTGAGGAATAAAGATTAAGTGTCAGAAAGAGGGGCAGAGGCAGGGATCAGGAGGCAGATGAGACTCCAGCTGGACCACATGGTTTGTTTTTATTCTCCTTGCATATTCCATTACAGCAGCACAATCTAGCAGCTCTAAGTATTGACACATATTGATTGAAATGTGTTGCTGCACAGGTCAACTTTTGCTCTCTTAACACTAGAACCGCCAGAGATCGCTGTATACCTAAAACCGCCAATGGGTAAAATGTACCCGCTATAGATTTTCAAGGTACAATGTTATTTTATTTATCATACAGAACAGTGAGTTTTGATCGCACAGGGATGAAACTTATACCAATATAATCTGTGGACTCTCAGCTTTTCATTTGATATAGGTTGTGCAGATAGCATGAAGTTAAAAATATCGCTAAGAGTGCTGATTTAAATACTTGGTGTAAGACTTGTGTTTTGTTTAGGTACAAATCTCTCTATCTCTTGTTGGAGATTTGGAGGATGTTTAAAACCAACCTCGTCTCCGCGTGTCGTTTGATAAACTGGGTAAATTCGTAAAAAGGAAAGGGATTAAGAAACACCAGAATGCAAGTGAAACAATAATCTTGTTTTAATGATACAAAGTAACAATACAAATACATCATCGAATCACGAAGCACTCTGCAGAGTACTCCGGGCTCAGGTTCTACCACGTGTGAGACAGGTCTCAGGAACGGCCAGTCAAAAACAAGAGCGCGAACCAAAGGAAAACACAGGCTTTCATACTAAAACACAGGAGGAGGTGTGTGCGTGCTTTCCCCCAGAGGTCATCTTATTGGGAGAGACCAACACATGGCCTGTCGCACCCAATCAGTGCGACACAGCAGAAGAAACCCGGAAACAAAAAGTCTCTTTCAGTTTGACGAAAACCAGATACCTTTTGGTGTCTGGTACGAACTTGCTCTAAACAACACGTTTCCTTATCTTATTTCACATCTTGCAGCCAGCACACACACATCCCCTTTATGGCCCTTTGTCCCTGAGTCCATCTTCCCGCCTCAGGCTACCACACACAAGTTAAAAGTATGTTTTAAGATATAGTTGTTATAGTTGGCTAAATATACGTAATACATGTAAATCACTTTCATATCAATAATAACAAAGAACACATTACCTATGCTCTTAAGCAGTATTAGAGATGTTTTTCAAATAGTCAAACTTCACACAGGCCCAATATAGAGAACACACTCATTTGTCCTACAGCCCTTCCATTTGTTTGAGCTATTGTTCACATCTTTACTTCAAATAAAAGGTTTCACATTGTATATTTCCAGCTTCCTTTACACATACTGTTATTATTAATACAAAGTAATTAACCACACACATCTATTGAAAACAAGTAGATTTCCCTGATAATTGACATGCTGAAAATCTCAAGAAGAATGTCCCCTCCCCCAGCTCTCTCGTCCCTGTCATAAAAGCTGCTTCCATTTCATATAGAGTAATAAAACATGTTTAAGTTAATTTCTCCACAATGTTTGTAGCCATTTAGTACCCGCACATGAAAGAATAAAAACAGAGGTATAGTTGAAAAGTAATCATGCAGCACATATATTTACTGCAATGAAAACACACACATTTGCCCTAAGCATGTGTAACGCACCCTCTTCTTTTATGAGGGAAACATTCCAGAGTTTTGGAGCTATCCCCAAATTAGGATGTCCCCTGCTTGCATCCCTCTCTAAACACAAAGACTTCACCTCAATATATTGGGGAGGGAAAATATACTTTGTCCCTTCAAATTTAACACACATGAATATATATAAGGTGACATTAAAATGAATATACCAGATTTAACTTTCCTGCCATAACACGTTACTTTAATACTTCAAATAATTCAAATAATCCTTCAATTCCCCCTTTTTGGTCTCGCCTCACGAGACCAACACACATAAGACATTTGAAACACAACTACTGTCATTCTTTGATACTGTGTCTGTCCCCCTTCATTAAACCTTTGGGAACAGAACACAACTTTTCATGTCAGTGAAGGAACTATCAGATTGGTTGCCTGAGTGCCAGAAAGCAGCATCCTTGCGTGTTGTTGAATCCTCAGGGCCCCCCCTTCAGCGGAATACGCCAACAAGGGCAGCTGATAGGGAGGGGGAGATGCAGCCTTTCCTTCAAAGGTGGAACTGATGAATCTGATCAGAGAAAAGTAGACTCCTCTGCTGCCTCGAGAAGTCCCCCAGCCCGCTGACGCCAGCTTCCAAGTCGTCTGCTGTAGGGATGTCCTCGTTGACGATAGCCAGGTCCATCCTGATGTCCTCCAAGGTCCTAGCCGGAGTGCTCCTCGCCGCACACTGGCTCCAGTAGTACCAGATGTCCCCCTTTGCTCCTCGGCGGACGGCATGAGATGTCCTCTGGGTCACTCTGTAGAGGCCGGAGAACCTGGGGTTGAGCCACGTAGGCCTGACGACCTTCAGCCAGACGAACTCCGCCGTGTCGGCCTCCTGCTCCTCGGGTCCCCCTTTTGGCGTCAGGAACCTGTGTGGAGAAATCTGATACCCACCCCTCAAGTCTACGCTCAGGGCTTCTGGGCCCTCAGGTGTTTGACCCACCACTGGTAGGCCGCTTCAGAATTCTAATACTTGGCCTGTGTCAACAAAATAAACCCTAACATCTTTAGGTGAACTAAATAACATATCTCAATAGCTCTGAATTTCTGACAAGCATCTGTGTTATTATAAATGAAATCCTTGAGATCCCATTTAAAATCTAAATATAATATGAACTGCTAATGTTTCTGGTAATGGAACACACTAATGTTATGGATTAAAAACGACTAAAATCATGATACTGACAAAGTGAATAATTTCCAGGCGAGACTGCTTCTACCTGTCACTGCTTAGATATTATCAAGCTGAAAAATGAATACAGAAATACAACATACTGTCATCAAATGTCTTTCTATTATGAATTTAAATTAAATGTACATCCCCATAATGATCTAAACAGTCTATGGCTTTTACTTCTTTACCAGGCTAGTTACAAGATGTTGTCTATATTAAATTCTATCTCATTACATTACTATGTTTTAACTTAGCTGTAATATGTTCTTTCTACATTTCAAACCTCAGTTACTTTAATACCTGTTGAAATATTACAAAATTGTTTTCATTATCACAGTTCACCTTCTCATTCTCATTCTGGAATTACCTCTCTCAGTAACCCCTTGGCCACTGATTCTGCATCTGTGTTACCTGTTATAACTCAATCAATATTAGAAACATGTCAACATTAATCAAACAGTATCTTATCCCCAGATATGGAGCAGGTTAAATCTAAAACTGTCAATCAATGGTCAGATTGAACATCTGAGTTGGGGCAGCAGGTTTCTTCCAGTCCCTAAATGAAAAAATCCCACACTCCCCCTTTTTACACATGTACACATGTGTAACAAAATCCTGTATGGGAAGAAAACCTTCAGGTAACCAGTGGTTATAAGAAAATACCAAACATTATTCACAAAAGTACATCCATCATCTTTCACAGTAAACACTCCAGGGAAAATAAGTGTTCATTTCCAGCTGGCAGTCCTAAAAGAAACAGAATCTTTAGATTTTAGTTTGAGTTTTACATTTGCAAACCGCCAACTCCTGTGGGAATTAGAAACGGGTCACATGTGCGTTTTTCCAAATGTGTGGAATTGTAGGAAACCTGTGTTTCCCATGGAGCTCCAAAATAATGTGTTAGTCCAAAGACATGCTCGGTTAGTTATTGTTTTAGAATCATGCAGTTGCACTGATCACATGCAGAAATACATTCACACTCACTCTGTCAGGTTGTAAAGTCAAGTTTGGTCAGCCCCAGAGTCAGTCATTGATAGTGCTTTTCTCAATTCACACTGTCATTCAGGGTCAAAGGTCATTTGGTCTCAGTTTCATTGCCCATGTGTCGTGCTCTGCAGAGACTTTGATATTTCAGCAAAGGCCAGTATCCTCTGTCTACAAAAATCAGTCATATAGAGCTCCTGCGGATGATGTCACATATGCTGGTCACGTGACGAGAAACGAAGGGGGCAGCCATTTTGGCAGTAATCGCGTCAGTAAATTCATTGGCAGGCACTGGCAGACTGTCGAGGATGGTGGATAACTGCTGTGCACCAGGTTGCACAAATAGGCGTGGGAAGAAGAAAGGTGTATCTTATTATCGCATTCCAAAAGACGCGGAGAGGAGGGAAAAGTGGATCGCAGCGATTAAAAGAGCCAGGAGCCGTCTGAACAAGACTGAAAGATGGGACCCCCCGGCCGTTTGCTTTCGCTTATGCAGTGATCACTTCATATCAGGTGGGTGAAGGAATACAGTACAATGCTACAAAAAGTTTCTGGTCAGTTTAATTTTTACCGAAGTAGAATCTAGCACCCAGTTATTATAGCTAACGGACTCTGTGATGTCCCTTTTTAACTCAACAAGTGTGGCTCTGGTGCAGCCTAGCCAGTTAGCTTGTAGCAAGCTAGTGGTAAACAAACCCGTGTTGAAAATATTCCTTCTTATTTTTTAGGGAGAAAGAGTGATAACCCGTTGAGTCCGGATTTTATTCCGTCAATTTTTGATTACCTTCCATCTCCAGAGAAGAGGAGACGAAAAACGAGACTGGAGGTTTTTAACAGAAGGCAGAAGGCTAAATTGCACAAAGTAGAGCAGGCAAAGCTATCTGCAGAAGCCATCCGTCAAAGGTTGGTAGATCAAACTCCTGTCTGATTACATGTTGGGTCTACTTGTTATTGGTGTTGTTAAATGTGTTCTTTATTCTCGCGTCCAGGAGAGAAGCTTTAAAATGAGACTAAATGGAGTCTCTGAAAAGATTCAAATGGGATACTTTAATTAAAAAAGGCGCGGTAGTGTTACAGACAGAATATTGTTCCGTCAGACAAACAGCTGTGGTCCGGTTCTCCTGAGCAAGAAGAAGACACCGGATCTCTCCTCCGGCGCTGCTATATATATCCTCTGCTGGCTCCTCCCCGCCAGCCGGCTCACCTCGTCTCCAATGTCCGTTATTGCATTTAAACAGAGGATAGGTTCTTTTCACATTCAATATATGCTTAACACGCCGTTTCTCCTCATATTCTCTTTCATCACTTTTCATTTAACACATTCTAAACGCTGTAATCAATACTCTAAACAATACTTCTCGGCTCGTTTGGTTGCCGGTCATTCCGGATGTTGTCACATGCTACTCGTCTGTAAACAATAATGTATTCAAATAAACTGTACCTTCATTTAATATTCAGCATGGTAATATCTCGACATCTATCGTTGTAGTGTTAAATCACTAGGTTTCGGTTTTCACCACACCAAGTCATTTCGCTCCTCAATTCACCTCTTTAGGAAATCGTATATTAACCACATGCTACATGCTAACCGTAGATGAAGGATTTTCAGAATAAAAGCTTAACTGCTTGTGCACAAGAATTTCTGGTTTTTCAGTATAAAAGAGCGTTTGAACTGACGGTATGTTTAAGCTACATTATACCATCAAAACATTGATTTTAATTTCTAACAGTGTGTTATTCAGATTATTTTATTTCAAATAGTTAACTGCCGTGATATGGTTCTAAACAAAAACGTCACACCAGTCATTTAATGAAGGCTAATATCATATGATTTCCATTAAACATGTCAGACTGTAAACATGTAAACTGCCATCAGTATTGTATGCATGAAAGCTTATTTTGCTGCTTCTGTGTTTTCATCAGGACATCAACTGATTGTCCCCAGAACAAGGCAGCCCAAGAAGACCAAATCACAGAGCCTTTGAAGGAGCCCCCCATCTCAGATCCTTTGGTAGACTCAGGCGATGAAGATCCTGTCCAGCCTGATCCAGCAACACCACCATGCACCTCTGAAACCTGTTCTAACCGCATCCAGTGTCTTGAGCTAGAATGCCAAGCTCTAAGGACTGAAAACATGTTGTTAAGGGACAAGATAAATAGGAAGACCCTGACAGAGATTAGTTTGCATAATGATGATAAAAAGGTGAATGTCCTCACTGGGTTAGCAACCTATACATGTCTTATGACCATTTTTCAATATTTGGCTCCATTTCTCAAACTTAAATCATCAATAACATGTTTTCAACAATACATGTTGACTTTGATGAAGCTTCGAATGAACTTCACATTTGACTTTTTGGGTTTTTATTTTGGCATCGATCCAACGACTGTCTCCAGGCACTTCAAACACTGTGTTAATTTGATTTATTGTAGACTGGTGCCAAGTTTAGTGGTGTGGCCTGAAAGAGAATCTTTAAGAACATCTCTTCCATATGTATTTAGAAATGGTGACTACGAGAAGACTGTTTGTATCATTGATTGCTTTGAAATATTTCTAGAGAAACCAAGTAGATTGCGACCCAGTGCGCAGTGTTACTCAAGATACAAATCACATCACACCATGAAATATTTAATTGCCATTTGCCCTCAAGGTTCAATTTGTTTCATTTCTACTGGATGGGGAGGTCGCACCAGTGATAAGTTCATTACAGAACACAGTGATTTTTTACCTAATATTCTCCCAGGGGATGTTGTTTTGGCAGACAGGGGGTTTCTGGTGAAGGAGTCTGTTGAAAGGTGTCAGGCTGAATTAAAAATTCCAGCATTTACTCGTGGAAAAACACAGTTAGATCCTGCTGACATAGAGAATACAAGATCTCTAGCCTCTTTAAGGATTCACATCGAAAGAGTCATAGGAGTACTTCGTCAGAAATATACTATCTTACAAAGCACTGTGCCAATAACTTTCACAGACATAGAGAAAGAAAATGATGTTACTTATCTTGATAAAATTGTGAGTGTATGTTGTGGACTAACAAATGTACCTGATTCTGTGGTGCCCTTTGAGTGATGAATGTGTGCGTCAACAGAAAGTAAACCTTTTTGATTCGCTTCTCACTTGTTTGTTGTGACTACTTTTCTCACTCACTAGATTTGAGTGACCTATCCATGTTTTAAGAGCGCTACAGATACTGCTACAGACACAGAAGACATTGGTTTAACAGTTGTTTATTAATTAATAAAATATTGACATTGCATCAGCTCATTCATATTCACACTTTTCGTAAGTAAGTAAGACTAAGTAATTATGTTTTTTTTTTTGGGGCATTGATTAGTTTCCTACAACTAGGACACACCCACTGTTTCGGTACCCTTTTCATCCGAAGGCAGGTTTGGTGGAACCTCTTCACGGCACAGAACCCTGAGGCACAAACAAGCATGTTCCCTGCCGCAGGTGCACGGCAGTAGCACCACTGTTGCTGGGGATCGATGCTTGCAGTTGCTTGTTTTGGTGCAGAAAACCATTTGCCTAACAGCTCTGGGATGATGCATTTTAGGAAGAAGTCACGAGCAAGTTCAAGTTCTTTGTGAAAGAATTCTGGGTCAAATGTAATGCGTTCCACAAAGGGTGAATCACCTTCCTTTTCAGTCCACAGAATGAAATCACAGTATGCCAATTTGGTAACAAATAGCTGCATCTGCACTTGGTAGAAGTATGCATGGTCTCGCTTAAGTCTAATTTTTCCTTGGGAATCTTGTTCAAGGCAAAAGTGTGCAACAGAATTTACAGCTTCATTGACAGAAAGCTCCTTTGCAGAAAATGGGCACTTAATTTCTAAGACCCCTGTACCACAGCAGCTACAGGACACATACCCATCAGGTGAGGCCCCGATAAATGGGTGCAGAGGTGAAATTCTAAATCCGGCTGGTCGCACCAGGACGTCTGTGTGTGATAGGCGATGCTGCATTTCGTAGTATTTTCTGGCCAGTTCTTCATTCTTGCATCCCCATCTGAAGAAACAATGTAAATATGAGTTTTGGACAATAGTAATGCCACCCCACATTGCTACCTCCCTGCCCTTTACAAATGTTTACTGCTGTACTTGGTTTTACACTTCTTTTTAAAGAATAGCCTAGTACTTACTGCATTTACCCTTCATTCACCTCACACTAATTTCCTTGTACACCCTATGGAAATGACAAGTTAACACATACATAGAAGAGATTACACACTGCACACCCTATTTTAGTTTACAGGGAAATTCCAGCTGATTTCAACATGCAGTTGTAATGCTCACACACACTACCCTTGACTTGTTGTGAAGATGTGGCATTTTATATCATCCCACATGATACAGCTGTATTGTAAGGTGTCTGCTGATGCACATGTCACAATGTTTCATACAATAAGTAATCAAATGCATATGCCCATTACTTTTGGGACGATGAACATCAGCTGACACCTTACAACAAGGCAGAAACTTTTGGGATGCTATTTGGAGTATGTTAGGATGTTCAACTGCATGTTGACATTGGCTGGAATTCTCTATGCTCATGAATACCTGGTAGCCTCACTGCTGAAAACATGGGACTTTGGGTCACATATCTGTCTTATGAGAGACACTGCTGGTTTTCTGAGGTCTGTTCTTGTTGCTGCTCTGAAGGTAGATCCTGTCACCCTACCACTCCTTTGATCAAACCAAATTCTGGACTTGGACTGGGCTTGGGTCTCCTCCTCTACAATATCACTCTGAAAGCATGGCAATCCAAACAGTTTCTCATTTACATTGCAAGTTAGCACACACAGTACACGTGCACATAACATGGTAGATCTTAGATTTCAGTCATTAGTAAACAGAATATGTTCTGTACTTGTTCTTCAGTGACAGTCAAGTCCTCAAATATTCCTTCTGCACGCTCTTGTAATTCAGCCAGGTTCAGGTCTCTTGCCTTCTTGTCGTACAGACTGGTAAGGGGTTCAGGTAAATCTAGCTTGACAGTCTTGGGTACATAGGATGTGGCGTACCCGCGAACAACTGACAGGACTGCAGGTCTGCAGGACTTCCCATCTTGAGTCCGGCACTGTGAGAGATTTTTGTAGAGCTGTGTTTGCTCAGCAGCAGTCAGGGGTGGGAAAGATGCCGGCGCAGAGGTACCCTTGGTGGAATTCCCCTTTTTATTTTGTTGAGTATGGTTGAATATGATGTCCTTGCCCTGCAGGTACTCCACATTCTTCGCAGCATCCTCACTGGGAGAGGCCCACTTGCATTTCTTGGATGTGCAGCTGATCTCCTCGTGCCTTTCGTTGTTTTTTCCCCACAGACTGAAGAGAACAGCTGACACATGAGAGCAGCTCTCCCCGAGTCCCGCTGTGCAGTTGCAGTGGGCTCCCAGCACAACACCGTCGTTCCTGACCACCACCCATGGCTTTAGTTGACTTTCATTAAGCCTTTGGGAGTGATTAACCTATATATGAAATTCAAAAATAGATAAATAAAGGTTAAAAACGCCAGCCACTTTGGTTGAGTACGTTCAAAAATACAAACTAGTTTCAGACGCACTGCAGTAGCTATCCAAGCTAATAAACAAACATGCTAACGTGACACTGCCGTAGCTAGACAAGCTAATAAACAAACAATGCTAACGTGACACTGCCTATCAAAACTGGAATAATTTAATACTTACCCTTGCAGTGATGATGCCGAAGTTTTGGGATGTAAGACTCCACAGTTGAATGTTGTTTACGAAGCCGGACTGACACCATTTGTAAGCCTCCAAGCTTTTGTAAGCTCTGAGGGAGTCTCCTGAGTACACTGATGGAAAGCTTACAAGATAGCTGTGGATGTCCGCGTAGCGCAAGTCGGGTACATCGTCTTCAGAGCAGGAGGTTATGCTCTTGAAAAGCACACCGGGTGCATTATATGGGTCGCTTATATTTAATCTTTCTAATTTTGTACTATAAAGCCGAATTTCACTTGAATTAAAATGAGATGTATACTCGCACGGTAGGAAAACGCTGGCACCGGTCGTCATGTTTACTGCCAAAATGGTGGCTGATAACCAAAAGTCACGTGACCGCAGGAGCTCTATATGGAGCGCCATCATTTATCAATTCACGATTACCACTTTAAGTCAGATATCTCTACCTTGTCATCGGGACGGCTGCTTCCCACATTTCCTGCAACTTGGTACAAAACTCACTTCATAATAGTACTACTACTACTGCAATTTATTTACACCTAAGTAGTATTAAAATGTCTAATAAATCTAATTCAGAAACTTGTGTACATAACTATTATCCTAAGTCAAAACATTACTAGGATCTGTGTAGCTCTGCATTTCATAGCTCATTATATTCATTTATCTTCAATTCTGGTCTACTTAAAAACAATGTTAAACTCTTTAGCAGTGTGTGGAACCTTGGGTGTCCGAACATGCAACCATCACCCTTTACTTTACCAAGGATTAAAAACAGTTTCCATCCTAAAGCCCTCCTATGGTAATAACTATGCCACAATGGTGAAATCAATATTGTAACAAATGAGATCACTACTTTATTCACACATGAATAAAAATGTCTTGAAGAATAATGTATTAATATGATGGAAAGATTGAAGAATATGGTTCTACACTGTGCTACTCCAAAACACCCCCTGCTTAAAGTGTAGTGCATACTTCCCTTATGTCTCCCACTTTAACCCTCAGTCTGTTTTTAGGATAATTTTCTCATTTTACATTAATAGTTTCCTCTTTACTGCTATTTTGAATTTACCAATAGATTAATTCATGGTGAATACCTCTTTTTATCTTTACTTATTTATCAAGTCAATTCAAGTTCTTTAAATGTGGTGTCTTCTATGTGCGTTTTGTGAATAAGTGTGTTTATGATTAAACTCACTCATTCCCGTTTTCCTTTTCTCCTCCCCTGGTTGTCTCAAGCCGTGACCCCGACCTCCTCACTTCAAATCGACTATGCCAACTCCTCTGATTCTGTCTTCTCTTCAGTCCATCAGCTCTTGAATCCATCCGCTGTAACTTTTTTAGGCAGCCTTTGGCCCAGTCACATCGGCAGCCCACATCATGCCACTGTTCTTTGCACTGCTTTGCATTTCATCTCCTCCTTTACAGTCTCTCTGCTGCTTTATGGAGGGCGGATTCTGCTCTCATGTCCCCCACTCTGCTCCTGTGCCAAATCTCGTGGCTCAGCTTCATGCCCTGTCTGAGGGACTGATGAGAGTATTTCTGTATGTCAGCAAGCGGTTTGGTTCTGGATGCCTCAGGTAGAGACGGTTCAGCTCTGGTTCTCTGTCTGTTTGATGGAGAAGGAGGAGCCTCCTGTTGGGTTAGGTCTTTTGTCTGCTTGGAGGGACGGGGTCGTAGCCTTTCTAACTCAGAGGGGGAGTCCCGGTCCCGGGACGCATTATCCATAAGAAATCTAGCACACTGAGATTGAATCAATCCAACCCTTTCCACTCTGTCTCTTTCTAATCATACTATCTGTCTTAGTTGCTAAATGCCATCTAAACAACACCATTAATGTCTACTAATGATATTACAAAAACTCCCTCTATAAATTGTTTCATCCATTGTTACAAATCTACCCAACCTGACTCTTTCAGGAAACCATTTTCTTCCATAAATTGAAATACCTGTTTCAAGCATCACATATTTCACACACTACGAAAGAACATCTCCATACTTACTCCAATATTTTAAATCCCACTGTTACTTAGAACAATAGTAAACCTGCAGAGCACACTGATCAGATCACAGTAATATAATTTGACTCAAGTGTAGGCCTATGTCTACTTTCCATTATACTTATTACTTTTGGTGAATATTTATTTATATTGTCTAAATTCCTTGTCTATGATGTGCAAACAGTTAGAGTATAAAAATGTGTTTTTCTCAATGTATTTACACTCCACGGATTCTTGAGTTTACTCATCTCCTGGTGTTGTCGTTCCTAAAAATGTTAGCAAACACAAAACTCCCACTACAACATTTATAGATAAACTGATCTAACAAAATGAACTCTTTTCTAATTCAAAATGTGACTAAAGAACAATGATTTGTCTTTCACAAGATGGTGGTCTAACAGAATGACTCTTGACCTCATGGGGTCAAATAGATTTAGCCATGAGGCGGCTGACTTTAAAATGAACTGGTACAAAGAAACCACATACATGTGGGTACTTTATAGTTAAGACAAATACCATGAAATTCACAACGCAATGCAACGGTATCAATCCGTTCTCAAAGACTATGTTTAAATAGCAGCAAATCATTGTTTCTTATTTATTTCAATATATCTACCACTTCAAATCACACCTTGATCTGTTCATTTTCTATGTATTTCACTCCAACTTCAGATCACTAGAGAAAAAGCAAGCAGACACACTCCGGGCTGCTGCTGCTGCTCTCGAGAGGAAAAAGGGTGGAGGGAACTCTCACAGACAAATACTGACACCCCCTTCTCTCTCCCCCGCTGCAGCTCTCAGCCTCTTTAGGAAAAGGGGGGCTTGTTTCAACAATTAACACTTCTGCTATCCTTTTATTCAATGTTTCTGCTTGAACCCGCTGTTCTCGTAAGCTCTTAACTCACGCTCCTCTCATTCAAATTCTCCCTTCATTATGACTTCGTATCTATTCATCTGACTTACTATCTTTGTTATTAGTAAATATTCACAGAAAAAATTCCCTGTACAGTCTATTCAGCTTTTATTGTCCGATGTTTATTCCAACAAATGTAGCAAGCCTCTCAGCGCGCTTCAACACCGTCTTTCAACAATGTGATGCTGACATGGAGTCGTAACCCAGGCTTACAGAACTCTTTATCGTGACGTTTGGCTTTATAGATTCAACCCCAACACAACAAAGGATATAGTGAGGCCCGGTCACTTCAGAATGACTTTCTGAAGTTTGCGTTACTCTCCTTTGGATCACTTATAACATAAATAACTCATCTCCAGCCCCGTCGAGCTGTGGATTCGTTATTTTGAGTCAGTCTGATATGGAGACTTAATACTACCATTTGACTACTCCAGACAGTCTAACTGTGGGGACTCTATACCTCCACTTTTTAAGCCAGGGACTTTAATACCCTTCTAGCTGCAGGAACTCAATATCCTATTTTAACTGTGGGGACTCTATACCTCCACTTTTCAAGCCCGGGACTTCAATACCCTTCTGGCTGCAGGAACTCAATATCCTACTCTACAACTAAAACACGCATTTGCATTGTTACTATTAAAACACTGTAAACTTCGTCTGACAACCCTAACATTTGGAATATGGTCAAATCACAGATTTCAAATTAAATCGTGTCTGCTCACCTGGTAGCCTATTGTACAGAGCTCTGTTTTTAGTTGTCAGAAGAGGCCGAGAAGTTTAGCCCTGGACTATTCCGTCCGCTTGCCGCTGGTGGTCTCTTCCCCGAAAACACCCCACTCAGACACTTCGTGTCACCATTTGTTGGAGATTTGGAGGATGTTTAAAACCAACCTCGTCTCCGCGTGTCGTTTGATAAGCTGGGTAAATTCGTAAAAAGGAAAGGGATTAAGAAACACCAGAATGCAAGTGAAACAATAATCTTGTTTTAATGATACAAAGTAACAATACAAATACAAAGGAATCACGAAACACTCTGCAGAGTACTCCGGGCTCAGGTTCTACCACGTGTGAGACAGGTCTCAGGAACGGCCAGTCAAAAACAAGAGCGCGAACCAAAGGAAAACACAGGCTTTCATACTAAAACACAGGAGGAGGTGTGTGCGTGCTTTCCCCCAGAGGTCATCTTATTGGGAGAGACCAACACATGGCCTGTCGCACCCAATCAGTGCGACACAGCAGAAGAAACCCGGAAACAAAAAGTCTCTTTCAGTTTGACGAAAACCAGATACCTTTTGGTGTCTGGTACGAACCTGCTCTAAACAACACGTTTCCTTATCTTATTTCACATCTTGCAGCCAGCACACACACATCCCCTTTATGGCCCTTTGTCCCTGAGTCCATCTTCCCGCCTCAGGCTACCACACACAAGTTAAAAGTATGTTTTAAGATATAGTTGTTATAGTTGGCTAAATATACGCAATACATGTAAATCACTTTCATATCAATAATAACGAAGAACACATTACCTATGCTCTTAAGCAGTATTAGAGATGCTTTTCAAATAGTCAAACTTCACACAGGCCCAATATAGAGAACACACTCATTTGTCCTACAGCCCTTCCATTTGTTTGAGCTATTGTTCACATCTTTACTTCAAATAAAAGGTTTCACATTGTATATTTCCAGCTTCCTTTACACATTCTGTTATTATTAATACAAAGTAATTAACCACACACATCTATTTAAAACAAGTAGATTTCCCTGATAATTGACATGCTGAAAATCTCAAGAAGAATGTCCCCTCCCCCAGCTCTCTCGTCCTTGTCATAAAAGCTGCTTCCATTTCATATAGAGTAATAAAACATGTTTAAGCTAATTTCTCCACAATGTTTGTAGCCATTTAGTACCCGCACATGAAAGAATAAAAACAGAGGTATAGTTGAACAGTAATCATGCAGCACATATATGTACTGCAATGAAAACACACACACATTTGCCCTAAGCATGTGTAACGCACACTCTTCTTTTATGAGGGAAACATTCCAGAGTTTTGGAGCTATCCCCAAATTAGGATGTCCCCTGCTTGCATCCCTCTCTAAACACAAAGACTTCACCTCAATATATTGGGGAGGGAAAATATACTTTGTCCCTTCAAATTTAACACACATGAATATATATAAGGTGACATTAAAATGAATATACCAGATTTAACTTTCCTGCCATAACACGTTACTTTAATACTTCAAATAATCCTTCACTCTCTCTATCGATATATCTGTAATGTTCTGTTCTATGAACATATAATTGTCTACATAAATAGACGACGCGGACTACTTCTCTCATTCCGAGTCTCCATCTTTCTTCAACCGGCACGTAACCTGCACACATGCATTACGTCCTCAACGTGAGGTCAGTCATCCAAGATCTTGTATTCTCAAAGATGTTACACTATCTATAACTATCTATCTGTCTATCTCTCTCTCTATCCATCTATCAATATATCTATCTATCTATCTCTCTCAATATATCTCTCTATCTATAAGGAACCGCAGTAGACAAAAAGCGTTGCTATAGCAACACGTTATGTTTACGCTGCATTTTCTATGAGGTAAATATTACCCGCTGGCGGATATAGGTATAAATGGCATTTTTTGGGGCGATTCTTTCAATCTGACTTCATATTGACAATTGTTAACAACAGAGGGTGCTACATTACACACTTTCAGGAAAAGTCACAGACTGGGAGACTTTAATATGTTATTGAACAAAAGTTACAGACAATCAAAAAACAGCTGCGGGTAGATTTTACCCGTTGGCGGTTCTAGTGTTAAAAGATGGGTGATGTAATTTGAGTACTTAATTATAACTAAGGAACTTTACTGTACTTACAGTAAACAGAATTATAGGGTATCATGAGTACTTTCTGCTGTTTTATGCTATTATTTTTGTTTGTTTGTCTGACCACCTTGTTTCTCTTTTGCATTAACACTTGTGTTAGGGCATGATTTAACAATAAATAGGTTAAACAGTATAAAATACCACGTACCGTCCGCCCTCCCATGCCACCCTGGCATGACCTCTTGCCCCCCCTTTCAACCCAGTCTCACGGCATTTCCTGTTCACCAACACGATTTCCCCCTTTTTTTCGTGTTGCACAGCACGATTTTAAAAGCAATGTATTTCTATTGGTAGACTTTCCCCTTTTTTTTCGTGTTGCACAGCACGATTTTAAAAGCAATGTATTTCTGTTGGTAGTCTCACGGCATTACGTGTTATAGGAAGACAGGAAGCTGTGTGGTTCATAAAAACATGTTCTTACTCAATATCAAGCCACGATTATTGCTTTTATTTAAAATCGTATCATTTCGGACTTTTGTTGCTGTCTGTGAGGAAAATAAATGGGGCTCATTTTTCCTTCTAATTTGTTATTCTTTTCAAAATAACACACTATTATTTAGTCAACAATAACACACAATTATCCTTGTTTTTATTTATTTGTTTAATTCTATAATCTCGGGCTTTTTTGCCGTCCTTCGAGAACTGAATTTCAAAATAAAAATAACCGGAAACAGACGTAGGCCTATAAGGGACATTTCGAGCATCATCGAGTTTAGGATGGCCGAAGACACTACACTACCCATAATCCCCAATTAAAATGAACCGATTAAACCTCTCTCTGACACAGTTTAAACGCATTTCAAGTGGAAGAATTGTTCATGTCTCCTCTTCGTGTCTCGGGAAGCTGGAAGTTGTATTATTTAAAATAAATTTAAAAAATGGTTTTAACCATAAAGGGTACTTTACACAACATTGAGTCAAACTTATCCTTGTTTTAATCCTTGTTTTATTTCTGTTAAATTGTTGTTGTCGGTTAATTTTCCATTTTATTTATTTTGGTTTAAGATATCATTACTTTTTATTTATTATTATCATGTTAGATGTTTAAACTTTTCTGCATTTTATAAGGCAATATATACTTTTTTGTTTTTGTCCGTAAGCTACTTATTAAAGAGTTATCGTGTCAAAATATAGGAAATGTATTAATATTTTATTGTATAATCGGTACAGGAAATTACATCATTCAGAGCACCACCTATTGGCCAAAGACGCTTCCACCGGCATTGCGATCCATCCTGACAAAGTAAGTTGGGTCACTAAAGTCTGATACATGTTTTGCTTAGATTTAATAATTGGGGCTTTTTTTTAAGCCTTTACTCGCATGGTTCATCATACATACTGAACTGTTCTAAGTCTGAGAAATACTTTCGCCATAATCAGCAAAGCAACATTAATGGGAAATTATTCTTGCGGGCGGCTAGCTAGCTAGCTCACGTTCAACATAAGCTTAAACTAGTTTAGCTACATTTATATCAGCTAATAAGTGGTGTGTGAAAAATATTTGTCTTAATTACGGCTACATACGTCGGTGTTAAAGTGTGAGTTATACGTTATCTTAATCGCTTTTGTTTTACACATGACAGTACTAACGCTGGCCGACATTTTAATATATATTCAGGGGGGAGGGGCATAGTCCACGTCCATGTGCTTGTTACGCGTATGAAACAGGAAACACGTAAATGAACTCAGTCTGTCTAAAGTAGTTAAACCATCACAATGTGCATTTAAAAAAGCTAGTTTCACTACATAATTCACTTTTTCTGTTCTCTCCTGCAGCTCCCGTACCCACACCACAAACCCATACACTGATATATACCATCATAAAACCAACGGCACTTTTAAGAGCCAAACTCAACCTATCTCTCTGTCTATCTACCTACCTTTCTTATAGTTATTGTCTCTAACTGTTTCTATCATGCATTATCTATTTCTTCATCTATCCATCTCAATCTTACAATCTGTCTCTCTATCTCTGTTCGTCTCATACAGCAGCTGTTGCATATCTGTTGTGTCTGTCTGTCTGTCTGTCTGGCTGGCTGGCTGGCTGGCTGCGTTGCAAAGGCAACAAAACACAACCCAGACCTCAATAATCCCACACCCAAAGAAGGGAAACGCATGGCTCTTGAGCTGAAGCATGAACACATGCTAGCTGAAGCTAAGGTTGTTGTTTTAACCCATATGACCTCATTCATTTCCCACTTGAATTTGGCACTATCTGTTATCCAAAAAATGCTGAACAGGCCAAGAGTAACTGGATTTTGGATCAATGTATAGGGCCTTTGCAAAACGGTTCATCATTACAACATGGGGGGCAGAGGCTTACTAAATAAAACTTGTTCAACTTGTTTTACTTCATTAGTTGTATATGGTAGGAAAAACTTGAAGCAAAAATGTTCTTCAAGTGAAAGAATTTACTTTTATTTGTCCACTGTCATATGGTATCAGTTTATCAGCAACATCAACCTTACATGAGTTGTTACTTGGTCACAGAAAGCAGCTGAGGAGAGGAAACGGGCATGCTCTGTAGGAGACACTTTACAGTCCCCTAAAAAGGGCTGTGTAGGACGTGGCAAGCCGAGAGAGAGGCGTGGAGGGCGACGCCAAGGCTCAGCTACAGGTTGAAATCCCAATTATTTTACATTTTTATGAATTTACTAAGTAAATGGTTGGAAAATCGAATTAAAACACAGTAATTGCTTGTTAAGGGTCTACAATAATTCCAATATATAAACGCATAGTGACACTACAGTCGGAGACATTCCCATTGTGGTGTCATAAGAACTATGCTTTATTTAATTTCACAAGCTTTTACACAATAGGTAGATAATACAAATCATCAGTTATCTGTTGTTAACCCTCTGTGTGATGTTTTACAGTCACATCCCCCCCGACTGAGGGCTTCCAGTCTTCCAGTGTGGAGGTTCTGCGTACTGAACCTTCAGCACAACACGAATTTGGTAAATCACAAAAATGGCTTTAAGTTTAAAACTAAAATCAATTTTTAAATAAATTGTGTTAGAGAGAGAAATTAACCTTATACACAACTGACAGTTCAGGACTCGAACGAGGAATGTAAATCAGTAAAGATATTGGCCAGTTCCATACTGAGCAAAGAAATTATCCTTGATTTTTAGTGTTCATCTTAAATATAGTAATTTACAGTTAAAGTTTCCCATTCTGTTCACAGAAAAGAATATGGAGAGACTCTCTGACATTCTTTCCTCATGTCCTCCTCCTGAGCCTCAAAAAAGCTCTGCCTCATCCTGGTCTTTTCGGCAGCAGAAAGCCTCAGAGCGCTGGAAAGAAGCGAGACCACACCATCTACAATGCCTTCTAGAAAAAGAGGCTGTTGGTCATCCCCTGTGTGGCCTCTGCCACGAGCCGGCTGTTATTAGGTGAGATAACATTTACCTTTATTTAAATTACTTTACCTAATTGTAATTTTTCAGTATTAATGCTCAGTGCCCTGCTATTTCAGCTAACATGCATGACTTTTGGGATGTTAGAAAACTGGATACCTAGAGAAAACCCACATGAAAATGAAAGTAATTCCAGGATATTAGAATAATTTTGTATTTCCTCCCAAGGTGTAGAGAGTGTCTCCCCGAGGAGCGGTTCTATGGAGACTGTGATGTACTTCATCACAAGAACCAGCCACTCCACAACAGGGACAGTTTAATGAAGGTTTTTTTTAAACCAATTAGTCCAACAACGTGTGTTGTTAGAGTGGAAGGTGGATATGACACCCATGACCAAGGTATGCTCTCTCAAACTTGCATTTTGATGTTCACATGTCTCTTCGGCCAGCTTATAATGGTAATTAGTGCTTTTCTTCTTTTTTTTGAAAGCTTGCATATTGCCAACTGTGAAGGCACCCAACTGCTCCTGTAAAGGCACACACTTCACTGTGGTACCAGGCAAACCAGTGATTTTAATTACCATCAATGGTAAACAAATATATATATATATATATATATATATATATATATGGATTTCTATTGAATTGTTGTTATATGTTTACTGTTGTGGGCTGAGGCATTGTGCTTCCACTTGGAGTAAAACCTTCATGTAATATCTGTTCATCTTTGACTATTTGTAGATGGAACTGTTGTAAAATGTGTCTTAATTATGTTTATTTACTTGTTCCAAGGGCGTTATGACTTGCATCTGCCACTATATGTCTGTCAAACTTGCCAGCAGCAGTGGACCCCCGACTTGAAAGTCCTCCTTAAGAGTGGATACTGGCCAGCTTCGGTCAGTATTTCCACACTTTACACCTTGGACCTCCTGAGCTCCTTTGAAGAGCTCAAGGTCATCTCTCCGGGATTCTCCAGACAGGCCTTTGCAAAGCTGCTGGAGCATCGCACAAAGTGTGGAGGAAGAGTAAGTGTAAATATTCTTTACCATATACATTATAACATTTCCGTAAATAGACAAAATCAATATATGTAATTATCTTCCACTCTGGACCTGTCAACGGAGATGCACTGCAGCGCAGCTTTCTGGAGTTCTCCTATGCCTCGTATGAGGAAGACCAGCTCTGCTGTGGTGCTCCTTTCATCTGCCCTGCCTGCACGACGGAGATGTTGGCTGTTTCTGCCGATGGAAACAGGAAGCTGTATCGCTTTCGGCGAAGTGGAAGGTGCTGTTTTTACAATGTTGTTATTTAACTTTTTAGATTACTGTTTATATGTCATGGATATATTTGCTAATCTTTTTTTCCACAGTTCTGATGGCAGCGCCTTTTTTAATGGGCTCTTTGTAGCAGAAGACAGCGCGGTGGCTGCATTTGTCGACAAAATACCGAGATCAATGAAAAATGCAAGTTTTTATTCATAATTTTACCTTATAGGTATATCACAAAAATAGCCATGTAGGCTATATCCGACCCTGACTTTCTTCAAATTCAGCTACTTCTCCTTACTATCTACTCCAAAATCAGATAATTAGAACAAATGGTGTAGATCGTGATTCCATTGCTTTTAACTTATTTGTCATGATGTAATGTCTGTCTTAGACCCAGGGAAGAGGCACATGTGGGGACTCCCAGTGGACAGCAGCGAGGGAGACGTCAAGGAGGGCTTCAAAGCTGGATGAAGAAGGGATGGAGGTGGCTGTATGTCGCCATGGGTTTCTTTTGAAGGCCTTAAATATGTACAGGGGGGAGATATTCGCTTACCCCCTGTATCTTCAAAAGGAACTCATGCCAGCCAAAGCCAAGTTCTTCGCCATGGATGTGGCTTGCAAGTACTGGCCGTACATGGAGAAAGCTGCAAGTGTCCTTCCTGCTCTCCAGGAGCTGACCACCATGAAGCCATTCCTCAGTTCAGCATGCTCGAGCCCATGCTACCAAATGCGAGGTATGTGAAATATTTTTGTATCACGTACATTTATATTTTTTATATTTATAATACTGAAGTAGTAAATATCTAAGCTATACTGTTTAGTATAGTAGTATGTAGCCTCTTTGCACAACCATTCCACTAATCTTTTACCATCAGATTATATGGAGTGGGAAGAACCAGGAGGGAGCAGGTATGACCGCTGGGGAAGAGGTGGAGCAGGTCAACAGCTGCCTGTCCCGTTGTGCCCTGACAACAAAATACATGTCCAAAGCAGGTGAGTGGAAGGTTTTGCCCTATCATTGCATACTTTTTTAGATGACACATCATAACCTCATTATTGCTTTCAAAAGCACGACTGGACATGCTCACAGTGCATGCAATGGGATGGAACAGGAAAAAAGGTGACTCCCTTCATCAGGCACTTTCCACAAGATATGTGAAGGTGAGCCTTCTATTAAAGGTGTTCTTGTGTCCTTTGTCGTTTGCACATGGCTTGTTGTTAATCATAGCAAGTTTTAATCTTGATAAATGTCCATCGTCTACTGTTTATCAGACTAGTAAGAGGCTCCTGGAAGAGACTGCAAGTCTCAAGACGGAGCTACATTGTGTCTCAGATGACATGGTGTCGACGTGGATTTCCGATGTGAAGGAATGGGCATCTGGTTAGCACGACGAGATAACACCAGCTACATATCATTGTCCATGACTGTTTGAATTTACAGATTTGATCCTAAAGAGCAGCCAATTTTAAGGCAATAAGGCTGATTTTTCATGCCACGTAATGGGACCCTCACTGGATTTCAGTAGACAGGGACATAATCTTCAAGCAATAGCAAGCCAACTATGTGTCCATGTTTATCTCTGATATGTTCCAGTTTCCATAGTTGTACCATCAATTTGTGTTAAAAGGTGTTAAATATGTTGCACAACTTTGTTTCTCAAAACCGTTACGTGTTGTGTAACAGTACATTTTACTGCCAATATTATTTCTACAGGAACACCAGAAACATCGGGTACTTCTGAAGACATCCTTCAAACAGCACTGCAGCAAAGCAAATTGAGGGGCTTTACCTAAGTGTAGGCAGCGGAAGCAATCCCTTTACCGACAGAATGGTATAACAATATAATGTTTTAGGTTGCAGATTCAACCTACTGAATTATATATATTTGTTGCACTTGCAAATATAGTTTGTCACATATCCCTATCCCACTACTTAATGTCTTTTTCAGACATCAGCAAGCTCCGCCATCGACTTCGAAGGAAGCTTGCAGACGACAAAAAGCGCCTTAACCAGGAGATACTGAAGTACAACCAGATGGTACACGACTCTGCCAGAGGCATAGATGTTGCTGCGGTGGAGCATTCCCTCTCTGGAGGGAGCATCATGTCCGCGCTGTGTCCGTGGGAAGTTCGTGGCATGGGTCAGTTTTCAGATATTTCATAATAATTAATTTGAAGTTCTGTTATATGAAGGTATACCTTGCTGAGTTATGCACATATCATGTAGAGTGTTAGAACGTTCATTTAGTTTAAGGGTATATCTTACGTTTTCTTATTGTGTATACATTTGATTATTTTGAAAGTACATGTTTGGAGTTTTAAACATATTGTTATGCTATAATGAAAATGTGATTCATGTATATACATAACTGTGATTGGATTTTAGCTAACTTTACAGCCAAGAAAAAGATACTTGATCAAGTCATGCTTGCACGGAAGTAGTATTATTCATCCCGCTTCCATCACATTAGTATGCATAAAAAAGTGACAGGTCACACCTCCCCCCATTATGCAAATGAGCTAAGTCCCGCCTCCCCTTTGATCGAGGTGTGAGATCTCAAGTAGGTGTGATATCCCAAGTAGGTGTGAGATCCGTCGATAGGAGGGGGTTGATGTGTATTCACAGGTGTGAAAAGCCCCCACTGTTGCGTCTTATAGTATATCATAAAAAATGTTTCAATCACATTAGTATGCATAAAAAGTGACAGGTGGGCCCGCCCCCAAGTCTATTAAAACAAAATGCCGCTTCCATCACATTAGTATGCATAAAAGTGACAGAAGGGCCCGTCCCAATTATGTGATGTCAGAAGACCGAGGGGGTGGAGTGAGATAAAAAAAAAAGAACCCCGTGCAGATAAAAAGCCAGTAATTTCCAATCATCAAGTCATCTTTCCAAAAAGAAAAAATGGCCAAGAGACGCCTCGATATGGGTTTAATCAGCGAGAGGCCTGTGACAACTTACCGCCATCCGTCCGGAGCGCCAATCAAGAAACGGATGCAGTATCTGTGCTGGGTTCAAACACCTCCGGTCGAAGATCTTGAAGAGAAATGGCTTCTGGAAAATGAACATGTTTGGGGATACGTATTCAACTATATGGCGAATGAACTGCATTTCTACAATCTGAAGAATGGAGAAACGTATGGACCCCACAGTGTTAAAGCGACGTTGACCTCAACAGATTGGGCTGTGTTAACTCTGGTGTCTTCCAGAGATCTCCACGCAACCATTGTATCGGAAGAAGTAGTGCATCAAGAACATACTGTGAAACCAGTGGTGTACAAGATATTTGCAACAAAAAGCAAAGAAACGCAAACAAAAAGTGAGATCAGAGAAGAGTTTTCACCGTTACCCCTCAATGTGGAGGAAGAAGAAGGAAATATCCCCCCGCCGCCAGAAGTGAAAAGAGTCCTGACAAGCACCGTCTGGGAAACTAAAAGCGGACCATCTGGGCGATGGTATTACCGCGCAAGCTGTTTGCTGACGCAGGGGAAGGACCCCTCTGAAGATTTTGTTTTGGAGTATTTCAACTCTACATGCAGGGTTTTTCAAACATCCTTGCGGGTGCCTCTGACTGCTTGGCTGAAAATGATTGATGAGAAATCTACAAAGCTTAAAGAACTTTTTAAACAGAGTCAGACATCGATGGACATTATACTGGTGAAAAAGACTCTCACCTTTGCATATGACTCCTCCTCCCACTCAGCATAACAAGTCCCACCCCCCCCTCCCCAGATCATTTAAAAGTAAGGACCGCTCAAAGACATTCACTGAACACTAACCATGGATCTGAGAAAAAACAAGTCTCTCCCCGCGAGTTGCAGCCTGGAACAAACGCCTGGAGGACCCCCATCATCTCCAACAATCTGGAAACCCTATATCGACTATGGTGTTGCTGCCATTGATGTTACTGGTTGGCTGGATATGGATCAACCTCCATCTACTCCATCCGTGTCTCCAGGGGAATCAACAGCTTCTTCTCACTCCCCGGTAGCAGGCATTGAATCGCCATGCTTTCCTTATGCTCCAGAGGGTGATGCTGCAGAAGGTGCTAGGACGGCTTCGTTCCTGAATACGGTAAAAGCTGTAGTGGTTCATCTGCTGGACAGGGTCCTACATCTGTACAGAAAGGAGAAATGTTACGGATGTCAAGTCGACCATCCCAGTCAAATTCAACATGTGTTTGTTTCTGACCGAAGAATACTATCTGGATCGACACTATGATGAAGTGGTAAAGAGACTGTGGACCGTTCGTTTCATTCCAGCCATTCGGGACGCTCTACACCAGGACCACCTTCATGTGTCGAGGATAGGGATGTAACGATATACCGAATATCGCGGTATCGCGGTAAATAAACCTCCCAATACCGTCGTGAGACTGACAAAATCAACCGCGATTTTAAAAAAAAAATAATTTTTAAATATTTTTTTTTTTTTTTAAACACTTTTTTTTTTTTAAACCTTTATTTAACCAGGTGGTCCCATTGAGATCATCGATCTCTTTTTCAAGAGAGACCTGTCCAACATGGCAGCAAGTAGGTTACAACATGAAAATAAAACAACAGATAACACAAAAGGACATCGTATTTACAGGGCTACATTTACACACCTAGAGACATTGACAAGTACCAACCATATATTTATATCTCGCCCTGTCAATAAGCCTGGCGTTAGACTTTTTCGCTGTCCGTCATTTTGACAGACAGGATCGTAAAATATCCGTCATAATCCCTTATTACCCGTCGGGTCTGAACAGTTCACGATAGAGCATGCTCGTGAACTGTCAACGGGGGGGGGGGGGCGGTGTTATGCCGTGTGTGCATGCACCTCGCGGGACGCGCACAGCGTGAAACAAAACCTCCCAGACATGTATTGATCTGTACGGCAAAGTACGGTTTGGGAACTATATCATTTCCTTTTGGAGGGCATCCATAACACGGCATAACACCAGAGCCTCGCTGCGGGGAAACGTTGGCGCTGTTCCGAGTTTGTTCTAATCTGTCAAAATGACAGGCTGCTTTCAGACCCGCGACCACTGGTGTCCCAGCAACATCAGTACCAAGCGAGAGAGTTGTTTCCAGAGCAGGGGATATTGTAAATGCCCAAACACCCCAGCTTATAAATACCTGGAAATGTGGACATTCTCATATTCCTAAAAACCTGTCTGATGATGCTGAGTGAGTGACTAGTGAGTTTGAGTTGAGTTACTTGAAAAACTAAAGTGAAACTTGATTTATTTTATTGCAGGATCTGATTATTAAATGTCCTTGTTTATTTGTGAGATGCAGTGGCATAAAGAAAATGCTTACTTTGTTTGGTAGTACCAGTAGGTACAAAAACACTGGTTTTCTTGTTCCAGTCTGTTACTGTCACTTTGTTTTTGACACTTTAAAATACTGCTATCCTACAAAAAGGCTGTAAAAATCAGATTTATTATGTAATAAAGAAACATTTTCCGAGTAAAAAAAATTTTTATTGAAAAAAAACTTTATGATTTTTTTTTTCTTCCCTTTATTATTCAATATCGCGATAAATACCGTACCGTGGACTTGTTATCGCGATATTATCGTACCGTGAGTTTTTGGTATCGTTACATCCCTAGAATATAACAAAAAGTGTATCTCGAGCCGGGTTTTCAAACTTACCTACCCCACCTTTAATAAGACTATATAATTGTATGTTACTACTGTATATTACTCTTACGACTGCAGCCACAACATACGGGAACGTTTTACATCGTAGCACGCAATTTCAACAGTGTCAAGCTATGCTTGGATTGTGTTACATTTTTAATTATGCAATAGTCATTGTAAGTGTTAACTGTTAATTGTTGAGTGGTCACACATTTGTATCTTATTGGGGTATCAGGGTTTGAACTGGTACTCAGGATACTGATTTATTTGTATTTTGTGTTTGTCTATAAAATATTTTCTACTTCTACTGTGTAACCCTTCCTGGTAAATACGTGATTCTGCAAAAGCTTAACTCAGCATCTAAGTTTATGAATGGCATACAACTAGATGCTGTCATCAGTAATGTTATAGTTGTAGTTATATACCGGTAGTTGTTGTTGATGTTTCCTTTCCATTTCTTTAAACAATAAATATATTATTTTGTCATTACAGCTTGAGAAACTCCATGCCATTGGCTTTAAACCAGTGCTGCTTCTTGGCAAGGAGACCAGGAAGAAGGACGTCAAATGTGAAAGCCTAACCCCTCGCTGCACACTGACCGCCTATGCCCAGGATTACCTTGACAAGATAGGCACTTTTTATGAGTACCTTTGTGAAGGTGAGATGCTTGCACTATATCTTCACAGTTCACAGTATTGTGTACACAAAATGTTTGTATCAATGGAGAGCTTAACATTTCCTTATAACCAACACAGTTATATGGAATGAGTTTGGATCAACTCATTTAATAAAGTCAGTTAAGTTAACAACAACTTACAGCGACTGTTTTCAATCCATCCAAATCTTGTGGGACAACAACTTGATCCAGTATTTATCCTTTGATACAGCCAGAAAGCAGTCATTCGAGCCATTTATTTGGGTTTGGCAAACTATATTTTTGTGAGACAACTAACACACATCCTTTCTACCTGTTAACTGTCACTATTTTTAGCTGCAAAGTATTACAAAAGTTGAAAGTAATTGCATAATATTTAGGGTTATGGACAACGTTTGACTGTTTATTATTTTAGCAAACTACATACAATAAATACATGTTTAAACACTGAGTATGTAGCCCAATGAGACATGGCTTACTCTGCAGAGGGGACTTGTGGACATTTAACTGTTATTTATCAGGAAATAGTTAGGCAAGTTTACGTGAATTTGAAAAACCATTTTGGGGTATTGTGCTACCACTTGCGCATTCATTGTATACAAATTGAAAGTTGTAAAGTTGTTAATGTCAAGGTAGTTAGGTTTGATGACTGAAATGGATGTTTAGGCTTGAGCCTTCCCTTAAGCAATTTCCTTTTAGCAAACCGTTCCTAAACGGTTTCCTTTATCAACACCCAAAAGGGAGAAATATTTTTAGGTTAATGGTAAGAGCACAATACATGAAGACGATCCCAGTTGACCACATATTCAGTTTGGCAGTTCTGTATTAAGATCATGTTTCTCGGATTGTAAACAAAAGCAGTTATCCAGTGCATCCAGAGGTCCCTTTACATTACATTTATGTTTTTATCCAAAGCGACTTGCTACTTATTTGATTGCACTTATGCAAAACACGTTTGCGTCAGTCTCGTAAATTCTGAAAAAAATGTGTGGATGTAAATAATGTAAGGGAACATACATGCACACGTCTATATGTTGTCTACCGACAAATTGACATGTCACATCACATGGAATGTAGACACAGATCGGAAGAATAATATCGCAAAAACAAAACCATAAATGGTTGACTGGATAAATACCACTATTTCTCTGCTATTAACTTTGACTGCACACAGTCCTATGACATGACGAGTATATTTTTGACCCTGTCTGGAAACATACCTTAAGCACGCTGTATTTCTTATTTCTAGATATATGAGTTAACCTCTTTGTCTTAAGCAAGTCAAGACCAACATTTGTTTAACTTCCACAGGTTGGACACAGGACTCCACTGGCCAGGGGGTTGCGGAAGATCCTGAGGAAGAGACAGTCACGCTGAACCTCACACCCTTTGACCCATCTGAACCAGAAAACAACTGGCAGGAGGCAAGGACCACAGAGAGCCAGGTGCCAGAGACAAGAACCATGCAGGTGGAGGTGCTGAAGACCCCCCCCGTGAAGTAGTGCACCGTCATAGAGGTGGGGCAGGAGGAGCAGCCCCAGCGGGATGATGTGAGACAGGCTACCACCACGGAGGGGTCAGGTAATAAAATAGATAGATAGAATCGGAGGGATGAAACCCTCTTTAATGGTCACACATGCAGAGCACACAGCACACACAGTGACATTTGTTCTCTGAGATTTGCAGCTTTTATATTTATAAAAGTCAAGAGTGTTTTCCAATATTTTCCTAAAAAATTATTGTAGGTAACTTGTTGACAAGTCATGCTTCTACAATATCTCAAAACACCTAATTGCACTTCTTGCATTTTTGGGAATAATGATTCTTCCAATATGTAAATAATAATAACAACAATAGCTTAATCTAAATAATAATTTCACCTACAACTTCATAAATATGTAAGGAAAATGGGATACTTGGGTATGTGTATATCCTTAGGTCCTCGGATATAAATAAATATTAAACGTTTAGAAAAATACAGTCTTTCATTCCTGAACAGACATGTGGTTACTATATGGTTATATGTTTTTCACACAAAAATGCAAAGCAACAGCAGGCTTACTTTACATTTGATAAATCACAAAATAAAACTCCTATGTGATTTGGTTTACACACAGAAAGGGTCTTACATTGTAGCGTTGGGCAGTAGGTCGATTACATCAAAATGATTTGGCTCATGTCCATATATTGTACGAGAGGTTGATATCATTAATATTGTGGTCTACCTAAAGCAATCCCTGACCATAGGGGTAAACTTCGAAGCAACTCATGCAACAACGTCATGCAGCATATTTAAACTTTATACTCAAGAACTGCATTTAGATACGACACTGTCCCATAATGAACATACGTGGAATAAATTAGGTTTTTGAATCAAAGTTAAATTCATTTAACGTTACAGCACAACATGTTAATATTTATCAAACTATTCCTTACAAATAAAGTATGGAGTCAATTATATAGGCAAGACAACAAAACACCTAGACTTCATAGATCAACCTCAATTAAATCGCAATAACAAAAAAATATCTGTACCTAACACCTATTGCATCAGGTGATGCTGCTTTTGTGGGATGTATTTTGAAACTTGAGTTTAAGCTTAACTTGGTGTACTGTATGTATATAGTAATATTTCTTCTTCAACCCACAGCTGTCAGGACAGGGTCCGTGAGGGACACAGTACTTGGTCCGAGACGCAAAAAAAAAAAGTCAGGTATATTAACAGTATTAAGTATTTTGACTGATTATAAACATTTGCATGAGTCGAATTGATTGGTATTCTAATAAATCTATCGACATGTACTTTAGCAAAGTGCATGTAAACGCAGTGATTGATGCTTCTTCAGTGAGTTAACAATGCTATATTGTGACTAATAACTATAACTGATACATTATCCAAAAATCCAAAGGGCTTTAATTGTCTAATTAGACTAAAATACATACAGTCATAGTTGATAAGGTGTTGATGAGAATGCTAGGCAGTAAAGGAAGCAGCAGTGCAGTATTTTATTTGGTCATCTCAGGCTCAGCAGTGGTATGGCCATTCAAACAAGCATCGCATGTTAGGACTGAGAGCAGCTTGGTTCCATTTCAATTATGTATACAGTAACTTTTGACCAGTGATAACAGTGTGGTCACTTTTCATCGTGCAAGTCTGGTTGCTACTTAAGTGTTCATAATTGTATTTATTTTATTTCTAATATGACTAATACTGTATGTTGAACCTGCTTTGATGTTCACAGATTGCTCCTATCACACTCGCCTAGAAACTTTCCCCATCAGGAGTGTAATAAAACAAAGAATGAGAAAGGTTAAGACGGGAATAAAAGTAATGCATAGGGTGTGCTTTATGATTTATAAACTTCCAACACAATTTTTTGCTAAATAGCTAATATGCGTTTGGTCTTTCCGAAATTATAGATTTGTTTTCTTCTGTTGATAGGGAAAAGCAGAAATGTTGGTGGAGTGGGAGCCCTGTCCAGTATGGTATATATCTTCCAGTTACTTGGCTTCATGTCATCTGATGTAGTCCCATGTTGGAGAACAAACACATGATATTTAACAAATGCAAAACATCCAAATCTACCACCAGTCCTCTTATATATTTCACTGCTGTTATTCTGAAGCAGCTGAAGTAGTGTAGGAACAAATGATTGTTTAACTTCATTGTTGTTAATGTATGTGTTTTTGTTTGTTTTTATTGTTTGTTAGAAAATTTGTTTTCATTTCTATGTTCACTTTTTCTAAATGGTAAATGAAACATTTACTTATATAAATTGAGTTATAAGATGTTTGCTTCACACATGGTTTATGCTTTTCGGAAAGACGAAACCAGTAACTGTAACTAACATTATTCCCTTCTGTTTTCAGTGGCAAGGAGTGGGCTCATTCCTGGCAGCCAAAGAATTCTCCGGGATAATGCATAAAAATAAAATCTGTTATTTGAACACCAGTTTTGTTTTTGCACGTTTGTTTTCTTGTTTATATGCTCCATTTGAGTCATATTTAATGTTTCTATTAGAAATAAGATGAAAACCTCCATCAAAATGCATTTGACTTTTTAGGAAATTACAGTTGAAATACTACATGATTTCATTGTCAGTGATAGGAATACCATAACCTATTTTAAGTATATTCATGTGTGAAATCTGGTACTTTGCCATCCACTGCCTTATCTTATTTGTTTAACTTCCGATTCGTTATACTTCGGAAGTTCCGAAGTATAACGCTTTGGAGGTAGGCTTGCATATAAAGCGTCTTTGGGTTTCAGAAAAGCGCTCTAAAAATAAAATGTATTATTATTATATCATTTAATTATAGGCCTAATTAAAATGATCCTGATCTGGATCACTGGTTTTGCTACTACATTTGAAAGCTTTTGGGGACAAATGCTTGAGATATTAAAATGGTAGTGATTACTTTGAATTTTCTTTTTCACTTATTGTAAACCACAACTCGAGTATCAGGATGGTCTTTATCTGGAAAGTTATCCACATCTCATCACCACGTTGTCACGGCGACCCTTTGTCACGTCACAGATACGGTACCCAAACTCAGATCACCACCCAAACGATACTGCCGTTGCTAAGGAGGCAAAAGTGCAAATTTGTATTTTATATTTTTTTAAACACAGGGTTTGGTTTCGGATCGCGCCCGATTGACGGATTTCTGAAAGGGAATGGAGCCTATACGGCCGTCAACGCAAGACAAGTCGAACGAGTCCACGCACACACGCCGGAAGAACTAAAAATATGTCAGCTCTGTGTACTTCGTAACGATTGTTGGGCGCGTATCTAATGGGAATTGTAGTTTGTAGCACTGCTCTCATATCATTTCAATGGGTTAACTTTCTATTCTTCTGTGTTTTTGTATGTTTTGAGCTGAGGTGCCAACTCAACATACAATGTTGATGAAATGAATGAAATTTGGTGATGATTCATGGTTTTTGTGTTAATGTAATAGCAGTTAAAACAGGACCGGTCAAATTTGATCGCGAACACCAAAGTAAGGGGGGGAAACGAATACAATAGGAGGGTTTTAATGTAACCATTGCTTATGACATTGATGATATTTTAAATCAAAAAACATATTCCCTAAAATGTGGAAGCTCTGGATGCCATACAAATGAATAGTTGATATTTTTTTAGGGCCACAACTTTGGAACTACAGCACCTAGTGTTATCAAATGCATTTCAATGGTGAAACTATCCAAACATATTGCATATGACAACATTTTCCACTACGATGAAAGGCGCGTAAGCCATCATGGGTAACCCCACCCATCCTCTCCACCTGCAGCTGGACAGAGAGATACCCCCCCCCCCCCCCCCCCCCCCCACCTGGACAGACAGGAGCTCCTTCTCCAACAGACTGCTGCAGCTCCGCTGTCACAGGAACCGATACAGGAAAACATTCCTGCCCACTGCAATAACTCTGTACACAACACGTTCTCACTCCCAACCGGTCACATGTTGACGGACGGTCAACTCCTTGCAGTATCAATACTAATTCGGCTGACTTTTATATTTGATCCAATCGGTATATTGGTATATTTACACCATAACGGTGCACAGCTGATAGAAAGGGACACCTAGTGGTTAAAGCATGTTATTGAAATGTTTTATTTTTTATTATTAGATATTAATAGGAGACACAGAGAGACAAACTAATAAGGCTTTATTTAAACATTAAAGAATACTTTAGGTTAAGGTCTTATTTTGAATAAGAAAAAAGCTTTGGGGGTATAAATATTAAGCCTGAAAAAGTACTAATATATTGCTTTCCTGCAATGTTAACTACTGTATGTTTAAGCAGTTATTTTAACTGATATTATACATATGTATTATACTCCTATAAGATGTATGTAGATAGTATAAGAAATGTGCAGAATATGACAGTTTAATGGTGGAGGTATACACACATATTGATAGATGTCTTGTAATGCACTGTTGAGGAACCTGCGACCCAAGTTGTTCATCTCCGACCTTGTCAGGTATTGAACATTCAATAAATAAAGAACACAGAATTATTAAATATAAAACACAGAATTTGTTTGATTATACTAAATGATTTACAAATAAACACCTATGCATTTTTACAACTGTTACACATGCTGATGTAACGCAAATGTTTCCAACTTGGGATCAATAAAGTATATCTTATCTTAAGATGATCGATGGCTACTGCCATATTTGCAAAATGTGCCTCTGAACCTTGACAAGTGCATGTTTCAGGCTTATCAATTTACAACAGGAGGGGTCACAGACATAAGACCAGCTGTTAAATAAAGCTCTTCTGACCTTAGCTGGCATGTGGGTATATATACCCACATGACAGCTAAGGTCAGAAGAGCTTTATTATTTATATTATATTATATATATATATATATATATATATATTATTTATATTATATTATATATATTATATGTATTATTTATTAATGCTGCCCATTATGGGCACAAGCAATTTTCCCCCATTTATTAATTATATGTTTTAAATGTGAGTGTTTCCTATCCCCTAAACCTCCAGGGATGTACACAGTTTAATACTGGCAGCTTCTTATTATTGGAAATATGAAAACGTCTTTTAAAACTACAATTCCCAGCAGAGACGTGCCATAGAACATGTTGCGAAACACACAATAGTGTGTAGTTACTACACAGTTACTAGATTTGTAGTTCTGGGGACGGGGTGGGGGAGGGGGTGGACTCCGTTCAAATCCAGTTTTGGACAGTCTGCCGTGGTTCCATCCCATTTCAAAGTGCTGTTCGACGCTCGGCGTAACCCTCGGCGCACACTCAAACATCCAATCAGAGCTTGAGGACTATCACGGGGTTTGTCCATGGATGGTTTTGTCAAGCGAAGCGGAGAGAATACTTACTTCCGGGTGTAAAATTCTCTAAAGGAAATTAGCTGCTCCGACCCTCGGTCCTGACGGACTCCAACTTGTGTTTATTAATCAAACAAGTAAATACACACAAGGATACTTATGTGTTGTTGAGTAAATAACAGTGTGTGGTTTAGAAAATAATACAAAATTAGAAGGAAAAAACGATGAAACAATACAGATTTCAGTATTCTGAGCCCCTACTCTCCCCATAACTGACAGCAACAAAAGTCCTACATTATTCAATGAAAATAAAGAAGTAAAAACAATAAGTGTGGCTTGATGTTGAGTAAGAAAAAGGTTGATAAACTGTTGGGGCAGAATCTCTGCTCCGCGCCGTTCCTATATGAGCGGGTTCTCAAAAGAAGGAAAAATTCAAAGCAGCCAGGATAAGGGTTAAACAATAATCTGCTTTAATGGCAAAAACATACAAATACTTCCCCTAATCACGAAGCACTCTGCAGAGTGCTCCGGGCTCAGGTTCTACCACCGTGTGAGACACGTCTCAGGAACGGCAAGTCAAAAACAAGAGCCCCGATCTTCAAAATGATCACAACATTTATACACAGAGTTCACTTCTGAGTTAGCTAGCCAGTGAGTTGGTAGTGTTTCATTGGTTGGTTTCCCTTCTGGGCGGGACCCCAGGTAGTAAGTCCGCAGTTGTTGATTCCATGTTGCTTCTGTGCGTGTGTGTGTGTGTGTTTCTGTCCCTCTGCCCTTAGGCAGATCCCCCAATCAATGATTTGGAGTCATGACAGAGGACTCTTTGACAGGACACATACTCATTCCCCCTAAACATCTTCAACAAACACATCCTATCATGTATCTTATCACACAACAGTCACATGTTTTTCTCTATGAAAGCCATATTTGTAAATATCCAAACGCCATCGTCCCATAACAGTCCCCGAATCAGTCAACCAACATAAGTTAATTGTTCTTGTGGCTTAATGGCTTCCCTGAACTTCCCTTCACCCCAAAGTCAGCTTACTAGGAATGAATACATTTTATTGATAAGCTCAAAAGGACGTTTATCTTGTTTACTGCTGGTTGACCCAAGTCTCAAGGCCTGCAGGATGTGTAGGAGATAAACATTAATTCTACAAGACTTTAACTGCCTTATATCTGAAAATGTATCCGGGAATTCCCCTGTTAATTGCAAGGACTATTGATAATTAACAGAGAGACCCTAGGGGCCTCTTCTTGGTATCTGCTAGGCAGAAGTCACTCAATGCAGAAATCACAAGTTTAACACACATTCTATATAAGGTGACATTAAAATGAATATACCAGATTGAACTTTCCTGCCATAACACGTTACTTTAATCCTTCAAATAATTCAAATAATACTTCCAAACGCTGTGAGAATGGATCTGCGGAGAGCATTTTGCCGCAATCCCAACGTGTCTATTACCAACGTTCAGGGAGCTCTATGCAAGTCGGTGACGGGGAGGGGCCCTGACCGTCCGTCAACATGTGACGGGTTGGGAGTGAGAACCTGTTGCTGTACAACAAATCACCTCTGGCTGGAAGAGAACTTTCTGCTCCATAGTTTCTCTCTTCACTGTAAATCTGACATATTCAGTGTAATATTTAATATTCCATCTGTCACATAGTTATGTAAATATAATACTTTGCATATCTTGTTATTGCTAATTTGTAAATTCAAAATGTATATTTTCTTCTTTATTTCTTGTCTTTTTATTTGTATTGCATAATGCCATGTGTTTTAATGCTGCTGCAACGCAACGATTTCCCAAATTGGGATCAATAAAGTTATATCTTATCTTAAACCAACAACCAGTGTTCCGGATGAGGATCATCTCTTTACAAAAATATTCAAGTGCTAACCCATATTGTTACTTCTAAATGAATTTATTTCCAAACGCATTATAATGCAGTGTGATGTAAACAACAAAAAGTACCACAGACGTATGCTTAATTTATATTTATTATTCAACCAACCACATCAATAACATTGTTTTTAAAACAATAAAATGGTCCTCTCTGGGAATTGTTTACTTATGTGTTTCACCACAATACAAGTAAAAGGCCACCATAAGGGTGTATGTCTTGACTCTAGAGCGTTGGGGTTAGTCTAACATGAAAAGCATGGACAACAGAACATAAAATCAAGTTATGCAAACGGTTATAACATACAGTATTAAGAAATCATACAACACAACCATTTTTTTTATGATTTAACTATGTATATTAAACATGTACATTCTATGTGTAAATCAAATATAACAATTTATAACAATGTATTATTTGGTTTTGAGAACAACAATGAGTTGATTCACCAAATAAACTATTTATTGTTTATCTCAATGTCCCTAATTATACATCCTAAAAGACTGTGGATTGTACATGTTGAAGTACTTCAATCAATCAGGTTAATAGCTGGAGACCAAAAAGGAAATATAACTGACAAAGCAATTAAAGCAAGTAACGCAAAAGAAACAAAAATGAACAATTAGAGGAAAGCTGTTATTGGCCTGCGGTGTAACAGGTGCAGTCATATAAAGTTAATGACAGGTAAATCCTATAAGAGATCGAAAATAATAATGCATAGGCATCCCGTTCTGGGAAAAAAGGGAAAGACCTCCTGCTCTTGGACAATGATGTGCTCACCAAGTTGTATGGTAACCAGCAAGATATACTTGGAGATTTAGGAATTTACATTCTAGTGTTTCAAAAAGGATCAAAAGTGAATGTTTCATTGCTCAGGATGCATTCCAGGGACGCTGAGGATTTTCTTCAATACAATTTAAGTTGTGTACAAGTGAAATGTTTGGCCTGATGCTGTGGCATAGGGAAAAGTCATATGGTCAACATATTCAAGGGTGATCTTCCATTGAGGAGTATGAATACAATCTCTAAATATAAAGTCAGTAAAGTATTTACATTTCTGATAGCACATCAAGTCTTGGCGGATATTCGTGCTTGAGAGCAGCAGCAATCTGGGGAAATACAGAGAAACAAAAAAGAGGGGCAGATCAGAAACCAAATTTGAGGTTTTTGAATACACAATGTATGTTTAGCATTAATGAATACAAAAGTAACAGCAACATGTCTAGGTTGAGGCTAAATCAACAAAGATACTGTACATTAATTCATAAGTAAATTACCTAAATTATGTTTCCTTCTTCATCTTCACTGGTGTCTGGACTGCTTAGGCCACTTTGACTTTCCACTTCATGTTGAAGGAAACAAGCATCAGGACCTAAAGCAGTCTTGTACTGCTGCAGTACCACCTGCAACCTCTCCAACGCCTCAGCATGCTTCCTTCTTAGGGTGCACCCAAGTCCTCCATTCCTCTTGTCTACATCTGAAAATACACAAAATATTGTTATATGGACATACTATAAAGTAAGATTGCTTCACGAGGCCAGAGCACTTCAATGTAGTATATTCTCTCCCATGTACATATAAAGATGATTGTCACTGTCAAGGGACTTCATTATGTAAAATGGACGGGTCGAAAGGGCAAAGGCCATTATACTCCATCCAATTTCTGTGACCAAGAATGATTTGGGCTGACTTTTTTTCCTTTAAAACTCATACTTTACAAGGTAGGTTAAGTTTTGCTTTCAACTTACCTTCCTCAGGCACCTTATTTTTTAGACCAACTGCCATGTTCTGCAGCCATGTGCAATGCTGCGCCATCTCCCACAATAGGATGCCTTTCTCCTCTTGCAGTCTCCGTGAGTAGTATTATTCATCCCGCTTCCATCACATTAGTATGCATAAAAAAGTGACAGGTCACACCTCCCCCATTATGCAAATGAGCTAAGTCCCGCCTCCCCTTTGATTGAGGTGTGAGATCTCAAGTAGGTGTGATATCCCAAGTAGGTGTGAGATCCGTCGATAGGAGGGGGTTGATGTGTATTCACAGGTGTGAAAAGCCCCCACTGTTGCGCCTTATGGTTTATCATAAAAAATGTTTCAATCACATTAGTATGCATACAAATTGACAGGTGGGCCTGCCCCCAAGTGTGTGTGTGTGTGTGTGTGTGTGTTTGTGTGTGTGTGGGTGTGGGGACCTTCACTGATGTCCTCCCAAGGAGGTGTGTGTATGTGTGTGTGTGTGTGTGTGTGTGTGTGTGTATGTGTGTTGTGTGTGTGTGTGTGTGTGTGTGTGTGTGTGTGTGTGTGTGTGTGTGTGTGTGTGTGTGTGTGTGTGTGTGTGTGTGTGTGTGTGTGTGTGTGTGTGTGTGGACCTTCACTCCAGAGCTATAGGTGCCTGTCTCAACACCCCATGGTCCTGCAGTCGGCCAGAGGCTGTAAAAAGTCCTGGAAAGCAGGCAGGCACCTCGTTTGAGAGATGACTGTGTGTGTATTAGAGAGCCTGAGGAGACACATTTTTACCGCCCATGCTTGATTGTTTATCTGTGCACTTTCAACTGTATACAATACAACACAAAAATGCCCAGTGCTGCTAAGAAATAAGTTCAGAAAGCTCTGAAAGCTCTAACAAAAGTAACTCTCCAGATATTTCAGACAGAGTATGCGGATTCGGTCTGATCAGAACAAAGAAAGCACCTTTTGCCTTCCTAATGTCACACTTTCCTCTTTTCTATGGCCTGTGTCTGTAGAGTTGGGGGAGACTGTCTCCCCCCTTCCTGCCATCTCTCTCTCTGTTTCTGCTGATGTGTAAAATATACAAAATAACGTTTTATATACTTACTCTCTTGTTAAAAGGCGATGAAGTTTGCAGCGTAAGCCAGCCATCAGTGTTCTAGTTTTAAGGCTTTGCATACCTCAAAGTGTGTCTAAAAGTATCTTGGCAAGAGAAAAAAAAAAAAAAAGCCAAAATTCGCCGAGGCCATTAAAAAGAAACCGAATTGCTGCTAAGAAATAAGTTCAGAAAGCTATGACTCCAGTGGAACACTGTTAGAGTCAAAAGTAACTCTCAATGTATTCAGACAGAGTATGCAGATTGGGGCTGATCAGAACAAAGAAAGCACCTTTTGCCTTCCTAGGTGCGTGTGTGTGTGTGTGTGTGTGTGTGTGTGTGTGTGTGAATCAGTCACGGATGTCTTCACATGGAGATGAAGACTCCTGTCTCTTAACACCCAAGGTCCTGCAGTCGGCTGAGGCTGTAAAAGTATAGAAAAAGCAGGTAGGAGGGGGTTTGAGAGGAGACTCTGGGGTGTCAATATATCCAGACCAAAATATGCGGATTCAGAGCTGATCAGAACACAGAAAGGCTGGGAAATTCTTTTTAGTTTTGTCTACTATCTACATGTTTGTAATGTGTATGTACATATTTTCAATGTGTATATATATATATATATATATATATATATATATATATATATATATATATATATATATATATATATATAAGAATAAGCCTAAACAGTATTTTCTCTGTCATAAAAAACAAATGTGATGCTAATTTGTTAAACAACTAGGAATAATCCGATTGGTGGGTTTTAGAGCCATAAACCTAGCTAGTTCAGCTGGGGTTTTTATAAAGGGTTACAGATTCACCATAGAGAGGCCATGTAGTGAGCGACCGTAGCAGATCATCTTTGTGCTTTATTCCTGACCCCGGATCTGATCTTTTGGAAGAAAAACACTGGTAAGTACTTTTTATTTTTATAATAGCATGTCATTATTTAATGTTGCTTGGCTTGGATGTTGTTGTATTTACTGGCTTTTTTATTTATGAGTAAAGTATCCAAAATAATGTTTTTAATATACTTACTCATTTCTATTAAAAGGCGTTGAATCCCCCGCGCGAGCCAGCCAGCAGCGACCCCTCAAGAGGACTCCTTTCTGGAGTTTTTACACACATGTCTGATGTCGTGTCTGATCTCAGTGTGTAACACCTGTGACTGGTTCATACACATCCCAAACGAGTCGGACAGACACAGCCCCTCTTCAGCAGGTGGGGGTCGACCCTCAACACAGAATCTGCTTGAGAATCAGGTCGATATTGAACTCATGCCCTGACACACTCCTGACGAGTTATCATACCGGTAAATGCCTGTTATGGTTATTTTATAAGATGAGCGCTAAATGAATTTTTTGTTAAATGTATAATCCTGTGTTCAAAAATACTTATCCTCTTTTTTTTTTTTTTTTATTCTCTGTCTTTTTTCTCTATAGAGCTATCCCCTATTATCAAGAGGACCCCTGCTGCTGTTGCGGTCAACTTTTCGGTCACACCAACTGAATAAGCTGGACGGGTCTCATGTAAACTGTTTATGATGTATCCGAATGGTATGTTGGCTTTATGTCCATAAATGTAGAAGCGGTGTGAAATGTTTCTTCAGTGGTGCCACATCTATTTTTGATTTATTTTAGGGTTTTGATGAGGATTACAGGTTTGAAGACCTGTCATTTCCTCGGGGGTCGGGCAATATCAGTGAAATAGCAGGCTCAGCTGCAAATGAATCTCCTAGCCCCTCAGAAGCAGAACCCCACACAGCTAGAGAACTGTCTTTTCTTGAGGATATGTGAAAAATGCATGAGTTAAGCAGTGAGGAGGAATACGCTTTTGGAGACATTTCTTCTCCTCCGTGTTCAGGCAGTATCAGTGAATCAAATGACGAAGCAACAGTTGCATGCGTACATTCCCCCTCCTCTGAAACAAACTCAACCTCTCCAGCATTAAATGACGCTATGGAATGGGCACTAGACTCTTACCAGAACCGGGGGCTTTTAAATCAGCTCCCAGACGATGTACTCCATCTGAATGGACAAATTAGCAAAGCTTCAGCCAATGCCGTATTACCAGTTTCCACTGTGCAAGATGGTGGATATATTAGTGACACTCTGAGTGACTCGGAATCATCAGTCTATACAGGCCAAAATGGTGGATATGTTAATGACACTCCGAGTGACTCAGAATCATCAGTTTCCTCCATGCAAAGTGGTGGACATGTTGATCAGAATGACATTCCGAGTGACTCTGAATCACCAGCCCCCTCGTTACAACATGGTGGAGTTGCCAGCCGAAATGCCTCAACATGTGTTTTCTCTCGACCTGTATTCAATAACACAGAACTGCGTCAGTCTCTAGTCCTAACTCCTCCTAACGCTGGTGTAGACTTTGCAGCCTATTATAGGGTTCTGATGAGCAATGTACATGCTATGCTACATGAGGCTTTTGCACGGGCAGAGAGGGAAGATCTTGTACAGATTGAACTGCAAGGTGAACAGCTACAGGCTAACGTGTCAGCCATTTTAAATGCCCATGGTTTTAATAATCTGAATGATTTTGAGGATGCCCTGTTCAATGCAGTGCAGTCAAATTTGGAGGTAATGGCAGACAGCAATCTTGAGCTTGTGGTGCAAATTGTTCAATCACCCCGTGGCGGTGGTGAGAAACGATTGGCTAGTAAAATGTTGGACAGTGAAATTGTCAGAAAGAAGAAGAGGTTTCTTTACATTGTTCAGAACCCTTCCAACCAGCTGTGTTTTGCTATTAATTTAGCCATGTTGTTGCATAACAACATCACTGATAGCGAAGCTTATGAACGCGGAATACAGATTCAGAGGAGGGTGGGTTTGACAGATCAGACAGCTGTGACATTCAACGACATTGATAAATTCGAAGAGAGTTTGAAATGCAAGATTGTGGTGTTTTACAGAGGCGACGATCATCGTGCCCACTGTAAATTCCAGACAGACGGCCCCAAACGAGACAAAACTGTGTTTTTGTTCCTCTTCAAAAACCATTATTATGGGATTAAAAACTTGAAGGGGTTTTTAGGCTCTCCATATGTCTGCGAACATTGTTATACAGGCTACAGCTCGAAGTGGACACACACCTGTACTGGTCATTGTTTTGTCTGCCTTAACCCCTCATGTACTGGGGAAGAGTTTAAACCCATCTTTTGTAAAGATTGTAACAAAACGTGCCGTACGGCTGGCTGCCACTCTTGACATAAAAAACAGACACAGAGAGCATCAGACATTGCCAGTAACTGCGATTTACACAAAAAGTGTGTAGATTGCCGACTTTCTTACTACACCGCCAAGAATAGTGCAGATAAAACACACAAGTGTGCGGTGAAGAAATGTAAAACATGCGGCGAGAAATTACCCTCTGCTTCTACAGGCGAGTGTGAAAAACATCTGTGTTACATCGGAGTGTTACCCAAAGAGACAGAACACAATGACAACATTGTGTTTTATGATTTTGAGACAATGGCGGGGGCAGAAGGTGCACATGTCCCCTTCCTGGTGTGTACAAAAACCCTTGCAGGCAAAATTTGGGTCGCTGAGGGTGCCGACTGTGCACTGCAGTTTCTGGCACATTTTAGGTCCCCCAAATTCAAAAATGCAACCTTCATCGCTCACAATGCTAAGGGTTTTGACAGCTATCTCATTATCAATGCAATGATTGAGCATTGGCTAAAACCCTCTTTGATAATGCAAGGAAGTAAAGTGATCTCTTTTACTGACCAGGATTTCGGACAAAAGTACATAGACTCACTGTCTTATCTCTCTATGCGTTTAGCAGCAATGCCAAAAGCTTTGGGATTTGAAGATAAAATCAAGGGGTACTTCCCTCACGGTTTCAGCTCTGAGGCCAATCTGAGTTATATCGGACCTTACCCGCCAGCACACTGTTATGGGATTGAACGCATGACAACTTATGAAAAGAGTGACTTTTTCAGATGGTATGAGACGGTACGCACAGGTACTTTTGATTTTCGAAAGCAGGCATTGCTTTACTGTAAAAACGATGTTGACATTCTTGCCCAGGGCGCCACTTTATTTCGAAAAGGGTTTCTCGAGGAGACAGGAGTGGATCCTTTTAGTCGGGGGACCATCGCTTCTGCGTGCATGAAAGTCTTTACAACAAACTTTCTACCGCCCAAGACCTTAGCAATTCCCCCACCCGACGACTACCGCCGTGAAAACAAGACGTACTCGGACGCAGGTATTCAGTGGCTGGAGTGGGTGGCCCAAACCGAAGGTGTATTTATTTAGCATGCGTTGAATGAGGGCGAGAAACGAGTGGGTCGTTTTGTCGTGGACGGTTTTGCTGAAGTTGCGGGGGCAAAGATTGTATGGGAATTTCTTGGTTGCTTCTATCACGGGTGTCCATCTTGCTATAAGGGCCATGAGAAAAACCCCTTGACAGGTGGTACATTTGAGCAGCTCCATGCTGCCAGCGAGGAAAAGCTGCATGAGCTACAGTCTGTTCACGGGGCCAAAGTGATCGTTATGCGGGAGCATATGTGGGGTGAGATGAAAAAATCCAATCAGGATTTGCAGGCTTTCCTCAGGGAATACAAAGCTCCAGAGCCACTGACCCCTAGGGAGGCTTTGTACGGGGGCAGGACATGTGCAGTGAAGTTGAGGCACACGGCAGCGGCCGATGAACTGGTTCACTATTGTGATTTCACCTTGCTCTATCCTTTTGTAAACTGTACAGGCCTATATCCACTTGGACACCCCCAGATCATATTTTGAGATTTCAAAGATCCTCAGAGTTATTTTGGGTTAATCAGAGCCACAGTAGACCCTCCCAAGGGCCTTTACTTTCCCGTCTTGCCCTACAGAACTGCAGTGGGCAAGCTAGTGTTCACCCTCTGCCGTACATGCGCTGAGCTTAACAATCAACAGGGGCCCTGCATGCACAGCAAAGAGGAAAGAGCATTAACAGGAGCTTGGGTGACCACAGAGTTCAACAAAGCCCTGGATATGGGGTACAAGCTGACTCAAATCACAGAGGTGTGGCATTTTGAGAACAAAAGCGACAGCATTTTTGTAGACAATATACACACATTTTTGAAGGGCAAACAAGAAGCATCAGGTTATCCTTCAGAGGCCACAGATGATGAGAGCAGAAAAAAGTATGTGACAGACTACCATGCTAATCAGGGGATCTTGCTGGATGCAGATAAAATCTAATCAAATCCAGCCAAAAGACAAGTGTCAAAACTATGTCTCAACAGTTTCTGGGGCAAATTTGCCGAGAGAAGCAATCTGACTCAGAGTAAGATTGTGACCAAAACAGAAGAATTTCTTAACCTCTTGTTTTCAGCTAAACATAAGGTTAAGTATTTCTCATTCCTCAACGACAGGACGGCTCTTGTCCAGTGGTGTTACGGAGACAATTGCTATTCTCCTCCCAACAAGGTAGATAACATATTCATTGCAGCATTCACCACAGCGTATGCCAGACTGAAACTGTACAGTGAGTTGGAGAAATTACAGCACAGAGTTTTCTACTACGACACAGATAGTATAATCTATGTGACACGACAGGGGGAGACTCCACTGCCCATGGGGGTTTATCTGGGGGATCTGACAGATGAACTGGGGGGCGACACGATTGAAGAGTTTGTTTCAGCAGGCCCTAAAAGTTATGCTTACCAAACCAAAAATCAGAAAAAGGTTGTGATGAGAGTGAAAGGGATCACACAAACGCACAAATGTTGTGAACGAGTGAACTTTGACAGTCTAACAGATCTGGTGGAAGGCTACGTTCAAAACTCTGAGAGGGGGAGGGTAATTGAGGCTCCGCAACACAACATTGTACGGAATAAAGAGGGTTTCGTTTTGAGAAATGTGTCATTCACCAAAAAGTTCCGAGTTGTGTTTGATAAGAGACGTCTGCTAGACGGAGGAAATACTTTGCCTTTTGGGTATTGAGAAATAATAAGAAGAGACAAAAATGTTTTCACCCAGCCAAATTGATTTTGAGCCCAGACTACTTGTTCCTTTTTCTTGTTTAGTAGTTGGTCCCAGTGGGTGTGGAAAAACTTTTTTTGTCAATAATGTATTGCAAAATTGTATTCATGTGATGGATGTACAGCCTCAAAATATTGTGTGGATTTATACTTCTTTCCAGCCCATGTATGCAGAACTGCAGGAAAATAATAAAAATATGAAATTCATCAAAGGTCTGCCTGAATCATTTGAAGACGAATCTCTATTTCCTCCTAATCAGAGTCATTTGATTATATTGGATGATGTTATATTTCAGGCCTCCGAGCATCCGGAAGTAGTCAGACTTTTCACCCAATACCGTCATTGCAGGAATATGAGTGTTATGATGCTTACACAGAATGTCTTTCATCAGGTGAAAAATAGTCGTACCATTAGTTTGAATACTAATTACATGGTCTTGTTTAAAAACCCCAGAGACAGATTGCAGATGAACATACTTGCTCAGCAAATATACCCTGGCAATAAATCATTTTTCCTACAGAGTTTTGAAGACGCCACCAAAGAACCTCACGGTTATTTAATCGTAGACATGACCCCCAGCTGTCCAGACATCTACAGATTTAGATCGGGAGCACTACCTAACCAGTGGTTAGTTGTTTATGTACCAAAACCGAAAACTTGAAACAGTATGTCAGCCCGTTTAAAACGTAACATGCCGATGCTGAAGGCCTTTTGGAACGCCAAGCCCTCGAAGCGCAAGGATATACTCAAGAACTGCTCCACGGATTTTCTTCAATCACTCTGTGAGCTGTCTTTAAATCTTCTAAAGGGTAACATTCCACTATCTGGCGCTCAGTATAACAAACTGAAAAAACAAAAGAAGATTATCAAACTCTTGGCCAATAAAAAGGCCAATTTTAAAACTAAATTTAAGGCCTTAAGAAAGCAATCTGGAGGCTTTCTTCTGCCTCTGCTAGGTGCTGTGATTCCCGTTTTAGCGCAGCTTTTAGGAGGACTCATTCGATCATGAGTCAAAAAATGTTTTTGTTATCACCTCACCAGTTTAATCAACTCAATCAGGCGGGTGTAACTAACCCCCATAGTAAGGAAACAATGAGACGCACTGCCGAAGATGCTCTGGATGAAAAAATGAGAGCGTTGTTAAACGAAACATGACCCTCTTATGAAAAAATAAGAAAATACAACGGCTTGCTGCAGCGATATCTCACCTTACTCAAACAAGACGGGCAGGAGGAACGACATATTGCTTTAACTCTACCCGAAGACACGGGGTTGGTAAAAGGAGAAGAAAAGGATGACATGTCCAATGATAAAATAAAGAACGAGGTACTTCAACACCTCCCTAAGCGTTACCGTAAGAATGCAGAGTACATTATGAGTAAATTAGTCACGAGTACAGATGGATGGACCCCCACGGGGGAATTTGTAGAAAAGGGTACAGCCGTAAAAGGTTCACACATGTTAGATTTATTTAGACATCTGTCGTCCTCGTATAAAACAAATGTCCAGGAGCCTAAAGGCTGTTTTTTTTTTTTTTGAAATAGTATGAATGAGCTCAACATTCAAAACCTACACGCTCGTGAACAATATCGTGTAGTCAAAGACGGCGACCTATATGGAGAAAATATGCCCAAAAGAAGAAGAAGAAGAGGGAATAATAAGTCATCTCCAACGACCCTCAGCCGTGAGGTGTCAGGAACCCTAGACACCGCAGATGCGGAAGAACCTCAGAGTGCCCCTCTTAAGAAGAAAAGAATAAAGAAAGATAGAAAAATAAGCCCCAGCTGGTTACATTTTACCCCATAAAGTTTTATTCTATTTTTGTTTTCAATAAAAGACAGAGTCACCTGAATTAATTTTGTTTTCAGACCTTTTTATTTTTATTTTCTACATTTTGTAACAATCTTTAAACATTTGTAGAGAGCAAACACTGTGGTTAAAATGAATGTCTTTATGACGTCTCTCACACCGTTGGTATTTTTTCACAAAATTAGTTACAGCAGCATCATTTTTTATCACATCATCTTGATACAGAGACAACACATTTTCGTAAGACAACCCAGACGCTCTTTTACACAGGTAGAAAAAAACAATGCTGACCACAGGCTGTAGACATGACATTCTGAAGCTGTTGATTGTGGTGTAAAATAGTTTTACATTTTTTTTCTAGAAATTGGAGGATGCTTTTGGGGTAATGACTAAAATCGGGAGGAAAGCCAAAAGAATCAAAAAAAGTCCCCACATCGTCCTCCTCTAAGCTCACTGCTAGCCAGTGTTCTCCCGGCATATGGGAGGGGTGGGTATTTACAATCATGTATACAGGGTATCTAAATAATTGTTTTACTCGGGGTAGCTGATCTGACGCCCACACCCCACCAAAAGAGTCTCCCACCATATGACGTAGCAGACTATCCAATTGATGATTATTCATGGTGTAATATCTTCTTAGTAATAATCTACCAACACTTGACGTTTTGAATTAATCTCCAGAATCGAATCAAAACAAGAATATACGATTAAAGTGGTAGTCTGTGGTAGCGGTACTCGAAATCTTATTTCCAGTCTTAAACTACCGCTTGTAATAGGGGACAATGCGTCAGCATCTTCCCCTGCAGTGAGATTAAATACGAATAACGAGTATCCTTGTTCGAAATCCTGTCGGTCGATACACAGAGGTAAGTCTTTCATGTGTCTCCCTGTAGCCGTAAACATGTTGTAAAACTCTCTGACTGAAGACCCCTGGTTAAATTGAGGTTGGAATGCTTTGGCCGGTACTTGCCTACCGTCCTGACACAAAGCCAGATATTCCATATCATTATGAAGTAAATTAAAAGGTGAAAGCGTTCTCCTTCCGGTGAAGGCTTCGTGATTTACGATACCCAATACTATTTATTTAGGCATATTACCCAGAAAGAGATTTTCTTGGGTGCATATTCTGGAATTAACCGGGATGCTGTATGTTTTGATATTCACGCGAGATAAAGGATAGAGGGCGTTCCCTCTCATCAGAGCCGCAGCATGACCTAAACGCACAGCAGGGGAGATGGTGGCTTTCTTGATAAAAAGTGAGGCCCCCAGTATTTTTAGACGGAATGTCGAATCATTTGCACACATGAGAGTAAACGCATCTTTAGATCTGGTGAGCTTGATTCTCAAATCTACAGAGTTCAGGAGAAGCCTCTCGCTGAAAAATATATCGGTGTGCAGGGCCCCCATTAGATAGAGTTCTCGAGATTCAGCTGTAAATACAGCTCTCTTTACTAGACCCTTGTTAGGGCCATTGGCAATCACTATGGAGTTCATAGCTCCCACGGTGTCTTTATCAAATAAACCGGCAGTGAACTGAGTTTTTAAAGTAGAATCAGAGTAATTCAATAGCGTTTCAATCATCGCTCTGTAAGGATGAGTCGAGCTGGACTGAGAAATCAGCCTGTCCCCTAGAATAACGTCGCATTGGTTAAAAATTGTATTCGGTGGATAATTAACGAGGGCCACGGGGGCATCCGCTGCCAGATTAGTCCCATCTGCGTTGGTTATTTTGATCCTGAGATGCATCAAGGTGTCATTCATATCGAGGTATTTATCCCCGTCCCCGGGAATGAAAAATTCAATGGGTCCGTCATCTGTAATGGCAGACAACGGAAGGACCTCTGTGTAGTATTTTTCATCGATAGAAAGCTGCGTCATGGGAGCCGAAAATAAATCCAGCTCTGCCATACTGCATTCAGCAGATTTGTGATGTAAAAGAGCCATATTTAACACTCTAAAATATATCTCTCCCCAATACGTTCCTTCTTCGGGGGTGTTTTTTCCCTAATGATTTTCTCTTGACTATGTGCTTCCCCTTTTTAACGCCGGCCGGAACCCGTTTTCCTGGAGGTCTCTTCCTGGCCCTTCTTGCTAAAACCATCAGACCTCCTGCTCCTTCTTGAGACCCCTGATCTGATTGGCTGCTAAATGTATGGACCGCCTTATTGATAACATCTGATGCAATATTTTTGGCCGCCGATTTCAGATGAGGTTTAGCTATGGCAAATCCCTTTCTCACCAGAGGGGCTACAAAACTAAATAATCTGGAGAATATAGAACCAATACCTCGGCCGTACATAACTGGTGTTCCATAAAAACCAGGCAAGGACCCCCTAGCTTGATTTTCATAGTAACTCACAAAACGGTGTGGATCGTGATGAATCATCGTTTTGCAAAAGATTGCCCGGCTTTTGAAGGTCGGAAATGAAGTTTCACTACACTCTTGCCGTGGGTAAACTTTATCGGCTCGTTCTGATCGTTTTTTATCTCTATCTGTATATTCTCAATATGCTTTTTTGTTACCGGCAAGTAGTACGCAGGATCAAAATACTGGGTGATGGTGTCGCCGAATGTCCCTTTTATATCTACGGTTCTCAGGAGAGGAGCAAAAGCATCACCTACCCGCTGGTGACTGACCACGTTACTATAGCAGTAGAGATGAGTTACGCCTGCATTTATATCTGCAGGGTGGGCTGCTGATTTATCATCAACTTTGAGCCACTGGTCTGGTTTTATTCCAAGCATATAAGCCACGGTTTTTGGAAAGCGAAAATGATATTGTCCATCTCCTTGAAATTCAATTTTCCTGTGAATTGGACTATAGTACAAACTAACACCAGAGTCAATTTTTCTGAAGCAGGACTCGAGTTCCACCATGAGCTGACTTATGCTACTATAGTAACCTCCTCGAAACATTTGAAGCTTTAACTTGCTCGCTATCGCGGGGGCTTTTGGTTTCTTTATCCATTCAAAATAGGCTACTTCTAAAGGCATGTTATACCAGGTGTGGGGGTATGACATTTCTGTCATGGCGACCTGCCACGAACCGTCCAAGTGTAAAGGTTGTGCTAGGTTTACCTGATAACTAGAGCTTGTATTGTTTTGAAATACATCAAGGCTGGCATTGGACGGCAGCGTAATGTAGAACCCTTCATTTATCTCCATGGCTGTAATGAAGGACTGAGCGTTGATACATCCTTGATGGCGCCAGCCTCAACCCAGCTGTTGAATTTCTCGAGCCAATTCTTCCAGCATACAAACATTTGTTTTTTCCCTCTCAACACACATCTTTTCAGAATTTTCTCCACTTGAAAAGCCTTGTCACTAGATACCTTCACTTTTTGTAACTCTTTCTCATAAAAAGTCCCCTTGATCTCTTCTCCATCATAATCTTTGAGTTTGTAAACAGGTGGTTGACGAGGTATGCCTTCAGACACCGTAAATAATTCGTCCGTATAACTCTGCTCATATTTTTTATCAAAGACCCCTCTCAATTTGGATATTCTTACAAGCTCCCCCTCCTTAAAGTTCATTTTGGTAGCAGCTTTTTTACCATGGCTGGAGGGGGTGTACAGGTTGCGAAACACTTGAGCCGCATTTTCCTTGGTCACCTGCAGTGGTGTCATTTTAATACTGCGATGATAACTATTATTCTAACTCTCAATTAATTCAGGTAAGACGTCTATATATCTATGAGTGTTTTTACCTGTAAAATACCTCCACATTGTAGTTTTCAGCGTACGGTTAAATCTCTCTACCACACACGCCTTCATATCACTGGCTGTTGCATAATGTACAATACCTCGTTTCTTCAATAAGGCTTGAAAAACTTTGTTAAAGAATTCTTTCCCGGCGTCTGTTTGTATCTTTTTAGGAATCTGACTGTGTGTTAAAATTGTATCAAAGGCTTGGGCAACCTCTATACCAGTCTTCTTCTTTATTGCCTGAGCATAGGCTTTTTTCGAAAATACATCTACGACTGTTAAAAAATAATTAAAAGCCATCATTATGTTTGGACAGCGACTGCATATCGCAGAGATCAGCTTGAAATTGTTGTAGCGGTCTGAGTACGAAAACTCTGTTTCTTACAAAATGCACCCTAGACGGCTTATGCAAAGTATATGCATCCTGTTCAGATAAAAATTCTCTGACTTTCTCTACATTTACTTGTTTACCTGTTTCAATCTGTACAGCTCTATGGAGTGTATCAACGCCCCCTAAACTCCCTGGATTAGAAGGAGTGTAATACACCCTTCGCATGACACGTTTCTCCGACATGTTCCCTGTTACAGCACCAGTGAGGTAATGAGTACAACAGTTTTTCTTACAACGCATTTGATTGATTTGGCACATATATCAAAAAACATTTTCTCCAAACAGAGAATAAAAAAACATTTTAAAAGCACAAACGGGATTGTTAGGAAGGACACACTAGATCAAGTAAAATAAAAATAAAACAGATAAAATAAAAAAACATACTTTTACGAAAAAACTATCAAACTCTTCCTATTGCTGCCAAGAGTCCCAGGCTGCTGTTATGTTCTTTGTCTGGGTCTCGTCGAGCCGTTTGTAAAACTTGTCGATTTTAGCCTCAAAGAGTCTTGTGTTTCTGAGATTGTGCAGAATCGTCTCAGCAGCTCCAAAGACTCTCCTCTCATATATTCCATGGAATGCTCTTAACATCCCGATAGCAATGAATATCTTAAGTGCTTTGACAAAAAATCCATTAAAAAATGTCATCTGTGGAAGCCGTAATACTGTAAAAAGCACGACCAATCATCTGAGCCGGTCCGGCTAAAGTAACTGGATGGCCTACCTGCCTGTCAGCCTTCCATCTGTGCACAAACTTATCTCGTGCCCTCATTGGTCATGTGCGCGTTCGTGTGTGTTGGAGGAGGGGCTCTATAAGGAAGTGGCAGATTTTCTCCGGTTGTGTATTTTCAAATTCTAGCGATCTCGAGCCGGTTTGTCAAACTTACATACCCTACCTTTAAGGTCTAAAAGTGTGTACATAAGCAAGAATGGAACACAACATGGAAGTGAAGGAAGTACTCGGTTTATTTAAATGTGTAGTTAAATTAAAATAGTGTCCCTTGGCTGTGAAAGTTAAGATAAGAGTAGTTTTAAAATTGAAAGAAAAGAGAATATTAAATAATAACTTTGCAATAATATCTATATTTGAAGTTGATATCAAAGTGTATATTGGTTAATAAGATACAAACATCATTAAGAAATACATGTATATAAAAACAACATTCAACTTGATCCTGGCCCAATATATTGGCAAACAGTCAGGGTCCGTCTGTGTCAGTTCTTTGGTGTCAGCTTGGTGTGTACCAAGACAATGGCTTCATCCTTGATGGAAGCAATGTTGTGGTTCTTCTTCCGCCCTGACACCCAACCCCCTCGCTTCTCATCAAACCTCTTGAGCTTCTTCTCAAGAAGCGGCTTTTTTGGCTGCTCCTTAAGGCAATGTCCACAGATCTTCTGTGCACAAAATAAAATGTTCTGACAGAAGGGACATGTCTTTTTTGTAGACCCACCTGGCATGATTAACACGGGATTACAAACAAACAGACAGACAGACTGACAAACACAGGAAAGTAGAGAAGTACACAGCATAGATAGAAGGGTGAATAAAGAAATAGATGATAGATATAAGAGAGCTAGATAGGGAGATAGGTTGAGTTTGGCTCTTAAAAGTGCCGTTGGTTTTATGATGGTGTAGATCAGTGTATGGGTTTGTGGTGTGGGTACAGGAGAGAACAGAAAAAGTGAATTATTTAGTGAAACTAGCTTTTTTAAATGCACATTGTGATGGTTTAACTACTTTAGACAGACTGAGTTCATTTACGTGTTTCCTGTTTCATACGCGTAACAAGCACATGGACGTGGACTATGCCCCTCCCCCCCAAACATATATTAAAATTTCGGCCAGCGTTAGTACTGTCATGTGTAAAACAAAAGCGATTAAGATAACGTATAACTCACACTTTAACACCGACGTATGTAGCCGTAATTAAGACAAATATTTTTCACACACCACTTATGAGCTGATATAAATGTAGCTAAACTAGTTTAAGCTTATGTTGAACGTGAGCTAGCTAGCTAGCCGCCCGCAAGAATAATTTCACATTAATGTTGCTTTGCTGATTATGGCGAAAGCATTTCTCAGACTTAGAACAGTTCAGTATGTATGATGAACCATGCGAGTAAAGGCTTAAAAAAAAGCCCCAGTTATTAAATCTAAGCAAAACATGTATCAGACTTTAGTGACCCAATTTACTTTGTCAGAGGATGGATCGCAATGCCGGTGGCAGCGTCTTTGGCCAATAGGTGGTGCTCTGAATGATGTAATTTCCTGTAGCGATTATACAATAAAATATTAATACATTTCCTATATTTTGACACGATAACTCTTTAATAACCTAAGTAGCCTACGGACAAAAACGAAAAAGTATATATTGCCTTATAAAATGCAGAAAAGTTTAAACATCTAACATGATAATACTAAATAAAAAATAATGATATCTTAAACCAAAATAAATCAAATGGAAAATTAACAGACAACAACAATTTAACATAAATAAAACAAGGATTAAAACAAGGATAAGTTTGACTCAATGTTGTGTAAAGTACCCGTTATGGTTAAAAAATATATTTTTTAATTTTTTGAAAATAATACAGCTTCCAGCTTCCCGAGACACGAAGAGGAGACACGAACAATTCTTCCACTTGAAATGCGTTTAAACTGTGTCAGAGAGATGTTTAATCGGTTCATTTTAATTGGGGATTATGGGTAGTGTAGTGTCTTCGGCCATCCTAAACTCGATGATGCTCGAAATGTCCCTTATAGGCCTACGTCTGTTTCCGGTTATTTTTATTTTGAAATTCAGTTCCTGAAGGACGGCAAAAAAGCCAGAGATTATAGAATTAAACAAATAAATAAAAACAAGGATAATTGTGTGTTATTGTTAACTAAATAACAGTGTATTATTTTGAAAAGAATAACAAATTAGAAGGAAAAATGAGCCCCATTTATTTTCCTCACAGACAGCAACAAAAGTCCAAAATGGTACGATTTTAAATAAAAGCAATAATCGTGGCTTGATATTGAGTAAGAACATGTTTTTATGAACCACACACTTTCCAGTCTTCCTATAACACGTAATGCCTTGAGACTACCAACAGAAATACATTGCTTTTAAAATCGTGCTGTGCAACACGAAAAAAAAGGGGAAAGACTACCAATAGAAATACATTGCTTTTAAATTCGTGCTGTGCAACACGAAAAAAAGGGGGAAATCGTGTTGGTGAACACAAATCAATAGATTAAAAATCGTGTTGGTGAACACGAAATGCCGTGAGACTGGGTTGCCCCTTTGCCACCCCATATAAAATGTTCTAGAAACGCGACTGAGTATCCCTAATTTTATAGTGTAAAAGTATCTCCACAATTACACTGAACACAAGCAAAGGAAAGGTAAGCCTATAGGCTAGTCCAAATCACCAGTGCAGCTAATTAACGATGCTAACTTTGCCTACCAGTTAGCACAGGTGGGAATTATGTGGAAAACAATTAGGATTTGCCGTTTTAAAAGCAGCTCAACAATTAAACTTAACATGATTAAAGTGTAGACAAGCTTGAATTGGACAAAACACATCACCAGTGAAGTTAGAATACATAATGAGGGAATATGTTGTGGAGGTACGGTGTTCAGCCCTAGCTAGCAAAAGTATGCTAGCTGACCATTTTAATGATAGCTACATGCTACCAATGGCTTACAATGCATATGAATGTTGCCTACATTTACAACAAGCAAATGATGCTAATATTGGCTACCAGTTAGCAACATTTGAAAACGTGTGAAAAGGATTAAGTAACACACATTTTAAAGTGTAAAAGTATCCCCATAATTACACTGAGCATGAGCAAAGGAGAGGTAAGCCTATAGGCTAGTCCAAATCACCAGTGCAGCTAGCATGTAGTCCTAATGTATTCATGCTAATGTCGCGCAAGCTACAATGCTGGGAGGGGTTTGCACAAGTATTATAGCTGACCATGATAATGATAGCTACATGCTACCAATAGCTTACAATGCATATGAATGTACATTTACTTAGTTAATATGATGCTAACATCGCCTACCAGTTAGCACAGGTGGGAATGATGTGGAAAACAATTAGGATTTGCCATTTTAAAAGCAGCTCAACAATTAAACTTAACATGATTAAAGTGTAGACAAGCCTGTATTGGACAACCCACATCACCAGTGAAGTTAGAATACATGATGAGGGAATATGTTGTGGAGGTATGGTGTTCATCCCTTAGCTAGCAAAAGTATGCTAGCTGACCATGATAATGATAGCTACATGCTACCAATAGCTTACAATGCATATGAATGTACATTTACAATAAGCTAATGATGCTAATATTGGCTACCAGTTAGCAACATTTGAAAACGTGTGAAAAGGATTAGGTAACACTAATTTTAAAGTATAAAAGTATCCCCATAATTACACTGAACATGAGCAAAGGAGTGGTAAGCCTATAGGCTAGTCCAAATCACGGGTGCAGCTAGCATATAGTCCTATGTATTCATGCTAATGTAGAGCAAGCTACAATGATGGGTGGGGTTTGCACAAGTATTATAGCTGAACATGATAGTTACATGCTACCAATAGCTTACAATGCATAGGAATGTACATTTACTTAGTTAATACACTGAACAAAAATATAAACGCAACACTTTTGTTTTTGCTCCCATTTTTCATGAGATGAACTCAAAGATCTAAAACATTTTCTATATACACAAAATAACAATTTCTCTCAAATATTGTTCACAAATCTGAAAAAAATCTGTGATAGTGAGCACTTCTCCTTTGCCGAGATAATCCATCCCACCTCACAGGTGTGGCATATCAAGATGCTGATGAGACAGCATGATTATTGCACAGGTGTGGCTTAGGCTGGCCACAATAAAAGGCCACTCTGAGACGTGCAGTTTTGCTTTATTGGGGGCGTCCGAAAACCAGTCAGGTTTAACCCTAACCCTATTTAGGGGCAATGGATGTCCACTCTCGGGAGACGACAGACAGTGGTGCGGTTAGCCAAAGTGACAGACCTAATGTTAGCCCTATTTACAGGCAATGGACGTCCACTCTCGGGAGACGACCGACAGTGGTGCAGTTAGCCAAAGTCACAGACCTAATGTTAGACCTATTTACAGGCAATGGACGTCCATTCTCGGGAGAGAGACCTCCAGCATGTGTCCCTGAAATGGAGACTCTGTTTATTTCACTCATCCAGGACAGAGACCGGGGAAATCTCCTCTCTGTGGCGCCTCCAAGACCCCCAAAGGACGGACCACAGACCTCCAGCATGTGTCCCTGACATGGGCACCTCCATAACCTTGCACACCATGAGTCCCCGGACTCCCGGACTTAAGCACTCCCCCACGGACTAAACCCAGATGATCACACCCTACAGAACCTCATGCCCCTGGTAACCCTAAAAGGGGGGTGGATTTTGCGGTGCTTTACCGTCCGCACATCGGCATCCATATTCGGCCTTATTCACGGCACCACCACCCCTTCTGTGGAGGATATTCTCATGCTCCTGGTAACCCTTTAAATAGTCTGATACTATCAGGGCTCATCACCGCACTTTACAAGCCAGAAATAATGTTTAAATGGTCGGGAAAAGTGTTTTTAAACGTCTGGAAGAGAGTTGTAGCATGTCATTTTGCAGGATATAATTTAACATTAAACATTTCCTGGAAATGCACAGAATATGTCCATTTCCAGGAGAGATTCCATGTTAAATGATATCCCGCAAAATGACAGGCTATAACCCAGGAACAAGTGTTTGAAAGGCGGGGAAAAGTTGTTTAAAATAGTCGGAAAAGTGTTTTTAAACGTATGGAAGAGAGTTGTAGCCTGTCATTTTGCAGGATATAATTTAACATGTAACCTCTCCTGGAAATGCACAGAATATGTCCATTTTCAGGAGAGATTCCATGTTAAATGATATCGTGCAAAATGACAGGCTATAACCCAGGAACAAGTGTTTGAAAGGTGGGGAAAAGTTGTTTAAAATAGTCGGAAAAGTGTTTTTAAACCTATGGAAGAGAGTTGTAGCCTGTCATTTTGCAGGATATAATTTAACATGTAACCTCTCCTGGAAATGCACAGAATATGTCCATTTTCAGGAGAGGGTCAATGTTAAATGATATCGTGCAAAATGACAGGCTATAACCCAGGAACAAGTGTTTGAAAGGCGGGGAAAAGTTGTTTAAAATAGTATGATACCTCCAGGGCGCATCACCGCATTTTACAAGCCAGGGAAGGTGTCTGAATCCTGGGTAAACATTGTTTAAATAGTCTGACACCTGGCACTGTATTTGCCCCTGGGAACCTTCAAGGTTATATTCATGTTTTATTATTTATTTAATAATCACATGATTTTTACAAAAACAGTATACACAGTATACATATATACAATAATAATAATATAACAATATACATAATAAAAACATGAAAAGTGGTGAAAATGAGAAAATGTATCCGAAAATAGTGCCTCATAATGCGGGCATGTGGACAGTAGCCAGAGACTCACAGGCACACACACATGCAGAGATCCAGGGGGCGGAGCACATGGCTTTTTTTACCCGGAAATAAGTCTCTGAGAGGCGGGGAGACTCAGAGGACAGGCTGCGTCACCTCACTTTGTAACCCAGGAAAAGAGCAGGAATTCTGGCTGCGTGAGTGTTAAAAGTGCATTCATCTGTGTTAATCCGACAGCCGCAGAGGTGCTGACGGAAAGCAGGCGGAACAAATTGATTATTTTAACCAGGAATAAATGTTTGCAAGGCGGGGAAAGTGTTCCTGCAGCCCCTCCATAACGGTAATAATGATTAGAAATGATTTCCAGGGCAGAAAGCGGTTTTTAAATGTGGAAAAAAATATGTTAAACTGTTTAAAAAGCACAAAGTGATTTGAGTGCAGTTCTCATGTGTCCCCACAGGAGGGCGCGTCGTCCCAGGGAGCACAGTGCATTAATAGTAAAAAAATACAACAAAAACAGGGCAAATCAATGGATTTAAAGTGCAGGGAAGCTCCGCACCACACACAGGTACATTCCTAAATCCCCACCATGGTGACCACGGTGATTTAAACTAGTTTCTGCGGGGGAAAGAGTGCTGAAAATCGGATTAAACCCTGCTCACAGTGTGGTAAAAGTCAGATTGTTTCAGAGACCCATAGTAATGCAGGGTCGGGCCGTGTCAGTGCTTGGATGGGAGACCGCCTGGGAATACCCGGTGCTGTAAGCTTTTTTTAAATGCAGCTACATGCATGGTGACAAGGTACGATTTATACCCTAAAATAGCATGCTAAGCGTGGGTAGATTAGTTTCAAAGCATGCACACTCTGCTCATGTCAGACTTACATTAAAATAGACCGGGAAAAACATCTCTATTTAGCCCCTCACAGAGCCCCAAAGGACGGACTAAGCAGCTCCAGCACGGCTCCCTCACATGCACACTCTGCTCATGTCAGACTTACATTAAAATAGACCGGGAAAAACACCTCTATTTAGCCCCTCACAGAGCCCCAAAGGACGGACTAAGCAGCTCCAGCACGGCTCCCTCACATGCACACTCTGCTCATGTCAGACTTACATTAAAATAGACCGGGAAAAACACCTCTATTTAGCCCCTCACAGAGCCCCAAAGGACGGACTAAGCAGCTCCAGCACGGCTCCCTCACATGCAAACTCTGCTCATGTCAGACTTACATTCAAATAGACCGGGAAAAGCACCTCACAGAGCCCCAAAGGACGGACTAAGCAGCTCCAGCACGGCTCCCTCACATGCACACTCTGCTCATGTCAGACTTCCATTAAAATAGACCGGGAAAAGCACCTCTCTTGGGCACCTCACAGAGCCCCAAAGGACGGCCTAATGACCCCCAGCCTCTCTCCCTCACATGGAGCTCTGGTTATTTCATACCTCCAGGAGAGGGACCGGGAAAACCACCTCTCTGTAGCCCCTGACAGAGCCCCAAAGGACGGACTGAGGACCTCCGGCAACAGTGGTACTTCCATAACCTCGTGCTCCGTGAGACCCCGGGCCCCCGGACTTAAGCACTCCCCCACGGACTAAACCCAGATGTTCACACCCTACAGAACTTCATGCCCCTGGTTACCCTAAAGGGGGTGGATTTTGCGGTGCTTTACCGTCCGCACATCGGCATCCATATTCGGCCTTATTCATGACACCACCACCCCTTCTTTGGAGGATATTCTCATGGTCCTGGTAACCCTTTAAATAGTCTGATACTACCTGGGCTCATCACCGCACTTTACAAGCCAGAAATAATGTTTAAATGGTCGGGGAAAGTGTTTTTAAACGTCTGGAAGAGAGTTGTAGCCTGTCATTTTGCAGGATATCATTTAACATTGAACATCTCCCGGAAATGCACAGAATATGTCCATTTTCAGGAGAGGGTCAATGTTAAATGATATCCTGCAAAATGACAGGCTAAAACACCCAGGGATACGTGTTTGAAAGGCAGGGAAAAGTTGTTTAAAATAGTCTGATACGTCCAGGGCGCATCACCGCATTTTACAAGCCAGGGAAGGTGTCTTAATCATTGGTACACATTGTTTAAATAGTCTGATACCTGGCATTGTATTTGCCCCTGGGAACCTTCAAGGTTATACTAATGTTTTTTTATTTATTTAATTATCACATCATTTTTACGAAAACAGTATACAAAATAAACATAACAACATGATTACAACATGATTAACAGGGGCCTGGGGGCCATTTTAGCCGTCTAACTTGTACGGTGCACCGGGGAAAAAAGGTTGAGTCCACGGCCCCTTTCCCCTCATCAGGAGTATCAATCCGTCCTGAAGAAGAGGTATCGCTGCTCTCCGCCCCTGAGTCCTCTTCGGAGGTAGCTGACGGTGGTAGACCTCCTTCTGATGATGATGCTGCTGCAGCTGCTGCCGCCCTGAACATGGAGCGGATCTTCAATGCCTCCTTTATTCCAGGCATATTCGCGTAGAACCGGTCTGCAGTGCTTACGTCGTGACACATAAACCTAGCGAGAATTGACCTGCTTTCTGGATTTTGGTGATGCTTGATATTGTCAGCCAGGGCAGTGCGCAAGATGGTGAAGGTGACGGCTGTTTCTAGCCCAGCATCAGCCCAAGCCCTCTTCAAGTGAGCGTTCAGGTTCTTGGAAGCGTGCTTCCCCGTTGTGAAAAGGAAGAATTCACTCTGAGGACCCGACAAGCCCTCTTTTATCCCCATCCACCGCATGACCCAGCTAAACTCCTTTATTGTAAGCACCAGCTGTGCTTCACCAAATGTCTTGGCAGTCTTGTGATCCTGCACGTGGATGATGTAGCCCTCAGCAGTGCCCCTTCTGTCCGCCTCAAAGACCTCCGTGTTGGTCATGTTTGCGTACACACCCGGACGGTGGCCATACAGGAGGCTCCAATGGAGGGTTAGATAGCCATATAGCAGGTACTGGGTGATTGAGGTCGGATTGCTAGCCATCAGGTCAAGGAGATCAGGGATGCGCTTCTCAGCGGCCGCCATGGCGGCGAGAAGCTCCGCCTGGCTCGGCAGACGATCCAGCTTGTCCCTCTTCACCTTAAACCGGTGGACAGTGACAGACTTTTTCAAATCGTGAATGTTGGCTTTCACCTTTCTGATGATGTGGGTCATATCAGACTGGGTGAGCCTGCACCCCCGGAGCTTTGACGCAGACAAGTACCTCAGGAAATGGTTCACAGTCTTCAGGAACAACAGCGATGTTGTGACTGCCCGGCCCGACTCTGAAATATACTCGCTCCAGCCACGGACCCTCTTTGTGTCTTTTAGAAAAAGCCAGTCTGACAGCCGGTCAACACCATGGGCCATGAATACTAGGAAGTTCTTTATCCGGCTGACATTGGACATACAATTCTCTTTCCGTTTTACTGTCGGTGCGAGACCCTCACAATGACCTCTGTATGTCTGAATGTACGTCTCCATGCTTTTAGGCAACGTGATTTCACGCATGGTATTCCCCCGTCCCTTCCCAGTGGACCAGTGATTTTGGGGAGAGGGCCAGTCCTTAGCCAGATTAGCTTTCAGCTTATTGGAGACAGACGCACGGGTCTTCTGGCATACAGGGGTCTCACTACCGGAGGCTTCTGGGGACCACATGACAGTCTTCACCGGGGTCTTGCTTCCGGAGGCTTCGGGGGACCGCATCACAGACTTGAGAGGGGTCTCACTCGCAGAGGCTTCTATGGACCGCATGACAGTCTTCACCGGGGTCTCACTACCGGAGGCTTCTGGGGACCACATGACAGTCTTCACCGGGGTCTTGCTTCCGGAGGCTTCGGGGGAGCGCATCACAGACTTGAGAGGGGTCTCACTCGCAGAGGCTTCTATGGACCGCATGACAGTCTTCACCGGGGTCTCACTACCGGAGGCTTCTGGGGACCGCATGACAGTCTTCACCGGGGTCTTGCTTCCGGAGGCTTCTAGAGACCGCATCACAGACTTGAGAGGGGTCTCACTCGCAGAGGCTTCTATGGACCGCATGACAGTCTTCACCGGGGTCTCACTACCGGAGGCTTCTGGGGACCGCATGACAGTCTTCACCGGGGTCTTGCTTCCGGAGGCTTCTGGGGACCGCATCACAGACTTGAGAGGGGTCTCACTCGCAGAGGCTTCTATGGACCGCATGACAGTCTTCACCAGGGTCTTGCTTCCGGAGGCTTCTGGGGACCGCATGACAGTCTTCACCGGGGTCTTGCTTCCGGAGACTTCTGGGGACCGCATCACAGACTTGAGAGGGGTCTCACTCGCAGAGGCTTCTATGGACCGCATGACAGTCTTCACCGGGGTCTTGCTTCCGGAGGCTTCTGGGGACCGCATGACAGTCTTCACCGGGATCTTGAGAGGGGTATTGCTGCCGGAGGCTACTGTGTTCATGCCGGGGGTACTTGAGATTGCTAGGCCCTTAAATTGTATACATTCTTCGTCTTCCTCAAGCAGAGCAGCAGTGGCATTCTGCTTCCTGGGTTTTAGACCCTGTTTTAGCCTGGAGCGCAGGGTCTTCACCTCATCAATGAGGGCATCCTTCTGAGCCCTCAATGCCACATTTTCCAGCCTCACCTGCATGCAGTCCTCTTCGTCACACTCGGTATGTGGGGAGAAGGGTGGAGGGTGCACCAGGTTTTCCTCCCCATTGTCTATATCCAATACTGTAGCCATTCCAATGATGGGATTAGTCTCTCGGAGGTCATGGAGCAACTGCATGGCCACACTATGCTTCAGCCTTGCCATGACCTGATGTGCCTCATCTCGGGAGAACTCAGGGTGGTCACGAGTTACATGACGGTGTAGTTTCTTCCCAGCATACGAACACCCTGTGATGGGACAGGGTTTGGTCCGAACATTTATTCTACCACTGGCCATTTTAAGAATGATGCCTCTTTCCTCCAGGTTCCGCACTGCATGTTTGTGCTTAAGGTGCTTATTCAAAGCCAGATAGCAGAGTCTGCACACCGGGCATTCGGTCAACATCCTTCCCAAAACACACACAATGAATTCTATTTAAATGGTTTTCTGTTTCTCCGTTTATATGCATTAGCCAACTGGTGATTGCAACCATGGGTCCGATGCTTCAATGCAGGGAACACGGACCAAGGGGAGGACTTGGGTTACCATCTGGTTAAAATGGTCCCACCTCCGCACCAACGCGGGGCTGGTGATGGGTCCGATACATTGATTGTTTTTTGTTTCATGGTTCTGCCACGAGCTCACAAGACAATTTTGGGTAAAAAAACGTGGGGATAACAGTACCTCTGGGCGCTCCATCCCGCTCCGGCTTTCGCCGCAGCGGGGGGAGGAGGCATTGAACCCCTCGCACCTGCCCCCGGAGGAGGCAGGGGAGTCAGGTACCCGGAGGCGCACGGTGGACGGCCAGGGCGAGACCGCCACACCGCACTGGAGTCAGAGTTCCGAGTTTTTCGAGCCAGGTCCCGGTGAAACGCAGTACGGAGCACCCGGCAGGAACCTCCAGCAGACCCCCCCGCGCGGTTCCCTCGTCCCTCGGAAGAGGCGGAGAGGTGGGTGTTTTTCATCTGCTGGCGGACTGCCGGGGAGAACGTGCTGCTCGGGAGCCAGGCTCAGAGTTAGTGGCAGTGAGAGCCCGTGCACCTGCCTTTTACAGCAGGCACGCGCTGGTATCGGGGTGGGGAGAGAAGGTAGAAGCAGAGGCTGCAGAAACAGCCAGAGCCTTCCCCTCTAACACACCCCTCATTTGGTTCATGAGCACTGGGCAGAGTCCCCTGTCAACTCTCCTTATATTCCTCCGGAGACCAGTTGGGACATGGCAGCATCCCACTTCGCCTGGTACACCATATCGTTAAATGAGCTCAGTAATGTACTGCACAACATCACATGGGTAAATGAGCTACATAATGCACTGCAAAATCACATTTGGTTTATTTCCAAAAAGCCTGGAAAAAACACATATCCGTCATGTCCTGTAAAATATCATTCTTTGTTTATTTCCATCCTTCAGGCAAATACACATATCTTTGTCCGCTCCAGGAGCACCCGCAGTTTGGATGAACCGACCGCCAAGCACCGGAAGCTGGACCCGGGGAGGAGGCCTTCCGATGGCGGGTCAAATTTGCTGATACCGCAGCTGGCTGGACACTAGCCGTAGAAGAACACCTGGGCGGGACCAGGCATGTCCCTCTTTGCAGACAAGCATATATGCGCTCCGGCATTCGCCGCATATCTTTGTCCGCCCCAGGAGCAGAGTCAAACCCGCAGTTTGGATGAACCGACCGCCAGAGCACCGGCACGAGGCCGGGCCGGCGGAGGCCTTCCGATGGCGGGTCACGTTTGCCATTCGATCAATGTCTTTGCAGACAAGCATATATGTGGTTGTTACCCAGGATCAAACAGGTAGTTTGATGAAGTAGGGTCCTGTGCCCGGAGCAAGGCCAATTGCTGAATGCCGCAGCCAACTAAGGCCGCTATGCCACAGTGGAGGACGAGAGAAACAGGTGTTTGTCTTGCATTCCGCGGCGAAGTGGGGAGGTGGAACTTCCACCCCGCTACGGAACCCGTGGTGGGACCCCTGAGTCAGACGGTTCGTCTTGGAAACGCTTCATATCGGTCGGCCTGGGAGGTAAGAGACACGCAGGGTAACGGACATGCAGGGTTACCCCCCACGCAGCCCACGCAACACGGAGGAGGCAGGGGAGTCTGGTACCCGGAGGCGCATGGCCGCAACACCGCACTGGAGTCAGGGTTTCGAGTTTTTCGAGCCAGGTCCCGGTGAAACGCAAGACTCCAGCAGGAGCCTCCAGCTTCCCTCGTCCCTCCCGGCCATCAGAGTCGAACCCGCAGTTCGGAGGGACCGACCGCCAGAGCACCGGCACGAGGCCGGGCCGGCGGAGGCCCTCCGATGGCGGGTTGCGTTTGCCATTCAATCAGGGAGAAATCAGAAGAGGAAGGGAAAAAAAAGACTAACTTGTCTTTTTGGAGTTCCATAAAAAATGGGTGAAAATGAAAAAATGTATCCGAGAATAGAGCCCCATAAGGCGGGTAGAGTCCCCTGTCAACTCCCCTCGCATTCCTCCACACTCACAAAGTAACACTTTACTTTTTGGAGAACCGTACAAAACAGCTAAAAGTGTTTAAATGTATCCGAGAATAGTGCCCCATAAGGCGGGTAGAGTCCCCTGTCAACTCCCCTCGCATTCCTCCACACTCTGAAAAAGTCAGAGTTATTTTTTGGAGAACCATCAAAAATGGCTAAAAGTGTTAAAATGTATCCGAGAATAGTGCCCCATAAGGCGGGTAGAGTCCCCTGTCAACTCCCCTCGCATTCCTCCAAACTCACAAAGTAACACTTTACTTTTTGGAGAACCATCAAAAATGGCTAAAAGTGTTGAAATGTATCCGAGAATAGTGCCCCATAAGGCGGGTAGAGTCCCCTGTCAACTCCCCTCGCATTCCTCCACACTCACAAAGTAACACTTTACTTTTTGGAGAACCTACAAAACGGCTAAAAGTGTTGAAATGTATCCGAGAATAATGCCCCATAATGCGGGTAGAGTCCCCTGTCAACTCCCCTCGCATTCCTCCACACTCTGAAAAAGTCAGAGTTATTTTTTGGAGAACCATCAAAAATGGCTAAAAGTGTTGAAATGTATCCGAGAATAGTGCCCCATAAGGCGGGTAGAGTCCCCTGTCAACTCCCCTCGCATTCCTCCACACTCACAAAGTAACACTTTACTTTTTGGAGAACCATCAAAAATGGCTAAAAGTGTTGAAATGTATCCGAGAATAGTGCCCCATAAGGCGGGTAGAGTCCCCTGTCAACTCCCCTCGCATTTCTCCACACTCACAAAGTAACACTTTACTTTTTGGAGAACCGTACAAAATGGCTAAAACTGTTGAAATGTATCCGAGAATAGTGCCCCATAAGGCGGGTAGAGTCCCCTGTCAACTCCCCTCGCATTCCTCCACACTCTGAAAAAGTCAGTTATTTTTTGGAGAACCATCAAAAATGGCTAAAAGTGTTGAAATGTATCCGAGAATAGTGCCCCATAAGGCGGGTAGAGTCCCCTGTCAACTCCCCTCGCATTCCTCCACACTCTGAAAAAGTCAGAGTTATTTTTTGGAGAACCATCAAAAGTGGCTAAAAGTGTTGAAATGTATCCGAGAATAGTGCCTCATGAGGCGGATTGAGTCCCCTGTCAACTCCCCTTGCATTCCTCCACACTCTGAAAAAGTCTCAGTTATTTTTTGGAGAACCATCAAAAATTGCTAAAAGTGTTGAAATGTATCCGAGAATAGTGCCTCATGAGGCGGATTGAGTCCCCTGTCAACTCCCCTTGCCTTCCTCCGGAGCCCAGTTCAAAAACTTAAAGTTTGGTAAGAACCATGCTGGGGGGTCTCCGGGCAACAAAATGTATCCGAGCCAGAGTGCACATACAGCGGATGAATTCCTCCATGAAGTTACACAGCCGTTTTTTTTCTGAGTCATCTCAAAAACCGGGTTTCTGATTTCGTGCAGACAGTAGCTTGGAAAACATGAACCTTTTTTTAGGACGGAGAAGGGGAAGTCTGGATTCCCCTCTCCGTTGTACATTGCAACGGGGGGGGGGGGGGGGGGGGGAAGTGTTCGGGGCTTCGTCCCGAAGCGCTGAACACTTGAGCATCGGAGCCCCTTCTTCTGAGCCCCTTCTCCCTTGTAATTTCAAAACTTCATTTTTTGATTATTGTAACATATAATTGACCATTTTCTTTCATTTATTTTTCTTTCCACGGGTGGGGGCCTATGGCAGGCCGCCTATGAGCTCCCAAATTCGGCCCGGATCCTCCGGGATTTGTGGGATAAGCTCCATAAACTGACAAAGTCATCCAAATATGTCACTTTTATAGCCCAAAGATATATAATGCAAATACATTAAAATAGTAAAAGGTACAATTGTGCTCCGCATTACCCGGAATTTGATTTATATAGCCCCGAAAAAATGATTAAAAATCATTTTCGTGGGGAAAAGTGTTAAAACGCCTGATTAAAGCATATGCAGGACCCCAGTGAGCTCCAGACTATGTGCATTGTGTCAGGGACCCTGTGAATGATAACACCCATCACTTAAACGCAAAAACCACCATTAAAAGTCACTTTTAGGGGGAAAACGCAGCCTCTGTCCATTTCGTTAACAAACTGATAGGCAAATGGACAAAAGTGTGAAAACGGCCGAGCCGCTGCTCCACTGCTCCAGGCTGTGTGTGCATTGTGTTAAGGGACCCTGTGAATGATAACACCCATAATTTAAACGCAAAAACCACCATTAAAAGACACTTTTAGGGGGAAAACGCAGCCTCTGTCCATTTCGTTAACAAACTGATAGGCAAATGGATAAAAGTGGGAAAACGGCCGAGCCGCTGCTCCACTGCTCCAGGCTGTGTGTGCATTGTGTTAAGGGACCCTGTGAATGATAACACCCATCATTTAAACGCAAAAACCACCATTAAAAGTCACTTTTAGGGGGAAAACGCAGCCTCTGTCCATTTCGTTAACAAACTGATAGGCAAATGGACAAACGGGGGAAAACGGCCGAGTCGCTGCTCCAGGCTGTGTGCATTGTGTTAGGGAACCCTATGAAGGGTGTACATGAGTGTATACATGTTTTAAATAGTAGGATACCTCCAGGGCGCATCACCACATTTTACAAGCCAGGGAAGGTGCATGGATCCTGGGTAAACATTGATTAAGTGTTTTTAAATGTGTGGAACAGTGTTTTGTCACTTTCAAAACTCTCCTGTCATTGACCGGAGAAATTGGGTCGATGTTGTATTCAATCTGACCATTAATATTCCAGTGAGACGAAGTACGTACATTGACCGGAGTGATCCCATGTTAATTTTGTCCAAAAACCGGAGCATTCCCTATCCCCTTTCTTGGGATCCCGCCTGGCGTTTGGAGGTCCACGGAGCCTCCAAAAGACGCAAGGTCAGGAAGCCGGCTCCCACTCAGGTACCGGTCCGAGCAGCCATGGTCCCTGCTCCAGAACCGGACCACACAGTCATGGTACCGTGCTCCAGTACCATCCCACACAGCCATGGTTCCGTGTTCCGGTTCCTTGCCCAGCAGCCATGGCTCCGGCTCCAGTGCCGGCCCCAGCAGCCATGGTCCCTGCTCCAGAACCGGACCTTACAGCCATGTTTCCGGCTCCAGAAACCGGCCCACACAGCCATGATCCAGGCTTCAGTTCCGGTTCCCACAGCCATGTTTCCGGCTCCAGAACCGGCCCATGCAGCCATGGTCCCTGCTCCATAACCGGCACATACAGCCATGGTTCCGGCTCCAGTTCCAGCCATGGTTCCGGCTCAAGTACCGGGCCCAGCAGCCATGTTCCCGACTCCGGCTCCTCGTCGCCTGTTGGCTCTCCGGCCGACGCCAGCTCCCCGTGTCCTGTCGGCGTACCTGCCGACTCCAGCACCTTGTCTCCTATTGGCTCTCCGGCCGACGCCAGCTCCCCGTGTCCTGTCAGCGTACCGACCGTCTCAAGTCCCCTCTCAAGTCTCTTCTTGAGTCCCCTCTTGAGTCCCCTCTCAAGTTTCCTCTCGAATCTCCTCTCGAGTTCCTTCTCAGGGCCCCTCTCGAGTCTCCTCTCGAGTTCCCTCTCAAGTTCCCTCTCGAATTCTCTTTCAAGTCATCTCTCGATATCCCTTTCAATTCACCTCTCAAGTCTCCTCTCGAGTTCCCTCTCGAGTCTCCTCTCGAGTTCCCTCTCAATTCCCCTTTCAAGTCACCTCTCGAGTCCCCTCTCAAGTCCCTACCCAATGTCCTGGTCCGCTGGAGGGTCCGCTGGGGGTCCTGCCAACTACATGTCCTGTTTCGTTGGAGGTCCAGCCGACACCTGTTTCGTCGAGGGTCCTGCCAACTTCATGTCCTGTCCCGTTGGGGATCCCGCCGACTACTCTTTTGCCGGGGGTCCGGCCAACCCTATGTCCTGTGCCGTTGGAGGCCCGCCGACTGCTGTTCTGCCGGGGGTCCTGCCAACCCTATGTCCTGTGCCGTTGGAGGTCCTGCCGACACCTGTTTTGTCGGGGGTCCTGCCAACTCCATGTCCTGTTTCGTTGGGGGTTCCACCGGATTTCCTGCCAACATCTGATCCTGTCCTGTTGGGGATCCCGCCAACACCTGCTCCGCCGGGTTTCCTGCCAACACCATATCCTGTCCTGTCGGGGGTCCCGCCGACGCCTGCTCCGCCGGGTTTCCTGCCAACGCCATGTCCTGTCCTGTCCTGTTGGGGGTTCCGCCGGCACCTGCTCCGCTTGATTTCCTGCCAACACCATGTCCTGTCATGTTGAAGATCCCGTCGACACCAACTCTTGCTCCCTCCGGGGTCCCACTGACGCCGGCCCATGTTCATGTCTGCGCCTGTCCCGCCGGGGGTCCCACCGGCTCCTGCTTTCGATCCCAGTGCTCCGGAGATCCAGCTGACACTGGAGGGGTCCCATTGTTGCGTACATCGTCCTCCGGAGCTATCCCATCGCCGCCTTCTTGCCCGACCTTGTTCCCGGCCTTCTGAGTTCCCCAGCGGCCTTCGCCCTCAAGCTGGGCCTCCTGAGTTCCCCAGCCATGGTCTTCGCCCTCAAGCCCGGCCCCCTGACTTTTCGAACTTTGCCTTACCCCCGGGCCGCCCGCCCAAGACCCCCTCCTCGAACTCTGCCTTGCACCCGGGCCGTGCGCCCGAGACCCCCTCCATGGACTGTTCCTTGCCCCCGGGCCGTCCGCCCGAGATCCCCTCCTCGAACTCTGCCTTGCCTCCGGGCCTTCCGCCCGAGATCCCCTCCATGGACTCTGCCTTGCCCCCGGGTCGTCCGCCCGAGACCACCTCCTGTTCCTCTGCCTTGCCTCTGGGCTGTCTACCCAGACCCGTCCTCCGGACCCCCTCCACCAACCCTTTTCGAAGTATTAGTCTGTTATGGACGTCAGGGGAAATCAGCGACACTCCAAACACACCTAGATTACTGGCCGCCGCCATATTCGCCCCGAGCCTGAATATCTTATCCAGATACTCAAGCATCTCGCGGTCACGCGACAGCGGGGGCAGGGGACTTCTCCCCTCTGCGGAAGCAGATGGGCTGCTAGGCTTTCATCCAGTGGGGGCACACCGGGACACTCTGTGTCCGAGTGGCCCTCCACTCTGAGGATTCCAGCCCAAGTAGCCACCGGAGCCTTCGTTCTCAGTAGCTGTCACCACGTGGCCTCCACACACCGCCAGATGTCTGGCAGGTCGGGTGAAACGAAGGCCGTGCTGGACGGGCCAGGCCGTAGAAACCCTGACGCAGGCGGCTCACCGGCCTCGGTGGCAACGGTGGGGGAGTGGCAAGCCTGCACGCTCCGCCGCCATAGTCATCACCGCCGGGAAGTCCTATGCTGTTGGCCTTACTGGTGGTCACCGGAAATCCCAGACAACGAGACGTCGTCATCGTCGTCTCTCTCCCCGACGCTCGGACCCGCCCGGTCCGCTGGAATGGCGAACACGAAGGGCACTCCCTCCTCGAGGTCCTTCATCTCCACCACGTCGAGCTCTGGGTCCTCCACCGGCGAGACGTAGCAACCCTCTCACTGCGCCTGCCGTTGATGGCGGGCGGGGCGAGGAATCAGCTGGCAGGCGCTGCAGACTGCAAGAGGGCCCAGGTTGGCCGCCGCGTGGTCGCACTCGATGCACCGACAGTGGGGGTTGTCGCCTTCTATGGAGCCCAGACACAAAGGACAGGGGCGCTCCAAAGGTGAGTCCATTTTCTTCGATTTAATGCTTCTTCTTTATCTGTCTCTCTTCTTGCTGAAGAGAAAGGGATGACAGTAAGGAGGCGAGGCCTCCTTTTATGCGGTGAGATGCGCGCGCATTCAGGTAGGCCCGCCCCGGGGCCAGCTACGTCTAGAAAGTCTCAGTGGATGAATGCAAGGGGAGTACCCATAGACTCCAGTAGAGGGCGGAGCCTGTGGGAGATATAACCGTGGCGCAGCCGAAGTAAGTTTCTTTTACAATTTTGTTTAAAACAATCTGAAATGTTCCCAATTTCCCATATGCACATCTTCTTACAAATGATTTGTAAAACATTTGAATGTGTAACACTTAAAAAAAACTGTTATTTGGCAGAAACAAAAAACTGTAAGCTTCCATTGGATTAAAATACACTTTAATTATTAACAGTCATTGGTTAACATGACATTTAATTTTTCTGTTTGGTTTAAGGAATAAATAGAAGTGCATATGAGTGACTGTACATACAGTGGATAAGTGTATACCCACAAGTTTTAAATATTAGTTTCCAAAAGTCTAAAAATAAAAGTGTATTTTTACATGTATTTTTGCTTTGCTTGGCAGTGGTGTCAATGTGTAGCCACTATTGTTTTTAAGGACATCAATATGTCCTTAAATTAATATTATATGTATTATAAATAGGTTTTGAAATTAACATTACTTCATATGTCGTTAGACTGTGATTTTTGCCCATCCAAATGTAGCTCTCACATTTAAACACTCACCAAACAAAATGCAAACAAAATGTTATTTCCATCCACCAAGCTGGGTGCATCACGAAAAAGTTGTGGGGGAATTATACCACTAAACAAGAAAAGGCAAGAATATGGAATTAAATAAAAACTCCAGTCACAATCAGTCTTTTTTCACTTCACTACACAGTTTCTGTCTAATATCCAGCATTTCCATTCACATTTTTTGTGTAAAAAATAAAAACCTGAAATTAGAAATAGTGAATACTGAATATTACAGAGAGTGTCATCAGGCTCCTCCTGATGTCTCTCAGGAAGTAAAACAGAATAAGCAAACAACAATGCATGTGCCCCGTGGATCTGTCAGGTATACTGAAATGAATGGGCTCAAAGTAAAACACAGACTCTGAAGGATTCCTTTATCACATCAAAACTTGGCACAGAGGCTTTAGTTGTTGAACATTCATGAAATAAATTAAATGCTCTAATGCACACAAATCAGAATTTACTTTCAAAGAGGGGTGCACAGACTGTCCCACACAACAGTAGATAGTGGCATGGCTTATGTGAACATGTTGACATGGTGGTGATGATATGCAGATGCACTGATTTTCCAGAGACAGTCTGTGGAATTAGATGCACAGACAGAGGCATAGAGCACACATCCATTACGAGCTGTTAGAGGAACACACACACTCATTAGAAAACACACATCTCAATATTATATTTTTGTGGCGGGCATAACCAATGTAGAAAACTAGGGATGCGCAACAATATGTTTTTCTTAAACCAACATATTTCCAAAAATAACCAACAATAACCAATAAACAGATTATTCCACTAATTCCTTAGAGTCTTCCTAACTCCCAACATGTACACTGGTCTAATGTTACAAACCAGGACTAAAGTTGTGGCTCTCTGTGAAGGCTCCAGCTACAGCAGCCATCTTCTCAACTCGTAAGATGTTCCCATAACCTGTTTTCTTGCCTTGCGCTGACTTCTGTGTCAAATGTGTATTCAGTACACATATGTACATTCAAAGAGGTAAGTTCCTGTTCTAGCTGTGGAATGATTAACAGGCCACTTTAAGAGACCAAAAGCCACAGTCCTGGAGCTAAAATTACCAATTAGAATTTAGATTTGACACACCCTTCATTAGTGTAGTCCTTGTGATATGACCTAAGGAGCTAAACAATGAAATGAATTGTCCCTGGTTATTCATCTAGCTTGTTTCATGGCCTGCCAGTAGTATAAAAACATGGAAGGGGTTAACATGGGCAGAGGGATGAAAACAATTACAATTGTTTTTTTAATGTATGGCATGTGAGTTTGAAAGTGAGTATCACTATCATTTGTTTCAAACATGCCCATTTAAAAAAATAAGAGGTAAAATATCAACATTGAGTGAAAATAATTAAACAACAAATATGCAAATTAGTACAAATATAATCCTGCTAATTTAACAGCTGTTGCCAACATCTGCACAAACAAAAAACACTTCCACTAACACAGCTCTTCACATCGCAACTATTATTGAAGTGGTTGCAATAATCCATTTGAACATAGTGTATGTTTAATACATTATGGCAGGGGTGCCCAATACGTCTATCGCAAAGGTGGTGTGGGTAGATCGCATGGCATTGACATTTTTTTATCCATCCTTACTATGGCATTTGCCACTTGATTGACGTACAGGTACGCCAGTCTGAGTTGTATCGTGCCACACGGGTTCATGCAGTAATGGGGGGGCCTCACCTCCTCATCTGAAGCACAAATGCGGTGCACTACTATGCGCTTATGCGGTGCAATTAGTGTAAGCGCACCACAGTTTATCCGCCGTTTATTCCACTAGCACCCCCCCCCCGCTCGCGACACAGATTGGGCAGTGGCGGGCGGTCCTGAAGCTAGATCATTTGGGCTTGGTCATTTTAAAAGTAGCTCCCAAGCTGAAAAGGTGTGGGCACCCCTGCATTATGGGATATGTGCTTCATCGAGAGGGCTCTGCCTGCAGGCCTCCACTCTCAGGACAGTTCCGGTGTAGGCTCCACTCTCAGTACGGGAAGTGACGATTCTGACGAACACATTTATCACGAGAGGAGAGGAGAAAAATGGCCTTGGGCTCGACCAAGGCTGACCCAAACTGCATGGTGAGCGGACTCATCACCTCTGTGATTTGAAAACTTCAATCAGACGAGTCCTTCGGGGGGCGGGGAAAAAAACGTGTTCGTCATAATCGTCACTTCCTGTACTGAGAGTGGAGGTGTCCTGAGAGTGGAGCCTACACAGGAACTGTCCTGAGAGTGGAGGCCTGCATGCAGGCTCCCATGGCTTCATCAGCTCTAACTCTGTGTGTTTCTGAGCAGTACAAACAAACAGCAGTGCTAATAAGTAGCTTTAAAAATTATTGCTCATTTTATATACTGCAATTCACGTTTTTTACTTCATCAACCTTATTACAATGTGGGGAGAGATTTCCTTCACAACGCCATGTGTACAATACAAGGTAAACCCAAAGTCCATAAAATAACCAGATTAACAGATTGCCTCTTGAAGAACATTTTATTCTCTGAGTAGAAAGAAACCAAGCTTGAAATAGCACCTAAATCCCCAAAAGGATAGAAGACACCTGTAAGGAACTTCCAGTGATCTCATGTCAGGTTCCTGGTGAACACGCGCTCCCCTCGCAGGGTGAGGTGCTGCAGTTGGTACTGCAACACCTCCGTGTCCGACGACTCTCTTATTCTTGTTTTGTCCAGATTTAGGTAGTCTAGAGACTTGGACTGGGCCCTCTTCCCTTTAAGCAGACAGAGTGGTAGTGAAGCATGTAGACCCCTCCCAGCTTCCCCCTGGGCCAAGGACCTGAGGATTGGGTCACTGGAGCTGGGCATACGCCTCCGCCTCCGCCCATTGGCAGTAGGAATCTCGTAGGGTTGGTAGTAACGACTTTTTCCTTTGCAGATTCGTGGAGACTTGTGGAGAACAGATTCTCCAGCCTTTGGGACACTGCTCTGGATGGAGTTGGACACCATTTCCGAGACAGAACCCTTCTCTGGAGGGCCTTCTGACCACCTGTTGGCCAGCTTTAGCAGTTCCTCCCCAGTGGTGAAGCCCACCAGATAATTGGAATCCATGTGGAGGATCTGGTACCCTGCGACAGTGCCTCTGATGGGGGAACAGGGGGTGCTGGAACATCGAGGTCTCTCTCTGTCAGGTTTTAATGTGGCTTTGATTTCAGCTGCAGGAACAATGGAGACGTGTGCTCTTGACCCTCCTTTGATATCCATTTCCATCCTTACAGACTTATCCTGAATAAAGATGTAGAAAAAAACGTTGAGTCATTCTTGTTTCTGGCAAAAAAACAGCAAACACAAACATTCGGTGCCCACATTCAGCAAATATGTGAAGGCAAGAGATCCACTCACTCCTAAGGGCCAGGTCAGTCCTAACTCACAATCACTCCCACTGTAGTAAACTTCTCAAATCATTACACAATTTGCTTTTTTAATAATGGTGGAATTCAACATCCTCAATTAAAAAATACAGTACAGAAGCAGTCCAGTTTAGAAATATTGTGATTGTGCATTATGTCCATAGTTAATGGACAAATACAATTGCTTTGTACAAAATGTGTTTTATTATTATTGCAATAAACCAAAGCAAAGACAAATGTAAGTGAATTTAAAGAAAGGTAATCAGCCTGCTAACTGCTCTCATTTACTCAAGTACTGTACTTCTATCTTGAGCTATTTTCATTTTATCTACAGTATTTTATACTTATACTCCACTACATTTTCGAAACCAATATTGTAAGTTTTTCTCCATAGCAATTATCTAAAATCTTAAGTTGCTTTGCAGATTCAAATGATTAGCTAATACAAAACGTAATAGGATAAAATTATATTTTTATTGCGCTTTTCTGGGACTCCAATTTGGCTTTACAATATAAGGGAGATCAACAAATAAGAAATACATATTTACCGTATATTTACGTAATTATTGGTTGGCGGTGGTTCAGCGGTGATGAACACATAAATGCATCAACTCTGGAAATGATCATGCCTGTTCTGCTTACATGCACACATGTAACAACGCCCTCAGCCCTACATGGAACTACAACTGAAGGCATGGTTTGCAGATTTGAGGAGGCCTTTGGTTATCTATGCTTATTCTGTCTTAGGGAAAACAGGTATGACATGTTTCTTGAATATTTTTTACTCATAATGAAGTAGAACCTTGATTTAAAACAAAGTTTATTTCGATGTCTGTGTGACAGTGAGTGAGCCACAGGCCTTTTATTAAGAGGAGTTTTTCCTTTGCACATTTAAGTAAAAACACCTTTAAAAACTCCTGTTCATTTCGCATAATTTGGGAAGCAGGTACAATGTTTGAACTTAATTTCCGTTTAACTAAAGTTATCTAGATTAATAATTTTACAAATAACACATTTGTGAGATTAACTAAACCACCCCAGTTATTAATAACCTACATTACGATATTTTTTTAGATTAACGATTTTAAAGAAGTAATTTGGGATATCTTCATATTTGCTCCATTATGAATGATGAATTTGAACTTTTTTACTGAACCACAGAATGAAAGGCCTGCTGTCATTATTTAACTGAAAGCGAATATCTTAAACACTGACAGATCCACCAGCACGCAAACAGATGAGCACGCAAACACACACACACACACACACACACACACACACACACACACACACACACACACACACACACACACACACACACACACACACACACACACACACACACACACACTTTATGAGTGGTGGTGTTGAGGCTGTACAGAGAACATTCGGGAGGAAAGATGGAGACATGCGGAGCATCATGTCCGCTGCTGTCAGGAGATACTGTGGACATCCACTGTGTACATACACTGTATTCATAAAGCGGAGCCATGTTAAATGTGACGCCCTCATCATGTCAGACTCCGAGTCTCCTCACATTGATCCAGTCATGATGGCGCGTGACCAAGGGACTGTTTACGGGGGAGCACGAGCTGATCTATCTGTGTTATTCTCTCGGTGATCTCAGGCTCTCACCGCGATACGGACGGAATAAAATAAAAATCAACACAAACCTGAGTGAAGAGAAAAGATGTCCCTCCCGTCTGCCTCTCTCCCCTCTGCTGTGTTCCGACAGCCACAGGAACACTTCCGGTGTGTTTCTCCACAGCACAAGCGATTATAAAATATTTCAGTTGGCCTATACATCATTTAAACTATTTTTATTTCAGAATAAATCATTAAACCCCTAAATGGGCATTCACATATACATATTTTGGAAAATTAATTGACTGCTTTTTTTTTCTACACCCATAGCCTACTACTATTGCAGCCATGCAATTGCACTCGTGATACACCCATATTATAGCCACATATTATACTGTTATCAAACCCATTTTATCCCCCAGCATACAGACACCATTTAAGGGTTACATTATTTGTTGGTTCCAAATATCAGATGACAATATTCACGAGTCCCCGCTGTTGTAATATTTTTTTTAAATAACACAACGGTTATATCATCAAGTTTATTGAAGCTCTTTCTATGGAAGCAAACAAGAGACAGAAGTATTTGAATTTGATCAGACACCGAATTTATAGCATTGCAAATAATTACTTTGAAAATCATGGATCTGAATTGTTTTTGCTCCGAATTTACCTATGTGAAATAAAAATGTAAAATTTCAAGTAAAAAAAAATTGAATGTTCAAATTCAGATCCCAAAAATTCAAGTGAAAAAAATTTGAATGCATAATTTCAGTGTTAAAAAATTCGGTGTATAATGTCCAAAATTGCGATGCAGCATTATCTGGGCTACTCAGACAGGATAAGCAATCGAGCCTGAATGCAATCAAACCGATTTCTGGCCTATCAGTGCACGGCTTTGTCAGTCATGTGATCACAACAACCCGGGAGAAAAATGACGGAGAACAGTGGGGCTCGGGTAAGTACTCAGTTTGTGGTCTTTATTTTACAAGCAGTGAGGGCTCGACAGCATTTGTATCTTACATTACCTAGCTAAATGAGTGAAGTAGCCTTGTTCCTTGCTGTTAGCAAGCTCCGTAGTTATCATTAATTGAAGTGAATCACAACGTTACCGTGTCCTTTTGTGTGTGGGTCAAGTAGACGATGCTACACTATACAAATACTCTCTTACAAAAGCCCTGCATTCAAACATGTTAATGTTACTTTTGTAAAAGTATGCTAGTATAATTAGGAAAGTGTTGTTAAAGTATTTAAAGTAGACACAAGTTATACTATTATATTATATCATGTTTTATTGTTATTACCGATGCAAGAGTTGACTTAACTGTTGTAGTTGGAGCTCATTTTGAACAATGAGCTAACTAATGATTACTTTCATAATGGTTTAATGTGCTGACTATTTTCTACATTAATACATGAAGATCTGGTTTGTTCAAACTCTCAAAATAGTAGGACATGCTGTCATAATTACCCAGAGTCCGAAGTGACACCTTTACAATGTTAAAGCTGTTAGATAAATGTAGTGATGTAAAAACTAAAATATTCAAGTGTAGTGAAAAATAGATAATGTTTGAAAAACATGTTACTAAAACAAAATCTCTTGTTTTGGACTGACAGTAATGATTCAAGAAATAGTAGATCAATAAATACACACACATCAATCTGTGTGCATTTGTTGTGGATGGAACACAACAACTGGTGCTCTGACCTGTGATGCCTCCTCCAAACATTATAACCAGACTGTATCATTCAAACTATAAGCAACAGTTATAGCTACTTGACTTTAGACAAACAATTCAAAAGACAAAATCAACACAATTTATTGAAAGACCCATCTTTATTTTACGGTGCTTCTCCTTTTGTTTGTATTATTAAACCCTGTCAATCTAAAAAACTGAGCAACTCAACAGTTAACTTTATATTTCTTATTGTCCAAAGCATCTATTACACTATTTGTTCCCCTCTCATATTCACAGGATGGATGATTAGAGACTTTGGGGGAAACCTCAGCTTTATGAACGTCCTGTCTGTTGGTTTGGCCAGAGAGGGCTGAGGGTCTTTCCCTGCGAGGAGGACCAGGCCTGAGGGAGGAGGACCTGCACCAGCTGCACCTACAGAACTTAGCCCATGCTGGGAATAGCTGTTACCACCTGCACAGGCCTAGCCTGTCAACTAAAAGATTAACATTTAGTGTAAATTATGTATAATATTTCGTTTTTATTTTTAAAAAATGGTGATGGTTCATGCTTGATAACTTTTAGTTCACATTTCAATTAATTGTATTTGTACTCCGTTTGTCCGTTAATCTTACTGAAAATGTTAGATTACACATTCACATCTGACCGAAGATTGGCACCATTTATTTGTGACATTGCAAACTCTTCGGTACAAGGCAAAAGTATTGTGAAGCTCATAAAGTGAGGCAAATGCATTTGATCAGCTGACTTTTTTTTTTTTGCCAAACTTTATAGGCCTGACAATAATCACTCCGTCTCTGAGGTGCAACGTAAAACACAAAACAACACACAAATGAAGTTCCTGTTAGACTACAAAACTATTCAGTGTGCAGGTCTTTGCGCAGTGTCTCTTAGTGAATCTCCAGTACTGCTCTTAAATCTCATCACATCAGCTTTTCCTTTCCTTCTTGGATGTTCTTCTGGACCCTCAGAGAAAGAGAAAATGGTGGAGCAGTCCTGTCTCTCAGGCATGTCCTTTCCTAACAGAAATATCAAAAAACATATTATTGCAGAGCAAGTGTGTTATTTAAGAAAGAGGTGTGTTTGTTTGTTCAGGGGCTATAAATATAATGATTTTTTTATTTGAATGTGTTTTTTAAATCTAACAGTGTACTACAAAGATAATCGGATTATGAATAAACTGTTCTAATTTCATCAACATTGAAATAAATGTATTATTAAAATAATATTTAACTGTTATCAAAACGTAGTGCAACTGTAGAAGCTTGCTCTGTTCGGTTGTCTCACTGAAAGAATAACTTTTAACATGTTTTTTTACTGTCAGTATGCAGAGACAAAGGGTCGCAGCTCTCACTATGTTCAATAATATTTGCCTTAAATACATTGAAATGTGAAAGTTGAAGAAAAAAGTGATGTTGCTTGGTAAAATGTAAATGTAACCTTTTGCTAAGAAAGTACACTCAACATCACTGATGTGTAGTTGATCTTGTATTTAGTCATGTTTAATGGCATGTATATCAGTGTACAGAGGCGCGGGAAGGCATTCTGAGGTGCCGGACTCCAGTGAACACTATTACAGGCACTATAGAGCAGGGGTCGGCAACCCCTGGCACGCGGCACCGTAACCAGTGGCACATTAGGAATAAGTGGAATAAGTGTGCAAAATATTTAAATTGTATTTTCGGATCCTGAACGAGACCGCCGCCAGAGCGCGTCTCCCCGTTACCTGCAGAAGGAAGCCATGCACGCAACGCAGCCCCGCTCTCCTTGACTCCAGGTGACTTTCTGCCGCTTTCCTCCGTGGTGCAGTGCTGATCGTTTCACCACGGAGGAAAGCACTTCACTAATTGCAGTACCCATTAGGAGCTGTACAAATGCTGCAGTTTTTGCGTGGCTGTGTATTTAGTTGAAAGCCCAGTGGCGATCTGCTCATCTCTCATCGAAATAATATGCTACAAAGGGGCGGACTGGCCATGTGTGTTGAACTTTCCTGTCGGCTCCTAGAACGTAGTCGAGGAGGGCAGAAGCAACAAGCTTCAGGTTCAATAACCCACTTTAGCTTAAATGACTGGAGAGAGGCGAGCTCTTCTTGGGAGGCCGTTGCATTTATTTAGCTGTTCTTCTGTTTCACAAAATACATCACAGACCTCTGTTTTTCTGCTTCCTCGTTTCACTTCCAGAAACAAACACACGTTCCCTCACTGTCGCTCTACCATCCAGAAACACACATGCACAAGCCACACCCCTCTCTCTCTATCTCTCTCTCTCTTAAAGGGACAGGGATCTCATCTCACTCTGCATGACCCTAATATCATAACATGTGTGCTCTGGAGAATCACAGAACGGACGATCGTCCTTATTATTATGCCGTTTAATACAAGTATTGAAATTTGTTTCTTAAATTCGGCATCGTGTAAGTTGCGCTGACAGGTCAGTGTGAGAAAAAGTTTTTAGAGAGTACTTGTCCATGGACAAGTGAGTTTGGCAATTTACTTGTCCGAATACATTTTTCACTTGTACAGAATGGACACAAATTGGGGTCACTGGAATCTTCTTCTTCGCCATCGTATTTTACATTTTCCCACGTTTTTCACGACACCGCTAACGTACAGTAAGTGAGCGGTAAGATTTTACTGCATCACACATAGGGTTGGGTATCGTTTGGATTTTAACGATTCCGGTTCTGCTTTTCGATTCCAGTTATTTTCGGTTCTCGATTCCGGTTCTTTGAGAGGGTGCAAATAAGTCCCATGACAAACTGGGAGAAAATATATTTATGAAAACATTAAGTCAAATCTGTATTCCTATTTACAAATCACTGCATACTGTTTAATTTCTTACGGTTATTGAATACAATTATATAAAAATAATCTCTGCATTGTTTAGTTCGTTCTAAGTGGTGCAGTTTGAGAATGTACAATTGGTCCAGTCTCCTCTGATGTTACACTGCAACCTGCCTGTGAGACAGAGTCCAACCACACAATCTGTGTGTCCAACACATGTCCTGCAACACACATGCTGCAACCTGCCTGTGAGACAGAGTCCAACCACACCTGTCCAACACATAGGCCTTATAATAATAATAATAATAATAATAATAATAATAATAATACGCTATATTTATAGCCTATAGGCCTAGTGCTTTTCTACAACTCAAAGACGCTTACACATGTCCTGCAATACACATGCTGCAGCTGCCCAGCTGCTCACTGTTTGTAAAAGTAAATAAATAGTATTTTCATTTCAATAACGTACTTTCTATACCCTGCTTCATAAACAATACTGACATCCCTGTGCTCCTCCGAGTCTGGGGGACGTCCGGGGATGTGAGGACAGTGCAAGGACACAGACAGGGAGGCTGCTTCACTTCATAAAAGGAAATGGCGGTCAATATTAACAACACATGAGCTAAACGCTTAATAACCTTCATTACGTGTTAGACAAAGAACATAAGAAAGTTTGACAAAGATGAAGCTGTTAAACGGGCAGCGGATCCGCTGTGCGTAGAAAGAGAGAGAGAGAGACGCTGAGCTGCACCGTGCAGCGATCAGCTGATCCGGAGCATAGAGAGAGAGCTGGGGTCCGCAGGGCTCCGCCTCCTGTCCTCACAACTCTTATCAATCCCGGGACCGGACAATTGTTATTTGTTCCTACTCGGAACCGAGTTTTGCTTCCCAACCCTGCCACTGTGCTACACTTCCCGCCCCGCCCCGTATAACTGTACAGAAAGCGGCGAGATGCATTTCCTTAGGAATCGACAAGCAGAACCGAAACTAACATTTCTAAACGAACAATGTCGGACACGTACAATTTGCGAATGAGTTCTGCCTTTTGTAAAAAGAATGTATCAATAATTTGACAATAAATCAGGGCGAAAAACGTCACTTGTCCAGCGGACAAGTCAATTGAAAGATCCAGCGCAGATCTACTTGTCCGATATTGTAAATAACACGTCCCGGACGGTGGGACGTGTACTTTTTCGCACACTGCAGGTCCACACACTGCTCCCCCGCAGCGAGGCTCCCCCGCCCTCCTGCTGATAGTTGACGAGCGTCAAGCTCCTCAGTGTGCCAACTATCGAGAATTATCAACAGGGGGGGGGGGGGGGGGGATTTTTAAAATAGAATTATTTTTTTTAAATGGCACTTCATATCACAAAGGTTGCCGACCCCTGCTATAGAGCATGCACAAAAGCGCCAGCACCAGGGGCGCTACAGTGGAATGCTAAACTGCAACAATCCCCACACGCACGCACACACACACACACACACACACACACACACACACACACACACACACACACACACACACACACACACACACACACACACACACACACACACACACACACACACACACACACACACACACACACACACACACACACACACACACACACACACACACACACACACACACACACACACACACACACACACACACACACGGAATTAAAGTCCTGCCGTCCTCTCTAGTGTCTTGATGAGGTTCACGTAAAGCATGGTTAATGTATTATATTATTGCGGTAGAATTTTCCGGGGCTACAGAAAAAACATTCGGGGCAGGCCAACATATTATTTTACCAACAATGTGGAATTCATAGGCTACATATTACACCGATTATGCATAGCGGGAGCAGCAATAACCATTAAATAATAATTCAGACAGGGGAGCTCCGCACCGCCTGCCTGCCGCTAGGGGGTGCTGCAGCGCCCTCAGCACCCCCCTTCCCACGCCCATGTCATTGTACAAAGTCATTGCTTTATGCATTCTTTGTAAAGTATGAAAAAGGTGTACCTTGGAATCCATGTTGAAGTTCTCTGCTTTTAGGAGTCCAGATCTGTCTCTCCTCCTCTGGTCCAGCCTGTCTGGATCACCTTAAGGACACTTTGAACAAACAGATGTAAAGTTACATGCGTGGGTTACAGACTTCTTTACATGCAAACAACTTTTTATCTTCTTTTAAAAACAGGTCATAATCTTATTGTTATACTTAAGAAATTGCTGGATATCACAGTCCTTATACTGTATCAGTTTGATTGAGTATTATTGTGCAGGTCCTTTTTATTTTATATGGAGCAATTTCAGGGTCATAAGTTTTGATCATTCAAACAAAATACAATTTATTTGAAAGTTCAAGTTTTTATCCTGAACTTTGAAAAATACAATGATTTATTCAAAATAAAAAAAAGTATTTGAAACAATATTTCAGGTTGAATATTATTTTTGATTCAGTTCAGCAATTTTTTGGAATAATATATTTATTTTCAGATTTCACTTTTATACATATTTTGATATTTTAATCCTTATTTTTTTCAGCACAGATTTTTCGTTTTCAGATTCAAAACAATTATTTTTTCAGTTTCAGTTCATGTTTTTTCAGGTTTCACATTGCTTTTCACCTTCAGATCGTTCTTCACTTTCAGATCTTTTTTTTCGCTTTCAAATCTTTTTTTTTTGCTTTCAAACTTTTTGCCCTGATATTGGGTTATGGCTAGAAAGGATCCGTCTAATGTAAATATGACGTCACGTTCTCGTTCTAACTCTCGTTGTAATCGGAGCGGCTCGGCTGTAATCGGAAAGGGTCGGGGTGGGCGGGACGCGGGAAGAGACGTCGTTCTAACTCTCGTTGTAATCAGAGCAGTGGTAACCACTCAAAGTCCTCAAGAGGTAGGAAACGACAGCAGTGTGGGACCTTGTTGCGGGAAATTACTGAGCACACATACCACCTACAGGATGAGACATTCATGTGTACAGTGATATCAAGACTAAATTATCTTTTGGAGGGCGTAAAGCAACACACCCCACATGACAGTAGTCTTCCTCTCACCTTCACGCCCCCCAAACACAAAAGGCAGAAGAGGACCATAACACCTCTCAGTACCAGCCATTGTAGACACCCTTTTTCAGGCCGGGTGGGTCATAAAGCTGAGGTCATGAGATCCAACTACAGAGTGGACAGCTTGAACAAGATTTTAAAAGCTAAGTCCCCAGAGTCTAATGCGGGAGGAGCAGGCAGGGGTACGAAGAGGAGGATAGATGCTTTAGGTAAGAACAAAGTATATTTACTTTTGCCATCTCCTCTATCTTCACAAAACACAGCCAATCCTATGTGACATGGCACAGTTCATTTCACTCCAATAGAAATTGGTATAAAAGAGACCATTAGTCTTCTCATTGTGCTTATTGCTGTGGCTAGGTGTTAACTATTGTTGTTGGATTGTATTATATCAAAAGTTGTTTTCATCCAAGGCACCACCGCCAGGTGAATGTTGGAAGCTTGGAGATGAATGGAGCTGTAAAGAGGTGGTAAGTAAAACAACGTTTTTAATCCATTGCATGTGATTGATGTAGTTATAAAAAGTATATCATAAGCTGTCATTACAGTCTAAATATCTAACAGCAAAAGGAGGAGAGTCTGAGGAGGAGAGGAGATGAGGAGAACAGAGGAGAGGAGACAGCAAAAGGAGGAGAGTATGAGGAGAGGAGAACAGGAGAGGATACAGCAAAAGGAGGATAGTCTGAGGAGAAGATGAGGAGAGGAGAACAGAGGAAACAGGGAAAGCAGAGTAAAGAGCAGAGTTGAAAGAGAAGTTGAAAGCAGAGCAAACAGTAGCAGGAGAAGTAGAGCAAATGTAAAAGTAACTTTGAAAAGTATCAGCAAGAAGATCAGAGTTGCATAATGTTATTTTGTTTTATTCATTACTGTTATATTAATGTTGTATGTTAATTTTTGTACATAGGATAATAAAGATGATCTTAACCTTGAACTCGATTCATGACCTCATTTCATTATTAAAACCTTAATATCAAATTACAGACTGGATTCAAATTAGGATCTCCAAATGTGTTGATGTAATGTTTGTGATAAACTGAAGGATAAAGTGTTCCTTTATGTGTTGAGAAAATTCCCCTCCCTCCTAAGCCAAGTAAGGTGTTTAAAAAGCCTCTTGGATCAGCTGGAAAATGCATCATCACAAAGCTGAAAACCGCTGTTTCACTTTACTTTTGAAAGATACGACAGAGACAAAGCTAGACATATATGATGATATTATAGAATATGATGTATTGCTGAAGATTAAACTACCCAACGGGATATAAAAGAGGTAAACACATCTACAGCAGTAACATGCAACATATATTTTATTGCACCAGGAGCTATCTTGGGACTTTTACTGCAACAACGTTGACTTGCCTGTGAATACAAAATAAACCATAGTGTTGCTGATCTACAGTGTTGTCATTCTTCTTTCAACAGCAAGACCGCTAACAAGTATTTACATACTTAATATAGTTTAGTTTCTCGCCATCCCAAACGTAAACATTCAGCCACGTGACTGTGCTTCCGAGCCGCTCCGATTACAACCGAGCCGCTCCGATTACAACGAGAGTTAGAACGAGAACGTGACGTCATATTTACATTAGACGGATCCTTTCTAGCCATAACCCTGATATTGCTTGGGGGGGCGGGGCTTACCAAAGAGTAGTTTGGCATCCTGAGTGACAGGCCTCCCTCTGTCATGTTGCCTTCATGGATGTTAGAAAACTGAGACCAGCGTCAAAGTTCCGTTAAGCGAGCTGTTGAGCATCGTAGTTGGCAACAATCAAGTACAAATAAACTGTTAGAATGTGAAATTACGAATCCGCAACGAGCCAGCAGGTTGTTCTGGTGGACCTGACGCCATCCCCTGCTGTCTCACGGAGAAAACAACAGACTATAACACCTCTTGTTGATAAATACCAACTATGTGCAATATTTGCAGTATGTGCAATATATATATGCCGTTAAAAACTGTGCAATATATACCTGGCTGCTAAATCCGCAGAACTGTCACAGGGTGTGTATTGTGTAAAATGTGTAACTTTAAAAATATAGGCCTATATCATTTCTTTTTTTAATCTTTAATACTTTTTGTACGCATGCTTTAGGTAACATTAAGCTGTCTTTGGCTCTTGTCTGCTGTAACAATGTAAATGTATCCCCTGTGGGACTAATAAAGGTATTCTGATTCTGATCGCAAAAACCAAGCCCATATGCTGCGTTCATGGAGCTACATGGAAGTGGGGAAGGACAACGCTTGATTGCGGATACGTGATTTCAGATTCTAGCAGTTTATTGCTCTTATACCTTGATTGTTGCCAACTACGATGCTCAACAGCTCGCTTAACGGAACTTTGATGCTGGTATCAGTTTTGTTTACCACCAATCACGGGAGTATTGTGTATAGAAAGTGTGTAGTTGTATTTCTTGCGCTACCTAACATCCATGAAGGCATCATGACAGAGGGAGGCCTGTCACTCAGGGTGCCAAACTACTCTTTGGTAAACCCCGCCCCCCAAAGCAATATCAGGATCAAAAGTCTTAAAGCGAATAAAAAAAGATCTGAAAGCGAAAAAAAAGATCTGAAAATGAAAAACGATATGAAGGCGGAAAAAAAATTGAAACTGAAAAAAAATTGAAACTGAAAAAGAAAATGTTTTGAATCTGAAAACGTCAAATCTGAAACTGAAAAAAACAAGTATGCAAATATCAAAATATGTATAAAAGTGAAATCTGAAAAAAAATATTTTATTAAAAAAAATTGCTGAACTGAATCAAAATAATATTCAACCTGAAAGATTATTTCAAATACTTTTTTTTGTTTTGAATACAACATTGTATTTTTCAAAGTTCAGGATGAAAACTTTCGACTTTCAAATAAATTGTGTTTTTTTTAATGATCAAAACTGAAATAGCTCCATAATTTTACTGTTACTTTGGATGAGTTTTTCCTGAGTCAGTCAAATTAATTTGTTTTCATAAGCCATATTCATATGTATCACACACGTAAGGATAAGACACAAACCTATTTAACAAATGCAATGGATAAGCTTAATTTTCACTGAAGTCACAGATAACGTCATATCTAATATTTAAACAAATAATTTCCTTGTCACTAAAGCAGGGGTGGGGAACCTCCGGCCTCCGGGCCGTATATGGCCCGCGAGACCATTTGGTACGGCCCTCGAGGTAATTTATAAACACACGCAAGAAAGAAAAATAATTAAAGAAATCTAGACAGCAAAAAAAAATAAACAAGCGAGTGCCTGGTCAAGGTCAGGGTCCTTGAACATAACACGATAATGTGTCATCACGTGGTATATGTCTCGTCTGACAGGGGTGTAGTTCTGACGGAGAGCACCAGAACGCCGCTCCAACACTTCACAAATTGCAGTTTGTGCTCCCATAAGGAGCCGTACACATGCCGCAGTTTTTGCGTGTCTGTGTCTTTAGTTGAAAGCCCAGTGGCGATCTGTTCCTCTGTCATACTGATCATACAGTCAATAACTTTGTTGTTATTAGCATCTGGTTAGCTAGCTATGCTAACGAATATAAGAAGTTTTTTATCCAACCAGTGAGGTAAAGGCAGATCTTTATTATTATAGTTATAACAAAATAAGAGAATAAAGTAAACAGGTACAAAAATACTATATGACAGTAAAAAAAAGTTGTTATTAATAAACAAGAATACAGTTTAAAAGGAGAGTGATTTGTAAAATATCCATAAAGAAAAAGAAAATCTGCTTTCAGTTCTGTTTCATATGGGTGTTGAGAGATGTATCCATACATCTCTTAATGTTGCTCTCAAAGTGCACCAGATTGATGCTTTTAACTTCAACATTTAAAAAAAAATCTTCCTGGGGGAGGATGGACCCCCCCTAGAGGAGGTTAGGTCCCCCTACCACTTAAATCATGTCCACATGAAACTAAATACATTTGCACACATCTTGTGTCCATATCTTTCTGTTTTGGTGGTAATGCCACAACCGTGCACGTGAATGCATGCGCGAGTCATGGTAAGATATCTGGATTAAGAGGTTGCTTTTTCTTTGCAAATGAATGGGCTGTGATTTTAGTATTTTTAAGCAGAGGTCAATAATTTGTACGGCCCTCGGAGGATGTTGAAAAAATTGAAATGGCCCTTGAGAGGAAAAAGGTTCCCCACCCCTGCACTAAAGCATTGACTATACGCTATTCATCGTCCTTAAATGCAGGCATTAAGTTACATGTTCCGTTCTACAGCCACGATAAGGCTGTTTCTCAAGTGTAATGATAATACAATGAAAAGAGGCATTGGTAATAATATTAAAAACAACAATGTTCGTCGGATAGGCGGTTAGCTGCAAGAAATAACTCCAGTTCAACAAACCGTATAACAATATCTAAGGGAGCGTTATTTCTGGAACATCTTGAAATGTGACGTTCATATTTTAAAGATACACACATTTCATTGTGAGGTTGATTTAATATACACTAGCCTCTCTTCAACAATACGTTGACGTTAGCCAGTCTATTTTATGCTATAGTAGAGCATAGCGAATTGAAATGAACCTTAACAATGCATACAGTAACCTAACTAGCAAACTAACTATCTAACGTACAAGGATGACCTTATTTTTAGCAACCTCGCACAGAAGCCTTTTGGTATACAGTAGCATCCCACTTAATGTTTTACACTCTTGGATGCTACGCATAGCATCGTTAGCACAGATGGAGCTACGATTGCTCAAATGCTACCCCAACTCTAGACATTCATTAACGTTAGCTTAATAAAAACACCAGTAACATAACATAAAGTACGCAGGGTTGACTTACCGAAGAAACTGCATTCATGGACGGTCTGTTTTAACCGCGGATAAATTCTATATTTGCATGACCAATAGTCCACCAGGAACCAACACAACAAGGGAGTAATTCCCGTAGACCCTATGTTAAAATGTCCAACTTAACATCAGAAAATGAAAATGTTTCTAGCCTGGATCCACAAGAACATATTCTGCATATAGTTAGATTCCCCCTTCATGACAACGGGACTGCTGCTCCTAGCCCCTCTGTCTCACTGCTGCGTTAGCTCCGTGATGCTACAAGCCCCCAGGAAGTGCGCCGGACTCAGATGAAAATATTCGTGATGGCCAAACGGCGGTACTACACTTCCGTTTGGTTGCCAGGCCCGGAAACACTTTTTCCCATTGACTTACATGGGGAAAGAGTGGTCTGTAAATCGTTTTTAAACTAAATAAACCACCCAGTATGAACACTTGTATAGCCCTTATTAAAAACATTCGTTCCTCAAGTTGTAATAATGTGCTAATAACGTTATTCTGAGAGTTATTTTCCTCTGCATTATGAACGTGCATCTAACCCACGGGACCACGCCGCCCGGCACGTTCATGTTACGTGTCCCGATTCCCGACCAATCAGAGCACACTGTAGGGGTGGGCGATACCACAAAATCTGGATTCGATCCGATACCAAGTATTTCAGGGCCAGTATCGCCGATACCGTTATCGATACCGATACTTTTTTAAATGAAAAGCGTCTTATGTACTTTCATATAGGGGAGAGCTGCATGACATGATTTTTTTGCTCAAATCATCAGATATAGACTAAATCTGAATTCATTTTCATGAATACAGATGCCGTGTGTAACAGTACAAATGAATACAGACCGGACAGTTTTTATAGACAAATAAACGTTTTACTTTTGCAAATTTAAAGTGCAAACATGAAAAATAACAATACAAAGTGGCCAGAGTATAGCGAACTGTCTTCTTGCACACATCACAGTTCGCTCTTTCTCTCAGCCATCATGCGCGTGTGTGTGTTGCACTCGCGAGTTCGGGGTACCATATGTGTTCGGGGGCCGTCTCTTACCAATGACGTCACGCATTGTACGCATTGTGATTGGCTGTACGGTCATTTACCCAGGGTTGCTCGGGGGCAAATCTCATCTACAGATCATGACGAACCAAATTGAATTATTCCTATGCTCCTAGCGTGTGAAAATGTTTGTGAAAAACATGTTAAAAAAACATGAAAACGGAGCAATGGCTGTACGGCAAGTCAAGAGGACCCTCATACACGGTCAAATTCCGAACATTTAAACATAGGACTTCATGCACATGCTTCATACAATTCATTCTTTACTTTGTCCGTTATTATATGTAGAAGATGGGCTACCTCTCTGAAAGGCCTCAATGTGTTCATTTTGATGGGCTGTCTTCTGAGTGGTTAAACATCACTAATGATTTTCTGACTTCTGACTGCTTTGGATATATAATTAGACCACAATAAGGTTTTACTATCACAGTGCACTGAGATTTGTGACAAACTGTAAAGCACTTACGCATCACTGTACACTGTAAACCAAGGCGGTTTTGCCATCACTTACTGTACTGAGGCTCAGTCACTGGTACATTTTCATTTACAAAGCCATGTTGGATAAAGTACCATCTTATATCTGCTCCCTGATCTCTCTGCAAATTGAAAGTACTTACTGCCTGAGATCTCATGCTGTGGTTTTATTAAATGTGCCAAGTGCTAGGACTGTCTTAGGGAAGAAAGCTTTTAGATGTGCAGCTCCACTAACTTGGAACAGTCTGCAAAAAGAATGTAAAATTACCAAGCTGGTACCACTACATGTTTTTAAAGCTCGGTTGGATGCTCCACAGTCAGATGCTGTTGGTACCTGTAAATGTGGATATATATGTAAATTGTAATCCCTCTAATTTTTGCTGTATGATGTCCTTTTGTTGTTCTGTTGTTTATGTTTTTATGTCTTCATGTGGAACCTACTGCTGCAGGTCTCCCTTGAAAAATAGATCATTGATCTCAATGGGATTTTACCTGGATAAATAAAGATTTTGAATTGAATGTCGAGCATTAACTGCAAGTAACTCAAATGCATAAACTGGAGAATAATTATGCTACAAGTGTTACAGAAAACATATCCAAGTGTAACAAACATCAAGTATTAACCTTACTGTTTTTTACTAACAGTAACCAACTAATAGTTTTCATAGGGTGCATATTTATTCCAAACTCACAATATATATATATATATATATATATATATATATATATATGTAATAAAACATAATGCAAAATGGTACACAGTATCCAAACTCTTCAGGCACTGGTCAGAGGCATTCATGTAAAGCAGATCACCAGAATCCAATACTCGTAAAAACGTCGCAGAGATCAAATGTTTCCTTGTCTGAAAGGAGAAACCTAATTTTAAAACAACATTTTCAGTGTGTGACTTGAGAGATAAGTTCTGATCAATAATAAAACCTAGATATGTGTATGTAGTGACCCTTTCAATCTCAATGTCAGTCCCTTGAACAGTACAAATGTTGGGGAGAAAAGAAGTTAACTTTTTGCCATTTGAGAATATCATGAGTTTGGAGTTGTCTGCATTTAATACTAACTTGAGTTGAGATAAATGGGATGGAATAACATCAAAGGCAGACTGGAGGAAATCAAGACTTTGCTCTATAGAAGAGGATGAACAATAAATAACAGTATCATCTGCATAAAAATGGAAAGCAGCATTTTGAAAAATTATTAGAGATTATTTACATACAGTATATGTTGAAATTATTGGTCCTAATACGGAACCTTGGCGCACACCCTTTCAAATCAAATCAATCAAATCAAGTTTTATTTATATAGCACATTTATAAACGATTTTTGGTCGAGCCAAAGTGCTGTACAAATAATAAAAATACCCTACAGTAAAGACATTTTACAGCTAATACAACAGCAGTTTGTTCAGAATATCAGTATGAGAAGAAAACGACACCCTCTGTCCTTAGACCCTCACATCGTACAAGGAAAAACTTCCCGAATGTTAGGAAATGCATGTGTCTATAATAAGAGGATGAATCCACGAAGATGTCAACAATCCTGTGGGAGCCTTCAGGGAGGCAGCACGACGAGACCCAGGCAGGACCGCAGAGACAGGTTCAGCCACGACCCGAAGTCCACGACTTAATCCAGAACTCAGGATAGAGGATCCAGGATGCGGGACCGCAGCAAGAGGATCAGCCTCGACTCAAGATCCCGGCGTCGATATAGACACAAAAGAAGAAAAATTTGGCTGGGTTAATCGGAACATGAGAATACACAGATACAGACAGACAGAAGGAAGAACAAGCACTCCCTTTGGAGTGATTTTTTTTAAATATTGAAGTTAAATGCATCAATCTGGTGCACTTTGAGAGCAAAATGAAGAGATATATGGATACCTCTCAACATCCATATGAAACAACTGTAAACCGATTTACTTTGTCTTTATGGATTCGATTGTGGACTTGATTGTGATTGCTGCAGTTTATCCCTTGCTTAATAAATACTTTTTTTGATAATCTATTATATAGAAAAGTATATCATATTGATATATAATATATCATTTATTGATAATATATAATATAATCAAATATAAAAATCAAAACGAAATAAGTAGTATTAAGTATTAGGGCTAAGAAAATATAGTACATGTGAAATAGTTGTATGTATTGATTTAAATTGACATGCATCCGCTAAGAAAAATAGTCTGTTGTTACTGTTTGAACTAACGTACCAACGGCACTGAACATATTACATATTACCTACCATATTACGTTATATACTTCTTACCTTCGATTTCTCTTATTCTTCTCCTCATTCGTCTTTGTTTTTCTTCAAGTTTGTATTGTATTTCTTCAAGTTTTTATCTTGTTGGTCGAATGCACTTAAGCGTCAGCTAAATGCAATGTAATGTAATGATAAAAAAAAACCTCTATACTCTAGACAGCGTGGGTAAATTACCTTACAGCCAATCACAATGCGTGACGTCATTGACGTCATTACGTCGTGACGTCGTACGTCGTGACGTCACTGGTAAGCAGTGTTGGGCAAGTTACTTCCAAAATGTAATATATTACATATTACTTATTACTCTCTTTTGAAAGTAATAAGTTACATTACAATATTACTGTCTCTGAAATGTAATGAGTTACACTACTTTAGTTACTTTTTAGTTACTTTCACCAAAATAACCGCAAAAGAATAGCTAGGTATTTTAAATGCTAAAATGTAGTTTAGTGCAGCTCATTATCAGTGTTGGGTGTAACGCGTTACAAAAGTAACGGAGTTACAGTAATATATTACTTTTTGCTGTAACGAAGTAATGTAACGCATTACTAATGAAATGTGGGTAATATATTACCCGTTACAATGCTCAGTAACGCAGTTACAACACATTTTAATCCAAAATTAAATGGTGTTTTGTTTTTTAAGAATGTACTAACATAGCGAGACATTCCGACACCGGACAAATTGTGCGGGTAGATTAGTAAACCTGGTGTTTACCCTTCAGGCTTCGCGTCGAGATCTTCGGGGAAGTTGAACGTTATGCAACCATTCAAAAAAGAGAACGTAGCGAAAAATACTAACAACAAATTGTGTCAGGTGCGCGTGACCTGCTCCGCTGCGCGTGCATCATTTCCAAAGTGCTTCCACAGCAGTGACACACATCTGATCTGTGGATAATCATTTATACGAAAATGGTTAAAGCAACCATCACTAAACGCCAGCAACACTGCATCTACTGCAGACAGTAGCAACAGGTCAGATGCGGACATCACGTTACCCTCCGTTGTGGACACTAGCTTACTCCCTCCCGCCTGACTCGCCAGCCCCGGAGCATCAGTCTTCGTCGCCCGAAACTACGCCGCCCCTCTGCGGCCCGCAGGTGCCAGGTATATCTAAACAACTACCCGCCTGTACAGTGGGGTAAGGCGGTCATTTTGCAGCTTGTGCCTTGTGGTATAAAAATAGACAATGGCTAGAATATTCATGTGAAAATAGTACCATATTCTGACATGCCTTTAGAAATGTTGGGTCAAAAATAATGCATACAATAGCAGATGCCTTCACCACGAATGGCTAAAAAAATATCTCATATCCCAAGCTTATTATCAACGAGCTGATGTTGCAGCTGAAATGTTCTCCAGGTCACAAATTCAACCTCACATGATGATGTGATACCAGTTTTCAAGCACAGTAAATATTCTCTTCCCAGCGTATATGATGGGACCAAGGTGATGATTTAGTAGGCTACATGGTTTTAATAATACTTTTGCCTTTCAATGTTTGCCATTTCAAACCATGAGCATGGTTTAAATCAGGGGTTCTTAACCTTTTTGACCTTGAGGCCCAATTTTTATAGTACAAAGTGGCCCGGGGCCCATTAAATATTAACACTGTATAGGTTTAATTGACCTCATTCTCGGTTTGATTTGTATTCAATAATAAACCAAATCCACTAACTGTTTAACAAGCAAAAACCTTATCAAATAAAATGACATGATAAAATGGGATCATCACAAATACTTTTATTAAACATGTGTATGTAAACCTACACATACTGTATCAAGACACCGAACAGGCTGATAATTCCTGGACCAAATCAAGCTGTGACAAGAAAAAATGTCAAGGATCAAGTCAGGCTTTTAAATAATAATAAAAAAGACCAATATTAGGATTTTACTTTAAATTAATAAAAAAAAAAAATATATATATATATATATATATATAAATAATCAAGCAATCAATAAAAGGGGGTGATAAAATAAATGCATTCAAATAATATAAATCTATTTTTAAATTAAATAAATAAACTAAATGAAATTGAAATAAAGTGCAAATGAAACTATAGCCTTATAATCTGCAAAGCTATTTGAAAATTGCTTCAGCAGTCTCCATTTTTGCATGGCAGAACCAGAATAATCTTTATATCTGTGACAAATGAACAATGACACAAATAATAACAACAATGAACAACAATAACAACAATAATACAACTCCCTTTTTATCTTGACCTCTTAATGAGACACTTGGGCCTGCTTCTGAGACATAATCAGATCCAGTCTGGGTGGAATGGGAGAAAGGCTCACTCTCAGAGTAGACTCCAGTGTTGCTCTGAGTCTGTTTCGGGCTTTGGTCTTAGTTGTGGCCACAATGGAGAATCCTGATTCACACAGGTACGTAGTTGTGAATGGGAGAAGGAGTTTCACAGCCCTCAGTGCAAGACATGGGTACTCCTTTGAGACAGCAACCCAGAATGAGCCCAGGTCCAGTTTGCCCCACTGCAGCTTTAAAGTGCTGTCAGTGGAAACGTCCAGAAGCTGGGATTCCAGGTGTGAGGGCAAAGCAACATCATTTGCAGTGGGATCCACTGAAAATGGGTCCAAAATCCACATGTTTCCCTCTCTGGGATCCTCAGGAAAGTAGTCACCAAATTTCTCTGCCAGTTGTGAGAGGTGCTGGGAGACTGAGTCGCTGATCTTCACCTGAGGGGAGTTTTCCAAAATGTCAGACAAAAGTGGAAACATGTCCATCCTATTTTCCTGGGCCCTCTTGGTCCACAAAGCAAGTTTCCTCTTGAAAGCTTCAACTTTGTCTGCAACACAAAATATGTTGCTGTTTCTTCCTTGAAGTGAGGTGTTCAGTTGGTTCAGTAGTGAACAAATGTCACAGAGGTAGGCAAGTTTTGCTGTGAACATTGTGTCAGCATAGTAATCTACAAGATTAGATTTTTTCTCACTGAGAAAAGAGAAGACCTCATTCCTCAGTTCAAACAAACGATTGAGGACCAGTCCTCTGGAAAGCCATCTCACTTCACTGTGATATAGCAGTTGGACATGATCTGCTTCTATGTCCTCACAAAGCTTAGCAAAACATCTGGAGTTCACAGCATTGTTTTTAATAAAGTTTATGGTTTTCACACTTACATCCATCACCTGTTGGAGGTCTGGTGACATCTTTTTTGCTGCAAGGCTTTCACGGTGGAGAAAACAGTGTGTCCATTTAGCTTCTGGTGCACGATCAAGGATCTGTCTAATGACACCATGATGCCTGCCAGTCATTGATGCTGCACCGTCCCTGCACACCCCGACACAGTTCTGCCAGTCCAGGCCGTTCTCAGTGAAGTAGTTATCCATGCAGCGGAAACATTCCTGAGCCGTAGTTCGTGTTGGTAGCTCTCCACAAAACAGTATGTCTTCGTGCAAACTACTGTCCCAGCGATAGCGAACAAAAACAAGCAGCAGTGCAGCATTCGTGACATCCGTGGACTCGTCTAATTGCAAAGAAAAAAAAGGGCTGCTTTTTATTCTTTCTATAAGTTGATGCTGTATGTCTGATGCCATGTCCGCGATACGGTGACTCACAGTGTCGTTTGAGAGTGGGATGGTCAGCAGCTTTTTTGCAGCGGCCTCTCCGACCATCTCACGGCACATATCAACAGCGGCAGGCAGAACCAACTCCTCCGCTATGGTGAATGCTTTCTTACTCTGTGCCACACGTCTGGCTACGAGGTAGCTCGCTTTCAATGCACATTTAGAGTTGCTTGTCAGTGACACGACAGACCTTTTCTGCATCTGCAGCCCACTTTCCTTCCTCTTAAAATATTCCACCGGCTTTCCCTCGAGATTCGGGTGCTTGGTCTCTAGATGCCGCTGTAGTTTTGAGGGCTTGAGGGCTTCGTTGGACAGCATTAGCCCACACTCCACACACTGGGCTTTTGGCACTGCCTCTGTTCCTCCATTTACGAAACCGTATTTAATGAAGTCGAGATTGTATTTCCGTAAAAACTTTGTCTTTTGGGTGGGGGGGTTGGCCGGACATTCGTCTTCATTTTTTCTTTTTAAAAACTTCTCCATTTTTGCCGCTTCATCTATGTGTATTGGCGCTTGTTAACAACTGAGTGGTAATAAAGATACATTGACAAAAAAAAAAACGCCACCACGTGGTCGAAAGCTGCACGCAGTCTCGCGGCCCTTGCGGCCCACAGGTGCAAAACTGAAAGTTTTTTGTGGCCCTCTGGGGGGCGCTGGCGGCCCAAGTGTGGGCCGCGGCCCTATGGTTAAGAATCACTGGTTTAAATAATATTTGCCTTGATTTACAATATTTTAACCTTCATTATAGTCCTTGACAGCGGTCTGTACTGCTGTATTAACAATGTGTCACATGTTAAGAATTTACAATCAGAATCGAGTATTCAACTAAGCCCTGTAATACAAGTTGTTAGTAGCCTTAAGGGCCTACACAGTTGTTATGCTATACCACATTGCCCTTCACTGGATGCATAATGAGCTGCACTAAACTACATTTTAGCATTTAAAATACCTAGCTATTCTTTTGCGGTTATTTTGGTGAAAGTAACTAAAAAGTAACTAAAGTAGTGTAACTCATTACATTTCAGAGACAGTAATATTGTAATGTAACTTATTACTTTCAAAAGAGAGTAATAAGTAATATGTAATATATTACATTTTGGAAGTAACTTGCCCAACACTGCTCATTATGCATCCAGTGAAGGGCAATGTGGTATAGCATAACAACTGTGTAGGCCCTTAAGGCTACTAACAACTTGTATTACAGGGCTTAGTTGAATACTCGATTCTGATTGTAAATTCTTAACATGTGACACATTGTTAATACAGCAGTACAGACCGCTGTCAAGGACTATAATGAAGGTTAAAATATTGTAAATCAAGGCAAATATTATTTAAACCAGTGATTCTTAACCATAGGGCCGCGGCCCACACTTGGGCCGCCAGCGCCCCCCAGAGGGCCACAAAAAACTTTCAGTTTTGCACCTGTGGGCCGCAAGGGCCGCGAGACTGCGTGCAGCTTTCGACCACGTGGTGGCGTTTTTTTTTTTGTCAATGTATCTTTATTACCACTCAGTTGTTAACAAGCGCCAATACACATAGATGAAGCGGCAAAAATGGAGAAGTTTTTAAAAAGAAAAAATGAAGACGAATGTCCGGCCAACCCCCCCACCCAAAAGACAAAGTTTTTACGGAAATACAATCTCGACTTCATTAAATACGGTTTCGTAAATGGAGGAACAGAGGCAGTGCCAAAAGCCCAGTGTGTGGAGTGTGGGCTAATGCTGTCCAACGAAGCCCTCAAGCCCTCAAAACTACAGCGGCATCTAGAGACCAAGCACCCGAATCTCGAGGGAAAGCCGGTGGAATATTTTAAGAGGAAGGAAAGTGGGCTGCAGATGCAGAAAAGGTCTGTCGTGTCACTGACAAGCAACTCTAAATGTGCATTGAAAGCGAGCTACCTCGTAGCCAGACGTGTGGCACAGAGTAAGAAAGCATTCACCATAGCGGAGGAGTTGGTTCTGCCTGCCGCTGTTGATATGTGCCGTGAGATGGTCGGAGAGGCCGCTGCAAAAAAGCTGCTGACCATCCCACTCTCAAACGACACTGTGAGTCACCGTATCGCGGACATGGCATCAGACATACAGCATCAACTTATAGAAAGAATAAAAAGCAGCCCTTTTTTTTCTTTGCAATTAGACGAGTCCACGGATGTCACGAATGCTGCACTGCTGCTTGTTTTTGTTCGCTATCGCTGGGACAGTAGTTTGCACGAAGACATACTGTTTTGTGGAGAGCTACCAACACGAACTACGGCTCAGGAATGTTTCCGCTGCATGGATAACTACTTCACTGAGAACGGCCTGGACTGGCAGAACTGTGTCGGGGTGTGCAGGGACGGTGCAGCATCAATGACTGGCAGGCATCATGGTGTCATTAGACAGATCCTTGATCGTGCACCAGAAGCTAAATGGACACACTGTTTTCTCCACCGTGAAAGCCTTGCAGCAAAAAAGATGTCACCAGACCTCCAACAGGTGATGGATGTAAGTGTGAAAACCATAAACTTTATTAAAAACAATGCTGTGAACTCCAGATGTTTTGCTAAGCTTTGTGAGGACATAGAAGCAGATCATGTCCAACTGCTATATCACAGTGAAGTGAGATGGCTTTCCAGAGGACTGGTCCTCAATCGTTTGTTTGAACTGAGGAATGAGGTCTTCTCTTTTCTCAGTGAGAAAAAATCTAATCTTGTAGATTACTATGCTGACACAATGTTCACAGCAAAACTTGCCTACCTCTGTGACATTTGTTCACTACTGAACCAACTGAACACCTCACTTCAAGGAAGAAACAGCAACATATTTTGTGTTGCAGACAAAGTTGAAGCTTTCAAGAGGAAACTTGCTTTGTGGACCAAGAGGGCCCAGGAAAATAGGATGGACATGTTTCCACTTTTGTCTGACATTTTGGAAAACTCCCCTCAGGTGAAGATCAGCGACTCAGTCTCCCAGCACCTCTCACAACTGGCAGAGAAATTTGGTGACTACTTTCCTGAGGATCCCAGAGAGGGAAACATGTGGATTTTGGACCCATTTTCAGTGGATCCCACTGCAAATGATGTTGCTTTGCCCTCACACCTGGAATCCCAGCTTCTGGACGTTTCCACTGACAGCACTTTAAAGCTGCAGTGGGGCAAACTGGACCTGGGCTCATTCTGGGTTGCTGTCTCAAAGGAGTACCCATGTCTTGCACTGAGGGCTGTGAAACTCCTTCTCCCATTCACAACTACGTACCTGTGTGAATCAGGATTCTCCATTGTGGCCACAACTAAGACCAAAGCCCGAAACAGACTCAGAGCAACACTGGAGTCTACTCTGAGAGTGAGCCTTTCTCCCATTCCACCCAGACTGGATCTGATTATGTCTCAGAAGCAGGCCCAAGTGTCTCATTAAGAGGTCAAGATAAAAAGGGAGTTGTATTATTGTTGTTATTGTTGTTCATTGTTGTTATTATTTGTGTCATTGTTCATTTGTCACAGATATAAAGATTATTCTGGTTCTGCCATGCAAAAATGGAGACTGCTGAAGCAATTTTCAAATAGCTTTGCAGATTATAAGGCTATAGTTTCATTTGCACTTTATTTCAATTTCATTTAGTTTATTTATTTAATTTAAAAATAGATTTATATTATTTGAATGCATTTATTTTATCACCCCCTTTTATTGATTGCTTGATTATTTATATATATATATATATATATATATATATTTTTTTTTTATTAATTTAAAGTAAAATCCTAATATTGGTCTTTTTTATTATTATTTAAAAGCCTGACTTGATCCTTGACATTTTTTCTTGTCACAGCTTGATTTGGTCCAGGAATTATCAGCCTGTTCGGTGTCTTGATACAGTATGTGTAGGTTTACATACACATGTTTAATAAAAGTATTTGTGATGATCCCATTTTATCATGTCATTTTATTTGATAAGGTTTTTGCTTGTTAAACAGTTAGTGGATTTGGTTTATTATTGAATACAAATCAAACCGAGAATGAGGTCAATTAAACCTATACAGTGTTAATATTTAATGGGCCCCGGGCCACTTTGTACTATAAAAATTGGGCCTCAAGGTCAAAAAGGTTAAGAACCCCTGATTTAAACCATGCTCATGGTTTGAAATGGCGAACATTGAAAGGCAAAAGTATTATTAAAACCATGTAGCCTACTAAATCATCACCTTGGTCCCATCATATACGCTGGGAAGAGAATATTTACTGTGCTTGAAAACTGGTATCACATCATCATGTGAGGTTGAATTTGTGACCTGGAGAACATTTCAGCTGCAACATCAGCTCGTTGATAATAAGCTTGGGATATGAGATATTTTTTTAGCCATTCGTGGTGAAGGCATCTGCTATTGTATGCATTATTTTTGACCCAACATTTCTAAAGGCATGTCAGAATATGGTACTATTTTCACATGAATATTCTAGCCATTGTCTATTTTTATACCACAAGGCACAAGCTGCAAAATGACCGCCTTACCCCACTGTACAGGCGGGTAGTTGTTTAGATATACCTGGCACCTGCGGGCCGCAGAGGGGCGGCGTAGTTTCGGGCGACGAAGACTGATGCTCCGGGGCTGGCGAGTCAGGCGGGAGGGAGTAAGCTAGTGTCCACAACGGAGGGTAACGTGATGTCCGCATCTGACCTGTTGCTACTGTCTGCAGTAGATGCAGTGTTGCTGGCGTTTAGTGATGGTTGCTTTAACCATTTTCGTATAAATGATTATCCACAGATCAGATGTGTGTCACTGCTGTGGAAGCACTTTGGAAATGATGCATGCGCAGCGGAGCAGGTCACGCGCACCTGACACAATTTGTTGTTAGTATTTTTCGCTACGTTCTCTTTTTTGAATGGTTGCATAACGTTCAACTTCCCCGAAGATCTCGACGCGAAGCCTGAAGGGTAAACACCAGGTTTACTAATCTACCCGCACAATTTGTCCGGTGTCGGAATGTCTCGCTATGTTAGTACATTCTTAAAAAACAAAACACCATTTAATTTTGGGTTAAAATGTGTTGTAACTGCGTTACTGAGCATTGTAACGGGTAATATATTACCCACATTTCATTAGTAATGCGTTACATTACTTCGTTACAGCAAAAAGTAATATATTACTGTAACTCCGTTACTTTTGTAACGCGTTACACCCAACACTGCTGGTAAGAGACGGATCCCGAACACATATGGTACCCCGAACACATCTGGTACCGACACCGGCTGCTGTCAGTCAGCTCGATAATCGGCGTTCAGGCAGGGAGTGCGCTGCACGTGCGCGAGCCTCGAGGAGCGGAGGACAGCAGTGGAGAGAGAAGAAAAGAGCATATACTTGTGTTCGTCTGCACATAGTTTTTTGAAGAAATTGGCGAGTAGAGGAGACGGGAAAACAACTATAAAAGTATCGATCCTATTGGCTCTAGTATCGATATTTTGAAACGTAACGTAATATCGGAAGTATCGATATTTGGGGATCGATCCGCCCACCCCACAGCAGACTCCTGCATCGGACCCGACGGTTGACCCGCAAAAAAGGTGATTCGCGGGTGGTATTTTTTCAAACACTTTTTTCCGGGTTCGGTTCTGGGTAAAACAAAGATGATGCGGGTCGGGTCGCGGGTGTTGCATCATAAATATATTTAAATAATAATAATTTAGTTTAATGTTTAAATCCTCAGACCTCTCCCCCGCGGGACCGTGCATAATCATAACCTCTGCAGCGCATCAATCTGCTTCTGAGCGCGCCACATTCTGAATGGCTGAGGTGAAGCTCTCTAGCGGAGAATACAGCATTTTCCAACACTTCCTCAAGAGCAAAATCCAACGTCTGGGAAGCTTTTGGTGTCCTCCTAGATGGAGAGAATAACCAACATCCCACGCTTTTTGAGAGAAATATGCAACTGCGTGTGTTAATAATTGCATGTTTTCACTGCTCATATATATATATGCGGGTTCGGGTCGGGTTGCGGATCCTGTGCCGACGGGTCGGGTCGGGTTGCGGAACTAATTGGTAATATGTGCGGGTAGCGGGGCGGGTTCGGTATTGCACGTTGCGGGTGCGGGGCGGGAGCGGGTCTTGAGAATCAGACCCGTGCAGGACTCTGCCCCACAGGGAGGGTGGGGGCTGGAGCAATTGGAACTAGCTACAACGAGCTGTTAAAGGCAGAGAGTGAAATTCAGTGAATAATACACGTAGTTTACAGAGATGCTGTTTGAGAAACCAATGTGAGTTGCATTTATCTTTACCCATGGATGCACAATAAGAACGGACCCATATCGTCTTACTGCCATCCCATAGAGCTGTAATAATGGATATTGCACATGTTTGCTGTAATTCATAATCATACTACATGGGCTGTATGATTAAATCCTGTACCGTAAATGTTGTATTAAATAAAGTTAATATTACCGACGTTACATTAACGTCCCTGTAGCTTCTTATTGTACTAAGAAGCTTATTGCACTATATATATATATATATATATATATATATATATATACAGTGCAATCATTCTTTCGTGCTAAATGAAGCTCTGTTGCTTGGATATCGCTAGATCATGTTACAGCATAATATAAGTATATAACGATTGATGTGTACATTAGCATAATTACTAGCTGGCCGCTAGCTGCTAACTGCCGCCTCGTTAATATCAAATCCATCATAATAACAAATCATTACCATGCTGTCATGAATGTGCGGTGCTGTTACGTGTACGCAAATTGACGTGCTTGATGTGTGAACCGTGTGAACCAGGTGTGAACGAGCATTTTGGTTAAAGTTGCGCATGCGCTATGAGCGCACATACGGGTACTTCTCAGGCATGCCGGGTAATCTGTGACGTTTCGCTCTCTCAAAAGTTGGGCCATTTTATCATCATGCGCCAATAGAGAACCGCACTGACGCGTCGTAAAACCCGGAAGTAAGTTAGCATTTTTAGCACTTCCAGTTAGCACTGTTAACTGTGTTCGTTATTCTCCCGACCAGGAGAGAAGCTTTAAAAGGAGACTAAATGGAGTCTCTGTGAAAGTTCAATTGGGTACTTTAATAAAAAAAGGCGCGGGTTGGTCACAAGCATGATATTGTTCAGTCAGATAAACAGCTGTGATCCGCTCCTCGATAGGGAAGAGAAGAGAATGGATCTCTCCTCCGGTGCTGTTATATATCCTCTGCTGGCTCCTCCCCGCCAGCCGGCTCACCTCGTCTCCAATGTCCGTTATTGCATTTAAACAGAGGATAGGTTCTTTTCACATTCAATATATGCTTAACACGCCGTTTCTCCTCATATTCTCTTTCATCACTTTTCATTTAACACATTCTAAACGCTGTAATCAATACTCTAAACAATACTTCTCGGCTCGTTTGGTTTCCGGTCATTCCGGATGTTGTCACATGCTACTCTCGTCTGTAAACAATAATGTATTCAAATAAACTGTACCTTCATTTAATATGCAGCATGGTAGTATCTCGACATCTATAGTTGTAGTGTTAAGTCAGTAGGCTTCGGTTTGCACCACTCTATATCATTTCGCTACTAAATTCACCTCTTCAGGAAATCGTATATTAGCCACATGCTAAATGCTAACCGTAGATGAAGGATTTTCAGAATAAAAGCTTAACTGCTTGTGCACAAGAATTTCTGGTTTTTCAGTATAAAAGAGCATTAAAACTGACAGCATGTTTAAACTACATTTCCCCATTAAAACATTGATTTTAATTTCTAACAGTCCCTCCTTACACACCTAAAAGGTGTGTATAATACTGAAATCAATGAGTTCTTCATCTGAACTTTGCATATTACATATCTCATATTAACAAACATACAATCAAATGGAATGGTTTTACAGCCGGCTTTACAAAAATACAAAATAAATTCTTGTCTGTGTTCAAACATAAAAGTTTTCCCTTGTGCATAACTTCTAGTGTTTACATTCAATATCATTCTTCAAAATAGCAGCAATGGCTTGGTATCAGAACATTTCTTTGTCCCTCCTTTCACAGAAACCGTTCTCATACCACGCTCAGTGTTAAGGCACTTGTTTTTACAAAGTGAAAAGAAACAAACCATTTTAAAATAGCAATGATTTTTACAACATGAGATCCACCATATTAGAATAGTATAAAGTAATAAAGAATAAAATAAAATATCTTGGATTGGCAAAGTAAATTGAAAAATAAAAATAAACTATCTTGGAATAGTGTAAAGTAAATTGAAAAATAAAAATAAACTATCTTGGAATAGTGTAAAGTAAATTGAAATGGATTCACTCCATTTTAGCATTTTATTTTGCTCACTTCTTCACATGATTTCATAATGTAAAGAATCACATCAGCTGGACATTCATTGATCAATCTCATCTCCGAACATCCATATCATTTAAACTAACTCATCATTGTCATCAATATCTGAATACGGGGGTTGGTCGTCTTGTTCTGCTAGCATTTGTAATTATCTCCTCATGAGAAATTTACCCTCCCTCCTTTCATACCATTTAAGGTATGAAAGTAATATGTTCTCTAGAAGGGGCCGTCGTGATCAATCGGTACGTTCTACTCTGGGGTACGGCATTCTAGACAGTCATTTCTGGGAGAAGATTTTGGTCAGTTACAACAGTTGTAGAGTTTCATCACTTAAAAGTTCCTTCTCATTACCTTTGGGTGGTCTGTTCTAATGCAGTGATAAAGTCCCTGAAATGGTGTGAGAACCAGTGGAATATCAATAACTCATTATACTAATTTATTTTCAATTCTTGTCTACTTAAATAGCTATGCTAACCCCTTTAACAGTGTGTGGAACCTTGGGTGCTAGAGCATGTGATAATTACTCCCTCCTTTAACAAGAACTTTAAAACAGAAGACATTTCATTAATGGTTTGCAGTTCAATTCAGGAATTTACACCTATGGCAGATATGTTTCTCCTTTAAATAACATCTCTAAAAGTCAGGTCATCACTGATTGAATGGATGACCTTTAGGAGCTGGTGGCGCTTGTCTTTTAAAACTCATACTCTGGTGCCGTGCGCTCCCTCTGAAGCTGCAAGTAAGATTTAAAACATCTGCAGGGTGGATCGAGCGACCCCTTCTCCCTGAACGATATTTGTTGTAAAATATGCACCATCACAATGAGTGATCCAAGGCCCCCCATGTATTACTCCCAATTATATTAGTTTTTTTTAAATTAAAATGTGCAATAGGGCAGGAATTTCACGAGGGCCACGAGGGCCCTCCCACTTTGGCCTTGTGCCCTTAAAAATGATATCTGCCATAAGGCCACAGTGGCCTTGATGCCCTCTCTGACTAAGTTTTGTGGTTTAGCAGTCTGCCACTTTTCTGACACGGCTTCAACACCAGCATATTTTGAAGGAGGAAAAAAAAATCAGTGGTGCGCTTGATTTGAGTCTGGAATGCACCGCTCGGACGGTCTATGATGACAGTTGACATCAGTCTAGGACCTATCTCCGCCCACCCCCTCACGCGTCCGTAGGACGGTCTCTAGGACCTAGCTAGCTGATTCTCCGCTCAAGAAAAGGCTGAGGTGAGGTAAGGTTTTGTGATGATCCTGTTTGCCGTTAAGTTTTTCATTTGTCCAGCTTTAAGTGTAATTTTATGGATAACATTACTATTTCTTGCTCGTATGGTAAAGCATAATTATAATATTTTGAAGTGTTTTTGTTACTACTTGGATAAGTTATCAGGGTTCGTAGGCTACGGGTGCTTGAAATCCTTGAAAATGCTTGAATTTTTACGAGGTGTTTTCATGACTTGAAAAGTGATTGAATTTTGGGAATGGTGCTTGGATTTGAGATAAAGTGCTTGAAATTGTAAATGCTTTACTTTTACAATAAATTGTTGTCTGACTGAATAGTTCGCTTTTTAGATTAAAAGAAAATAAAGAAGTCGGAGCGCCCTTAGTTGCTTCGCTTCTACATAAAACAGCTCCGCTCCGGCCTTCCCGTGCTATGCGCGCGACCTGCAAGTGTTTTCTTTGTGTGACCTGGGCATTCTAATGAGAGAATGACAGTATGCCAGGAGGTTGTTGTTTTAACGAGCGTTGGCTATTGAAGGATTATTTGAATTATTTGAAGTATTAAAGTAACGTGGTATGACAGGAAAGTTAAATCTGGTATATTCCTTTTAATGCCACCTTATTTATATTCATGTGTGTTAAATTAGAAAGGACAAAGTATCTTTTCCCTCCCCCAATATATTGAGGTGAAGTCCTTGTGTATGGAGAGAGAGGTGAGAAGGGGACACCATATTTGGGAATAGTGCCAGACGCTGGAATGCTTCCCTCGTAAAAGAAGGGGGGTGCGTGACACAATCTTGTAGCAGATGTGTATGTGTTTTCATTGAAGTAAATATAAATGCTACATGATTACTGGTCAACTATACCTCTGTTCTTATTCTTTCATGTGTGGGTACTAAATGGCTACAAACATTGTGGAGAAATTAGCTTAAACATCTTTTATTACTCTATATGAAATGGAAGCAGTTTTATGACAGGGACGAGAGAGTTGGAGGAGGGTAGCACATTCCGAAGAGGTTCAACAGGTCAATTGTCAGGGGAATCGACTTGTTTTCAATAGAGGTGTGTGGTTAGTTACTTTGTGTTAATAATAGCAGTATGTGTAAAGGAAGCTGGAAATATACAATGTGAAACCTTTTATTTGAAGTAAAGATGTGAACAATAGCTCAAACAAATGGAGGGGCTATAGGACTAATGAGTGTGTTCTCTGTAGGTAAGCCTGTGTGAAGTTTGACTATTTGAAAAGCATCTCTAATACTGCTTAAGAGCATAGGTAATGTGTTCCTCGTTGTTATTGATGAAAGTAATTAACATGTATTACGTATATTTAGCCAACTATAACAACTATATCTTAAAACATACTTTTAACTTGTGTGTGGCAGTCAGGAGGGGGGAAGATGGACTCAGGGACCAAGGGCCATAAAGGAGATGTGTGTGTGCTGGCTACAAGCTGCTGTGTCGCACTGATTGGGTGCGACAGGCCATGTGTTGGTCTCTGCCAATAAGATGACCTCTGGGGGAAAGCACGTACACACCTCCTCCTGTGTTTTAGTATGAAAGCCTGTGTTTTCCTTTGGTTCGCGCTCTTGTTTTTCACCGGCCGTTCCTGAGACCTGTCTCACACGGGTGGTAGAACCTGAGCCCGGAGTACTCTGCAGAGTGCTTCGTGATTTCTTTGTATTTGTATCGTTGCTGTATATCATTAAAAGCAGGATTATTGTTTAACTTGTATTCTGGTGTTTCTTAATCCCTCCCTTTTCCTGAATTCACCTAGCTTGTCAAACGACACGCGGAGACGAGGTTGGTTTGCAACATCCTCTAAATCTCCAACAAATGGTGAACCCGACGTTTCTGAGTGGGGTGTCTTCGGGGAAGAGACCACCAGCGGCAAGCGGACGGAATAGTCCAGGGCTAAACATCTCGGCCTCTTCTGACAACTACAAACAGAGCTCTGTACAATAGGCTACCAGGTGAGCAGACACGATTTAATTCGAAACCTGTGATTTGACCATATTCCAAATTTTAGGGTTGTCAGACGAAGTTTACAGTGTTTTTTATAGTAACGATGCAAATGCGTGTTTTAGTTGTTAAAACCGGATATCGAGTTTCGGCAGGCCAGAAGGGTATTAAAGTCCCTGGCTTGGAAGTGGAGGTATAAGAGTCCCCACAGTTAAAATCGGATATCAAGTTCCGACAGGCCAGAAGGGTATTAAAGTCCCTGGCTTGGAAGTGGTGGTATTGAGTCCCCACAGTTAGACTGTCTAAGAGTAGTCAGTTGGTTGTATTAAGTCTCCATATAAGACTGACTCTAAATAACGAATCCACAGCTCGACGGGGCTGGAGATGAGTTATTTGTTATAAGTGATCCAAAGGAGAGTAACGCAAACTTCAGAAAGTCATTCTGAAGTGACCGGGCCTCACTATATCCTTTGGTGTGTTGTGAATATTTACTGGTAACAAGGACAGTAAGTCAGATCAATAGATATGAAGTCTGTGAATATTGACTGGTAACAGAAACAGCCTAAGTCAGATGAATAGATACGAAGTCATAATGAAGGGAAAATTTTAACGAGAGGAGCGTGAGTTGAGAGCTTACGAGGACAGTGGGTTCAAGCAAAAAATTGAATAAAAGGATAGCAGAAGTGTTAATTGTTGAAAGAAGCCCCCCTTTTCCAAAGGAGAGGCTGAGAGCTACAGCGGGGGAGAGAGAAGGGGGTGTCAGTATTTGTCTGTGAGAGTTCCCTCCACCCTTTTTCCTCTCGAGAGCAGCAGCAGCAGCCCGGAGTGTGTCTGCTTGCTTTTTTCTCTAGTGATCTGAAGTTGGAGCGAAATACATAGAAAATTAACAGATCAAGGTGTGATTTGAAGTGGTAGATATATTGAAATAAATAAGAAACAATGATTTGCTGTTATTTAAATATAGTCTTTGAGAACTGATTGATACCGTTGCATTGCGTTGTGAATTTCATAGTATTTGTCATTAACTAAGGATTGTACTTAATTATACTTCAAGGAAAATTATGTTACCTACAGTAACCTTAGGGGAAAGTAAAAAGAGATTTACTGAGAATATGAAGTACATTAAAGTTAAGGTTTTATTCAAATTAAATATGATGGGTGGATTTTTCCATCTAGAATACGACATGGAAAGAGGAACATTTGTTAGACATGAAATAACGAACTCATTGGAAGAAATATATATATTGAGAGGTTATTTAGGAGTTGTTATCATATACAGTTACTCTCAGTTGAGGGTTGTTTAAAGTAGATAGGAAACGGAAAACGTAAACGATTCACCACAATGGTGTTTTTTAGTTTATGAAGAAGAAGTAGACAGTAGAAATAAGGTTTTTGTAAATGTGTCAGTCAGAGGGAATCTGTTCATGTTTAAGCATGACAGAGGTCCTGCACGAGGTTTTACTCCAGCCATCTCACACGGTTACACAAAGGGGTGATTTATGAGAAACTTGTGGTCAGGAGAAATGAGATGTTTTGGAGAGTAGACAGAGAGAGAGAGAAAAGTAAGGTTGTTGCTAAAATATAGAGAGTAAAAGTTATATAAAGTTAACTACTATTCGGGAGAATGTCATATTGTTGAATGAGTAACCTCAAATAAGTGAAGATGGTGAAATAGTTTGATTAAGGATACAACCGGTAACTATTGATTAAATACACAGTGATGGTGTACATGAACATTGAGAGTAGATTAAGTTGTTTTGTTCTTCATGCGTTTCACCAGAAGTCATTTGAATTGTTATTATTTTTAAGTAGTGTTGTTTTGGGTTATATTTCTAGACTATAATGTACCCACATGCATGTGGTTTCTTTGTCCCAGTTCATTTTAAAGTCAGCCGCCTCATGGCTAAATCTATTTGACCCCTTGAGGTCAAGAGTCATTCTGTTAGACCACCATCTTGTGAAGGACAAATCATTGTTCTTTTGTCACATTTTGAATTAGAAAAGAGTTCATTTTGCTAGATCAATTTATCTATAAATGTTGTAGTGGGAGTTTTGTGTTTGCTAACATTTTTAGGAACGACAACACCAGGAGATGAGTAAACTCAAGAATCCGTGGAGTGTAAATACATTGAGAAAAACACATTTTTATACTCTAACTTTTTGCACATCATAGACAAGGAATTTAGACAATATAAATAAATATTCACCAAAAGTAATAAGTAAAATGGAAAGTAGACATGGGCCTACACTTGAGTCAAATTATATTACTGTGATCTGATCAGTGTGCTCTGCAGGTTTACTATTGTTCTAGGTAACAGTGGGATTTAAAATATTGGAGAAAGTATGGAGATGTTCTTTCGTAGTGTGTGAAATATGGGATGCTTGAAACAGGTATTTCAATTTATGGAAGAAAATGGTTTCCTGAAAGAGTCAGGTTGGGTAGATATGTAACAATGGATGAAACAATTTATAGAGGGAATTTTTGTAATATCATTAGTAGACATTAATTGTGTTGTTTAGATGGCATTTAGCGACTAAGACATATAGTATGATTAGAAAGAGACAGAGTGGAAAGGGTTGGATTGATTCAATCTCAGCGTGCTAGATTTCTTATGGATAATGCGTCTCGGGACCTGGACTCCCCCTCTGAGTTAGAAAGGCTACGACCCCGTCCCTCCAAGCAGACAAAAGACCCAACCCAAAAGGAGGCTCCTCCTTCTCCATCAAACAGACAGAGAACCGGAGCTGAACCGTCTCCACCTGAGGCATCCAGAACCAAACCGCTTGCTGACATACAGAAATACTCTCATCAGTCCCTCAGACAGGGCATGAAGCTGAGCCACGAGATTTGGCACAGGAGCAGAGTGGGGGACATGAGAGCAGAATCCGCCCTCCATGAAGCAGCGGAGAGACTGTAAAGGGGAGATGAAATGCAAAGCAGTGCAAGAACAGTGGCATGATGTGGGCTGCAGATGTGACTGGGCCAAAGGCTGCCTAAAACAGTTACAGCGGATGGATTCAAGAGCTGATGGACTGAAGAGAAGACAGAATCAGAGGAGTTGGCATAGTCGATTTGAAGTGAGGAGGTCGGGGTCACGGCTTGAGACAACCAGGGGAGGAGAAAAGGACAACGGGAATGAGTGAGTTTACACATAAACACACTTATTCACAAAACGCACATAGAAGACACCACATTTAAAGAACTTGAATTGACTTGATAAATAAGTAAAGATAAAAAGAGGTATTAACCATGAATTAATCGATTGGTAAATTCAAAATAGCAGTACAGAGGAAATTATTAATGTAAAATGAGAAAATCATCCTAAAAACACACTGAGGGTTAAAGGGGGAGACATGAGGGAAATATGCACTACACTTTAAGCAGGGGGTGTTTTGGAGTAGCACAGTGTAGAACCATATTGTTCAATCTTTCCATCATATTAATAAATTATTCTTCAAGAGATTTTTATTCATGTGTGAATAAAGTAGTGATCTCATTTGTTACAATATTGATTTCACCATTGTGGCATAGTTATTACCATAGGAGGGCTTTAGGATGGAAACTGTTTTTAATCCTTGGTAAAGTAAAGGGTGATGGTTGCATGTTCGGACACCCAAGGTTCCACACACTGCTAAAGAGTTTAACATTGTTTTTAAGTAGACCGGAATTGAAGATAAATGAGTATAATGAGCTATGAAATGCAGAGCTACACAGATCCTAGTAATGTTTTGACTTAAGATAATAGTTATGTACACAAGTTTCTGAATTAGATTTATTACACATTTTAATACCACTTAGTTGTAAATAAATTGCAGTAGTAGTAGTACTATTATGAAGTGAGTTTTGTACCAAGTTGCAGGAAATGTGGGAAGCAGCCGTCCCGATGACAAGTTAGAGATATCTGACTTAAGGTGGTAATCGGGAATTGATAAATGATGGCGCTCCATATATGACTGATTTTTGTAGACAGAGGATACTGGCCTATGCTGAAATATCAAAGTCTCTGCGGAGCACGACACATGGCCAATGAAACTGAGACCGAATGACCTTTGACCCTGACTGACAGTGTGACTTGAGAAAAGCACTATCAATGACAGACTCTGGGGCTGACCAAACTTGACTTTACAACCTGACAGTGTGGGTGTGAATGAATTTCTGCATGTGATCAGTGTAACTGCATGATTCTAAAACAATAACTAACCGAGCATGTCTTTGGACTAATACATTATTTTGGAGCTCCATGGGAAACACAGGTTTCCTACAATTCCACACATTTGAAAAAAGCACATGTGACCCGTTTCTAATTCCCACAGGTGTTGGCGGTTTGCAAATGTAAAACTCAAACTAAAATCTAAAGATTCTGTTTCTTTTAGGACTGCCAGCTGGAAATGAACACTTATTTTCCCTGGAGTGTTTACTGTGAAAGATGATGGATATACTTTTGTGAATGATGTTTGGTATTTTCTTATAACCACTGGTTACCTGAAGGTTTTCTTCCCATACAGGATTTTATTACACATGTTTACATGTGTAAAAAGGGGGAGTGTGGGATTTTTTCATTTAGGGACTGGAAGAAACCTGCCGCCCCAACTCAGATGTTCAATCTGACCATTGATTGACAGTTTTAGATTTAACCTGCTCCATATCTGGGGATAAGATACTGTTTGATGAATGTTGACATGTTTCTAATATTGATTGAGTTATAACAGGTAACACAGATGCAGAATCAGTGGCCAAGGGGCTACTGAGAGAGGTAATTCCAGAATGAGAATACCAGAGAAGGTGAACTGTGATAATGAAAACAATTTTGTAATATTTCAACAGGTATTAAAGTAACTGAGGTTTGAAGTGTAGAAAGAACATATTCCAGCTAAGTTAAAACATAGTAATGTAATGAGATAGAATTTAATTTAGACAACATCTTGTAACTAGCCTGGTAAAGAAGTAAAAGCCATAGACTGTTTAGATCATTATGGGGATGTACATTTAATTTAAAGTCATAATAGAAAGACATTTGATGACAGTATGTTGGATTTCTGTATTCATTTTTCAGCTTGATAATATCTAAGCAGTGACAGGTAGAAGCAGTCTCGCCTGGAAATTATTCACTTTGTCAGTATCATGATTTTAGTTGTTTTTAATCCATAACATTAGTGTGTTTCTTTACCTGAAACAATAGCAGTTCATATTATATTTAGATTTTAAATGGGATCTCAAGGATTTCATTTATAATAACACAGATGCTTGTCAGGAATTCAGAGCTATTGAGATATGTTATTTAGTTCACCTGAAGATGTTGGGGTTTATTTTGTTGACACAGGCCAAGTATTAGAATTCTGAAGTGGCCTACCAGTGGTGGGTCAAACCCCTGAGGGCCCAGAAGCCCTGAGCGTAGACTTGAGGGGTGGGTATCAGATTTCTCCACACAGGTTGCTGACGCCAAAAGGGGGACCCGAGGAGCAGGAGGCCGACACAGCGGAGTTCGTCTGGCTGAAGGTCGTCAGGCCTACGTGACTCAACCCCAGGTTCTCCGGCCTCTACAGAGTGACCCAGAGGACATCTCATGCCGTCCGCCGAGGAGCAAAGGGGGACATCTGGTACTACTGGAGCCAGTGTGCGGCGAGGAACACTCCGGCTAGGACCTTGGAGGACATCAGGATGGACCTGGCTATCGTCAACGCGGACATCCCTACAGCAGACGACTTGGAAGCTGGCATCAGCGGGCTGGGGGACTTCTCGAGGCAGCAGAGGAGTCTACTTCTCTCTGATCAGATTCATCAGTTCCACCTTTGAAGGAAAGGCCGCATCTCCCCCTCCCTATCAGCTGCCCTTGTTGGCGTATTCCGCTGAGGGGGGGCCCTGATGATTCAACAACACGCAAGGATGCTGCCGTCTGGCACTCAGGCTCTCACTCTGATAGTTTCTTCACTGTCATTGGAGGTTGTTTTCTGTTCTCAAAGGTTTAATGAAGGGGGACAGACACAGTATCAAAGAATGACAGTAGTTTGTTTCAAATGTCTTATGTGTGTTGGTCTCGTTAATGCGAGACCAAAAAGGGGGAATTGAAGGATTATTTGAATTATTTGAAGTATTAAAGTAACGTGGTATGACAGGAAAGTTAAATCTGGTATATTCCTTTTAATGCCACCTTATTTATATTCATGTGTGTTAAATTAGAAAGGACAAAGTATCTTTTCCCTCCCCCAATATATTGAGGTGAAGTCCTTGTGTATGGAGAGAGAGGTGAGAAGGGGACACCATATTTGGGAATAGTGCCAGACGCTGGAATGCTTCCCTCGTAAAAGAAGGGGGGTGCGTGACACAATCTTGTAGCAGATGTGTATGTGTTTTCATTGAAGTAAATATAAATGCTACATGATTACTGGTCAACTATACCTCTGTTCTTATTCTTTCATGTGTGGGTACTAAATGGCTACAAACATTGTGGAGAAATTAGCTTAAACATCTTTTATTACTCTATATGAAATGGAAGCAGTTTTATGACAGGGACGAGAGAGTTGGAGGAGGGTAGCACATTCCGAAGAGGTTCAACAGGTCAATTGTCAGGGGAATCGACTTGTTTTCAATAGAGGTGTGTGGTTAGTTACTTTGTGTTAATAATAGCAGTATGTGTAAAGGAAGCTGGAAATATACAATGTGAAACCTTTTATTTGAAGTAAAGATGTGAACAATAGCTCAAACAAATGGAGGGGCTATAGGACTAATGAGTGTGTTCTCTGTAGGTCAGCCTGTGTGAAGTTTGACTATTTGAAAAGCATCTCTAATACTGCTTAAGAGCATAGGTAATGTGTTCCTCGTTGTTATTGATGAAAGTAATTAACATGTATTACGTATATTTAGCCAACTATAACAACTATATCTTAAAACATACTTTTAACTTGTGTGTGGCAGTCAGGAGGGGGGAAGATGGACTCAGGGACCAAGGGCCATAAAGGAGATGTGTGTGTGCTGGCTACAAGCTGCTGTGTCGCACTGATTGGGTGCGACAGGCCATGTGTTGGTCTCTGCCAATAAGATGACCTCTGGGGGAAAGCACGTACACCTCCTCCTCCTGTGTTTTAGTATGAAAGACTGTGTTTTCCTTTGGTTCGCGCTCTTGTTTTTCACCGGCCGTTCCTGAGACCTGTCTCACACGGGTGGTAGAACCTGAGCCCGGAGTACTCTGCAGAGTGCTTCGTGATTTCTTTGTATTTGTATCGTTGCTGTATATCATTAAAAGCAGGATTATTGTTTAACTTGTATTCTGGTGTTTCTTAATCCCTCCCTTTTCCTGAATTCACCTAGCTTGTCAAACGACACGCGGAGACGAGGTTGGTTTGCAACATCCTCTAAATCTCCAACAAATGGTGAACCCGACGTTTCTGAGTGGGGTGTCTTCGGGGAAGAGACCACCAGCGGCAAGCGGACGGAATAGTCCAGGGCTAAACATCTCGGCCTCTTCTGACAACTACAAACAGAGCTCTGTACAATAGGCTACCAGGTGAGCAGACACGATTTAATTCGAAACCTGTGATTTGACCATATTCCAAATTTTAGGGTTGTCAGACGAAGTTTACAGTGTTTTTTATAGTAACGATGCAAATGCGTGTTTTAGTTGTTAAAACCGGATATCGAGTTTCGGCAGGCCAGAAGGGTATTAAAGTCCCTGGCTTGGAAGTGGAGGTATAAGAGTCCCCACAGTTAAAATCGGATATCAAGTTCCGACAGGCCAGAAGGGTATTAAAGTCCCTGGCTTGGAAGTGGTGGTATTGAGTCCCCACAGTTAGACTGTCTAAGAGTAGTCAGTTGGTTGTATTAAGTCTCCATATAAGACTGACTCTAAATAACGAATCCACAGCTCGACGGGGCTGGAGATGAGTTATTTGTTATAAGTGATCCAAAGGAGAGTAACGCAAACTTCAGAAAGTCATTCTGAAGTGACCGGGCCTCACTATATCCTTTGGTGTGTTGTGAATATTTACTGGTAACAAGGACAGTAAGTCAGATCAATAGATATGAAGTCTGTGAATATTGACTGGTAACAGAAACAGCCTAAGTCAGATGAATAGATACGAAGTCATAATGAAGGGAAAATTTTAACGAGAGGAGCGTGAGTTGAGAGCTTACGAGGACAGTGGGTTCAAGCAAAAAATTGAATAAAAGGATAGCAGAAGTGTTAATTGTTGAAAGAAGCCCCCCTTTTCCAAAGGAGAGGCTGAGAGCTACAGCGGGGGAGAGAGAAGGGGGTGTCAGTATTTGTCTGTGAGAGTTCCCTCCACCCTTTTTCCTCTCGAGAGCAGCAGCAGCAGCCCGGAGTGTGTCTGCTTGCTTTTTTCTCTAGTGATCTGAAGTTGGAGCGAAATACATAGAAAATTAACAGATCAAGGTGTGATTTGAAGTGGTAGATATATTGAAATAAATAAGAAACAATGATTTGCTGTTATTTAAATATAGTCTTTGAGAACTGATTGATACCGTTGCATTGCGTTGTGAATTTCATAGTATTTGTCATTAACTAAGGATTGTACTTAATTATACTTCAAGGAAAATTATGTTACCTACAGTAACCTTAGGGGAAAGTAAAAAGAGATTTACTGAGAATATGAAGTACATTAAAGTTAAGGTTTTATTCAAATTAAATATGATGGGTGGATTTTTCCATCTAGAATACGACATGGAAAGAGGAACATTTGTTAGACATGAAATAACGAACTCATTGGAAGAAATATATATATTGAGAGGTTATTTAGGAGTTGTTATCATATACAGTTACTCTCAGTTGAGGGTTGTTTAAAGTAGATAGGAAACGGAAAACGTAAACGATTCACCACAATGGTGTTTTTTAGTTTATGAAGAAGAAGTAGACAGTAGAAATAAGGTTTTTGTAAATGTGTCAGTCAGAGGGAATCTGTTCATGTTTAAGCATGACAGAGGTCCTGCACGAGGTTTTACTCCAGCCATCTCACACGGTTACACAAAGGGGTGATTTATGAGAAACTTGTGGTCAGGAGAAATGAGATGTTTTGGAGAGTAGACAGAGAGAGAGAGAAAAGTAAGGTTGTTGCTAAAATATAGAGAGTAAAAGTTATATAAAGTTAACTACTATTCGGGAGAATGTCATATTGTTGAATGAGTAACCTCAAATAAGTGAAGATGGTGAAATAGTTTGATTAAGGATACAACCGGTAACTATTGATTAAATACACAGTGATGGTGTACATGAACATTGAGAGTAGATTAAGTTGTTTTGTTCTTCATGCGTTTCACCAGAAGTCATTTGAATTGTTATTATTTTTAAGTAGTGTTGTTTTGGGTTATATTTCTAGACTATAATGTACCCACATGCATGTGGTTTCTTTGTCCCAGTTCATTTTAAAGTCAGCCGCCTCATGGCTAAATCTATTTGACCCCTTGAGGTCAAGAGTCATTCTGTTAGACCACCATCTTGTGAAGGACAAATCATTGTTCTTTTGTCACATTTTGAATTAGAAAAGAGTTCATTTTGCTAGATCAATTTATCTATAAATGTTGTAGTGGGAGTTTTGTGTTTGCTAACATTTTTAGGAACGACAACACCAGGAGATGAGTAAACTCAAGAATCCGTGGAGTGTAAATACATTGAGAAAAACACATTTTTATACTCTAACTTTTTGCACATCATAGACAAGGAATTTAGACAATATAAATAAATATTCACCAAAAGTAATAAGTAAAATGGAAAGTAGACATGGGCCTACACTTGAGTCAAATTATATTACTGTGATCTGATCAGTGTGCTCTGCAGGTTTACTATTGTTCTAGGTAACAGTGGGATTTAAAATATTGGAGAAAGTATGGAGATGTTCTTTCGTAGTGTGTGAAATATGGGATGCTTGAAACAGGTATTTCAATTTATGGAAGAAAATGGTTTCCTGAAAGAGTCAGGTTGGGTAGATATGTAACAATGGATGAAACAATTTATAGAGGGAATTTTTGTAATATCATTAGTAGACATTAATTGTGTTGTTTAGATGGCATTTAGCGACTAAGACATATAGTATGATTAGAAAGAGACAGAGTGGAAAGGGTTGGATTGATTCAATCTCAGCGTGCTAGATTTCTTATGGATAATGCGTCTCGGGACCTGGACTCCCCCTCTGAGTTAGAAAGGCTACGACCCCGTCCCTCCAAGCAGACAAAAGACCCAACCCAAAAGGAGGCTCCTCCTTCTCCATCAAACAGACAGAGAACCGGAGCTGAACCGTCTCCACCTGAGGCATCCAGAACCAAACCGCTTGCTGACATACAGAAATACTCTCATCAGTCCCTCAGACAGGGCATGAAGCTGAGCCACGAGATTTGGCACAGGAGCAGAGTGGGGGACATGAGAGCAGAATCCGCCCTCCATGAAGCAGCGGAGAGACTGTAAAGGGGAGATGAAATGCAAAGCAGTGCAAGAACAGTGGCATGATGTGGGCTGCAGATGTGACTGGGCCAAAGGCTGCCTAAAACAGTTACAGCGGATGGATTCAAGAGCTGATGGACTGAAGAGAAGACAGAATCAGAGGAGTTGGCATAGTCGATTTGAAGTGAGGAGGTCGGGGTCACGGCTTGAGACAACCAGGGGAGGAGAAAAGGACAACGGGAATGAGTGAGTTTACACATAAACACACTTATTCACAAAACGCACATAGAAGACACCACATTTAAAGAACTTGAATTGACTTGATAAATAAGTAAAGATAAAAAGAGGTATTAACCATGAATTAATCGATTGGTAAATTCAAAATAGCAGTACAGAGGAAATTATTAATGTAAAATGAGAAAATCATCCTAAAAACACACTGAGGGTTAAAGGGGGAGACATGAGGGAAATATGCACTACACTTTAAGCAGGGGGTGTTTTGGAGTAGCACAGTGTAGAACCATATTGTTCAATCTTTCCATCATATTAATAAATTATTCTTCAAGAGATTTTTATTCATGTGTGAATAAAATAGTGATCTCATTTGTTACAATATTGATTTCACCATTGTGGCATAGTTATTACCATAGGAGGGCTTTAGGATGGAAACTGTTTTTAATCCTTGGTAAAGTAAAGGGTGATGGTTGCATGTTCGGACACCCAAGGTTCCACACACTGCTAAAGAGTTTAACATTGTTTTTAAGTAGACCGGAATTGAAGATAAATGAGTATAATGAGCTATGAAATGCAGAGCTACACAGATCCTAGTAATGTTTTGACTTAAGATAATAGTTATGTACACAAGTTTCTGAATTAGATTTATTACACATTTTAATACCACTTAGTTGTAAATAAATTGCAGTAGTAGTAGTACTATTATGAAGTGAGTTTTGTACCAAGTTGCAGGAAATGTGGGAAGCAGCCGTCCCGATGACAAGTTAGAGATATCTGACTTAAGGTGGTAATCGGGAATTGATAAATGATGGCGCTCCATATATGACTGATTTTTGTAGACAGAGGATACTGGCCTATGCTGAAATATCAAAGTCTCTGCGGAGCACGACACATGGCCAATGAAACTGAGACCGAATGACCTTTGACCCTGACTGACAGTGTGACTTGAGAAAAGCACTATCAATGACTGACTCTGGGGCTGACCAAACTTGACTTTACAACCTGACAGTGTGGGTGTGAATGAATTTCTGCATGTGATCAGTGTAACTGCATGATTCTAAAACAATAACTAACCGAGCATGTCTTTGGACTAATACATTATTTTGGAGCTCCATGGGAAACACAGGTTTCCTACAATTCCACACATTTGAAAAAAGCACATGTGACCCGTTTCTAATTCCCACAGGTGTTGGCGGTTTGCAAATGTAAAACTCAAACTAAAATCTAAAGATTCTGTTTCTTTTAGGACTGCCAGCTGGAAATGAACACTTATTTTCCCTGGAGTGTTTACTGTGAAAGATGATGGATATACTTTTGTGAATGATGTTTGGTATTTTCTTATAACCACTGGTTACCTGAAGGTTTTCTTCCCATACAGGATTTTATTACACATGTTTACATGTGTAAAAAGGGGGAGTGTGGGATTTTTTCATTTAGGGACTGGAAGAAACCTGCCGCCCCAACTCAGATGTTCAATCTGACCATTGATTGACAGTTTTAGATTTAACCTGCTCCCTATCTGGGGATAAGATACTGTTTGATTAATGTTGACATGTTTCTAATATTGATTGAGTTATAACAGGTAACACAGATGCAGAATCAGTGGCCAAGGGGCTACTGAGAGAGGTAATTCCAGAATGAGAATACCAGAGAAGGTGAACTGTGATAATGAAAACAATTTTGTAATATTTCAACAGGTATTAAAGTAACTGAGGTTTGAAGTGTAGAAAGAACATATTCCAGCTAAGTTAAAACATAGTAATGTAATGAGATAGAATTTAATTTAGACAACATCTTGTAACTAGCCTGGTAAAGAAGTAAAAGCCATAGACTGTTTAGATCATTATGGGGATGTACATTTAATTTAAAGTCATAATAGAAAGACATTTGATGACAGTATGTTGGATTTCTGTATTCATTTTTCAGCTTGATAATATCCAAGCAGTGACAGGTAGAAGCAGTCTCGCCTGGAAATTATTCACTTTGTCAGTATCATGATTTTAGTTGTTTTTAATCCATAACATTAGTGTGTTTCTTTACCTGAAACAATAGCAGTTCATATTATATTTAGATTTTAAATGGGATCTCAAGGATTTCATTTATAATAACACAGATGCTTGTCAGGAATTCAGAGCTATTGAGATATGTTATTTAGTTCACCTGAAGATGTTGGGGTTTATTTTGTTGACACAGGCCAAGTATTAGAATTCTGAAGTGGCCTACCAGTGGTGGGTCAAACCCCTGAGGGCCCAGAAGCCCTGAGCGTAGACTTGAGGGGTGGGTATCAGATTTCTCCACACAGGTTGCTGACGCCAAAAGGGGGACCCGAGGAGCAGGAGGCCGACACAGCGGAGTTCGTCAGGCCTACGTGACTCAACCCCAGGTTCTCCGGCCTCTACAGAGTGACCCAGAGGACATCTCATGCCGTCCGCCGAGGAGCAAAGGGGGACATCTGGTACTACTGGAGCCAGTGTGCGGCGAGGAACACTCCGGCTAGGACCTTGGAGGACATCAGGATGGACCTGGCTATCGTCAACGCGGACATCCCTACAGCAGACGACTTGGAAGCTGGCATCAGCGGGCTGGGGGACTTCTCGAGGCAGCAGAGGAGTCTACTTCTCTCTGATCAGATTCATCAGTTCCACCTTTGAAGGAAAGGCCGCATCTCCCCCTCCCTATCAGCTGCCCTTGTTGGCGTATTCCGCTGAGGGGGGGCCCTGATGATTCAACAACACGCAAGGATGCTGCCGTCTGGCACTCAGGCTCTCACTCTGATAGTTTCTTCACTGTCATTGGAGGTTGTTTTCTGTTCTCAAAGGTTTAATGAAGGGGGACAGACACAGTATCAAAGAATGACAGTAGTTTGTTTCAAATGTCTTATGTGTGTTGGTCTCGTTAATGCGAGACCAAAAAGGGGGAATTGAAGGATTATTTGAATTATTTGAAGTATTAAAGTAACGTGGTATGACAGGAAAGTTAAATCTGGTATATTCCTTTTAATGCCACCTTATTTATATTCATGTGTGTTAAATTAGAAAGGACAAAGTATCTTTTCCCTCCCCCAATATATTGAGGTGAAGTCCTTGTGTATGGAGAGAGAGGTGAGAAGGGGACACCATATTTGGGAATAGTGCCAGACGCTGGAATGCTTCCCTCGTAAAAGAAGGGGGGTGCGTGACACAATCTTGTAGCAGATGTGTATGTGTTTTCATTGAAGTAAATATAAATGCTACATGATTACTGGTCAACTATACCTCTGTTCTTATTCTTTCATGTGTGGGTACTAAATGGCTACAAACATTGTGGAGAAATTAGCTTAAACATCTTTTATTACTCTATATGAAATGGAAGCAGTTTTATGACAGGGACGAGAGAGTTGGAGGAGGGTAGCACATTCCGAAGAGGTTCAACAGGTCAATTGTCAGGGGAATCGACTTGTTTTCAATAGAGGTGTGTGGTTAGTTACTTTGTGTTAATAATAGCAGTATGTGTAAAGGAAGCTGGAAATATACAATGTGAAACCTTTTATTTGAAGTAAAGATGTGAACAATAGCTCAAACAAATGGAGGGGCTATAGGACTAATGAGTGTGTTCTCTGTAGGTCAGCCTGTGTGAAGTTTGACTATTTGAAAAGCATCTCTAATACTGCTTAAGAGCATAGGTAATGTGTTCCTCGTTGTTATTGATGAAAGTAATTAACATGTATTACGTATATTTAGCCAACTATAACAACTATATCTTAAAACATACTTTTAACTTGTGTGTGGCAGTCAGGAGGGGGGAAGATGGACTCAGGGACCAAGGGCCATAAAGGAGATGTGTGTGTGCTGGCTACAAGCTGCTGTGTCGCACTGATTGGGTGCGACAGGCCATGTGTTGGTCTCTGCCAATAAGATGACCTCTGGGGGAAAGCACGTACACACCTCCTCCTGTGTTTTAGTATGAAAGCCTGTGTTTTCCTTTGGTTCGCGCTCTTGTTTTTCACCGGCCGTTCCTGAGACCTGTCTCACACGGGTGGTAGAACCTGAGCCCGGAGTACTCTGCAGAGTGCTTCGTGATTTCTTTGTATTTGTATCGTTGCTGTATATCATTAAAAGCAGGATTATTGTTTAACTTGTATTCTGGTGTTTCTTAATCCCTCCCTTTTCCTGAATTCACCTAGCTTGTCAAACGACACGCGGAGACGAGGTTGGTTTGCAACATCCTCTAAATCTCCAACACTATCCGAAAAGAAACACAAGCTGTGGCTAAAACGAGGATCAACCCAACGATTCGCCTTCTGCACAGTTTGCCACAAAGAATTTCAATTATTCGCGATGGGAGAGTCTGCGCTGACGAGCAATATGAAAGGTAAGCCGTAGTAGAGCATTTTGGATTAGGCCAACGTTGCATGTTACGTTTGTTTAAGCTAGTAACGTTAGCGAACTCGATGTGTGATAATTGCTTATGCAGGTGACAATAATAAAAAGGAGCGTACCTATGTCAGTATGTGCGACAGTCGCCATCCTGTGGTTTTCAGAGGATGAAGCACATAAAAGCAATGTATTTCTACTGGTAGTATTTTTCGTGCCTAAACTTGCTCCATCGAAATCAGTCACATTGACCCGAAGACACATTTTGAGTTATACACTGTTGGAAAGAGGATATTCCTAGCTTTCTAACGGAGGAAACATATTTTCGTTTGTATTAATGGTCTGGGGGAAGCTCGCGAGTGTGTGTTTGTGTGTTTGTGTATTTTTGCGTTTGTGTGTATTGTGTTAGTTTCCCGGGGAAAACACTCACGAGAAACACCGGCTGTTGTTATGCCTGCTTTGACGTAAAGTTACTCCGTTCTCCGCTTGTAATTATGCCGTTACAAGCTTCAAAGTTGTATTTATCATCTGAATTTGCCGAAACAAGTTTAATATTCTGAAAGCCAAGACTTTGTTTATTTGAAATCAGATGAAAACAAACTGTAACGGACCCTGCCGTGTTATCTATGATTACTATACGCAAGGGGTCGGCAACCCCTGGCACGCGTGCCAGCATTGGCATAACCAGTGGCACACTCGGAATAAGTGGAATAAGTGTGCAAAATATTTAAATTAATTTTCGGATCCTGAACGCGAGACCGCCGCCAGAGCGCGTCTCCCCGTTACCTGCAGAAGGAAGCCATGCACGCAACGCAGCCCCACTCTCTTTAACTCCAGGTGACTTTCTGCCGCTTTCCTCCGTGGTGCAGTGCTGATCGTTTCACCACGGAGGAAAGCACTTCACTAATTGCAGTACCCATAATGAGCTGTACAAATGACGCAGTTTTTGCGTGGCTGTGTATTTAGTTGAAAGCCCAGTGGCGATCTGCTCATCTCTCATCGAAATAATATGCTACAAAGGGGCGGACTGGCCATCTGTGTGTTGAACTTTCCTGTCGGCTCCCAGACCGTAGTCGAGGAGGGCAGAAGCAACAAGCTTCAGGTTCAATAACCCACTTTAGCTTAAATGACTGGAGAGAGGCGAGCTCTTCTTGGGAGGACGTTGCATTTATTTAGCTGTTCTTCTGTTTCACAAAATACATCACAGACCTTTGTTTTTCTGCTTTCCCGTTTCACTTCCAGAAACATATACACGTTCCCTCACTGTCGCTCTACCATCCACAAACACACATGCACAAGCCGCACCCCTCTCTCTCTATCTCTCTCTCTCTTAAAGGGACAGCGATCTCATATCACTCTGCATGACCCTAATATCATAACTTGTGTGTTCTGGAGAATCACAGAACGGACGATCGTCCTTATTATTATGCCGTTTAAACCAATTATTTAAATTTGTTTGTTAAATTCGGCATCATGTAAGTTGCGCTGACAGGTCCACACACTGCTTCCCCGCAGCGAGGCTCCCCCGCCCTCCAGCTGATAGTTGACGAGCGTCAAGCTCCTCAACCCCCCCCCCCCCCCCCCGTTGATAATTATCGATCGTTGGCACGCTGATAACATTTTTAAAATGGCACTTCATATCAAAAAGGTTGCCGACCCCTGCTATACGCCATACATTCATAATGTCAGCGGGAGGGAGGGGGGAGCGTCGCTACGTAAAAGCATTAGTGCGAGGGAGAGCTGTCATCTTCCCTTTACAAGCTTCAAACATGTATTTATCGGGAGATTTTGGCAATAAAAGTTTCATATTCTGCAAAAAATTCCCTGGAAACATCCAAAACCCTTACACAGAAAGAGGATCTCTGCACACGCTTTTTTTTATATCAGCTTTGTGTTTCAATGGTTTTGTCCTAACCTTGGAGAGCCGTATGTTTACTGCCACCCTAAAAGGACCTCAAAAATGTAAAAAATGTTAATAAAGAATAAGAATTTATTGAAAAGTTAGTTGGCTGATTGTTTTATATTGGCTCAGCCAGGTTATATGGGATGCCCAGTCTACTATATATGATATGGGTCACTCATTTTACAATATTAAACTTTGTTTTCTTATCTTTAATTTGTCATCCTTATGTAGAATGCTATTACGAAACACACATTTGGTTGTTTATAGCATAAAGAACATCTGATTTAATGTGAGGTAGGGAACTAATCATTTGAGTATAAGTATGTGCATATAAATATGTAATTTACAACAGCTGTACGCTGCTTGAAAAGCTTGAAAATGCACCTTGAAAATGCTTGAAAAGTGCTTGAATTTGACTTTGGAAAAGGTGTAAGAACCCTGATTTATGTTGCAGTTGTGTTCTTTTTGTATTATTATCTAGTGCTAGGCAGTTAGCGCTGTGTTGTTAGCTGTCAAAGCCCTCGGTGCAGACTTATTTGACCACCGGCGATCGCAGACGGAAGTTCAAAGTTTGCTGCGCGTTTATATCGCCCAATTTTCAAATCGCGATCAAAATACCCATTCACATGTCTTGTGGCATGCCTGAACTGTCTACATACGACATTGTGCGTCACCATAGTAGGGAAACTTTCCTCCCATTATGGTCCAGATTCTTGTTGGAGAAGGGAAGAATGTACCCCAATCTGCTGCACCTAATACAAATAGTCCTAGTTTTTCCTGTCTCTACCTCTCAAGTTGAACGGCAGTTCTCAGTAATGAAGAGAATGCAGGGCGATTGGCGTTTAAGCCTGCACACTTCAACAATTGAAGATCTACTCCTCATCAAATCCCAGGGTTGTGCTCCTGCTGAATATCAAAGTGATGAAACTGTGGCAAGATGGTGGGGCAGCTGGCATCAACAAAAGGAGACCCAATATTCATCCCTATGGTCAAAGGAACCCCAAAACTCGTCATCATCTCCATCTTCAAGTGACTCAGAATAAGGACGCACCTTGACGTAGGCCCACTACCACAGTCTCACAGTGAGCCAAACATGTCTGTGCTATAAGAATCCTTTGTAGATTTAATAAAGAATTTGTTTAATTGCAATTTGGTGTCCATTGAATGCTTAATAAATATATATAAAAGTATTGTAAATGCATATACAATCGTAGTCACTTCATATCGTATGTTAAATCATTTTTTTAATTTATGGCCTTGGTGCCCTGGCTTTTGGCCTTTGTGCCCTTAAAAAATTTACAACTCAAAAGGCCAAGTGGCCTTGCCCCTAAAATGACGAAATTCCAGGCCTTGTGCAATCTCTCTTTTGTCTTTTTAAAACTCTACATCTTGGACAAAAAACAACTGTTATTTCCACCTTAATCTTCCCTCCTGAGGTAATAACCATGCTACAATGGAGAAATCAATACTCTAGATTGGAATACTATCTTTGGCTTGGTACTAGCCCTACCTTTAACATTGTCCATACAAATAAAGATTTGTCTGCTTTTAAAGAGTGGTTACTAAAACCATCCCTTTAAACTGTAGGTCTATACTGTAACAAATTAAATCTTACCCAAATTCACACATGAATAAAAAAATCTTAAAGAATAATTTGTTCATATGATGAAAAGATTGAATAATATGTTCTACCCTCAGTGTGTTTTTAGGGTTATTTAATAGTTTCCTCTTTCTTACTTTATAAATTCACCAATTGATTAATTCATGGCTAATAAACCTTTTTCTTTACGTATTTCTCGTTGGTGAATAAGTGTGTTTATGTGTAAACTCACTCACTCCCGTTTTCCTTCTCTCCCCCTCTGGTTGTCAAGCCACGACCCCCTCACGTTCTGCCGGACCATGCCAACTCCTCCGGCCTGTCTTCTCCTCCGTTCACCTTCTCCTCAGTCCATCTGCGCTTGTATCCTTCCGCTGTAACTCTTTTCAGTGTCCCATCTGCTTTGCATTTCATCTCCTCCTTTACAGTCTCTACTTTGTTGCATGGAGGGCGTATTCTGCTCTCATGTCCCACACTCTGCTCTTGTGCCCAAATCTTGTGGCTCAGCTTGGAACTTCATGTCCTGTGGGGGACCGATGAGAGTGTGCCTTTTATGCCACCTGTAGTTCTGGATTCCTCAGGTGGAGATGGTTCAGCTCTGCTTCTCTGTCTGTTCGATGGAGGAGGAGGAGTCTTCCGTGGTGAGGTCTTTTGTCTGCTTGGAAGTTGGGGTCGTAGCGTTCTGACAGGCGGAGAGATAGAGAGAGAGAGATCTCGGGACGCATAATCTATAGTTAACACACTGAGGTAAAATAAATCCAATCTTTCCCACTCTATTTTCCTAACCATACTATCTTTCTTTGATGTTAAATGTCATCTAAGCCCAGTTAATGTTTTCTAATAATTGTACCATATCCCTAAACATTGTTTTCACCCACTGTAACATGTTTACTCCAATTAACTCTTTCAGGAAACCACTTTCTTCCATACATTTAAATACCTAGATGCTTCAAGCACCACATATTTCACACACTATAAAGGAACGTCTCCATATTTTCTCCATCACTTTAAATCTCACTGTTATTTAGAACATAAGTAACTTTGGTGACTGGACATATCTGCAATGTCGCCACTGTCTGCTAGGACATTTTGTTCATAGAGTTTGTACGTACAAAGCTGTACTTTTGGGTTAGTAGCCTGTTTCAACTGTAATCATTTTCAATAATTCTACTCAGGTCACCGGTCGGTTGTTCATAAACTTAACAGGGGGTGTTTCTGGTACAGACTAAAACATGGATCCAGTGTATTTAGAGATTCCCCTAATCTGTAAATCCCCATCACTTACATATCCCGATCACTTAAACCCATCTCATCATTTGATACAAGAACTGCATATAGGGGGGTGAATCATCTTGATTATAACCGCCTCTTGTTTGGGAAAGAGTATTTCTAACTCCTCCTCTTGTTGCTCAGCTGATCTTTTGGCTCTGAGGATAAGTGAAAGTCTGTGAAACTCAGCTGGAGTCTTGTTAGTGATGTAGGCATTCTCTATGAGTGAACTAATGGTTCCATGTTTTACTTGATATTGTACTCCCCATCCAACCAACAAGGTGCCAAGTGTAATGAGCACAATCAACAATGCTATTCTGACTCTTATCCCTAGGGGACCCCACAATTGGTTTGGCTTTATTCTCGTCATCATCTCTATTTTATCCCTGGTTGTGTCCGTTACAGAATTTAAATATGAGTCCAAAAATAACATACAAAAAATTGGACTCTTTTTCAGATGTAAAACAAAAAAATAGGTTTTCACATTAATGTACAATCTAAAAAAATCTATAGACAATTTGTCTTTTGAGCTGTTTCTATCTTTATCTTATTTCTATTTATTGTTTTGTTCCAGCTCTGCCAAATCAGTCCTAACTCCCAATAATGTTCTAGAAGTTGTCAGTGAAGGGTGACAATGTGTGAGGTGGTGTCAATTTGCTCCTTTTTCTTTACCTTTAAACCGGAGCGCGTGTGAAGTTTGTTACAACCTTTCATGCTACCGTCCACCGGGGATGAGCCCACTGTCTTTTGTGAACCTTCACCCTCACCCAATCACCTGGTCGAACAGGAGTCTCTTCTGGTGTCTCGTCTGGTATCTCTGTAGTTTTCCTAGCCTGCTGTGTAGACAAAACTTGCATAATATTACTCAGAGTTCTGACATATTCATCCACTTCTATTTGTCTAATATCTAAAACTGGACCACTCCCTCCTTGGAGAAGGCCCAAGCTTTGGCATACCTCTTGTTGTTATGAGACCTATTGTCAACTACATGTTATTATTTATTAACTACGTCACTGAAATCAACATATCTGTATAATCATGACACTCCCTCCTTTGAGCATAAAATGCTCAATTAATATTGCAATGATTACCCTATTATGAACAGAACATGTAAAACGCATAACGTTGCATTAAATAAATATAAATTCTCCATGTACCCACAAGGCGTACAAAAATATCATATGATGTATGGCTTTCTGATGGCATATATGCATATTCACAAAACATTTCCCATTAGCACTTCTAATAGTTTACTTGTTTCAATAATGGCTTTTGTCATGGTATTATGCATCATCGTTGCTGCGAAAAACAATACCCCTGGTGTCGCTAATGCGTCTCAATAACTCTAGGATTAGAGGATTGGTTGACACTGCTGAACTAACATATGATAAAATAATCATTCTCCAAACTGGAGGGAAAATATGAACTATTCTCACAGAGAGTGACCTGCATGAAGGGCTGGTGCCCCTCACTCAAATGAGATATTGCCTTACTCACTACACTATAAATCAGTAAAGTTACTCAAGAATAAATAAATAAAGACTGATTCTTGAAACTGTTGTAAAAACCCTACAACTTCTTCATCCAAGCTCTCAATCAGTGTTATGTTATTTAATCTGCGGCTCATGCCTTAAAACAGATACTTCAGACCGATTATAAAATTGTGTTTATGAGAAAAATGTAATCTGACTCCATAAATCACATAATTGTTTGATTAAAAACTGCACTTCTGGCTAAGAATAAATGAAGTTCCCCTTTAAACACAGCCCCGGTCTTCTGACGGGGTCTATCTATGTACTGGCTGGAAAATGTTGGGCCAGTCTCTGTCGCTCCGTCACAGTTCTCCCACTAACAGTCACTCTCTAGTTCTGCTGGGTTCTTGTTGGCTTCTTCACTGGTTTGAGACAAGCGACCCTATCGGACACCTCCCTTTGTAGCCAGACTTCACCACAGCAGAATCGAGTTTCTGTTTTCAGGTCTGGACAGCTTCACGTCAGGTGTATCGCCGCGCCTTGCATATTTTGGGTGGAAGCCCGTCTTCTTGACCTCACTAGTTGTGTTGACACAATAGTTTTCTGTGTGGGGGAACAACATCACTTGTAATCTGTATCCTTCTCATAATTACAAAAATAGTCTGCTAAATGTTCTACTCTGCTACTTCTAATTGGTGAATGGTCTGTGTAAGTGCAAATTCAAAGCAAAAGGAGCAAATTGAATTTGCATTTCACGAAATGGCGATTGCCCTGTCTTTGTTTTTCCACATGTGGGATGTAAACAAGATGGCACCCGATTATTTCGCACTCTGACCTGTAGACAAAGAGATTTGTCCATGCGGCTCTCAGGTGGGAGTTTAAACAATGGCGAGGTGATCTTTAAACGAACCGTAACAAAGTAAACCACTGGTGTGGTATTATAAACCCTGAAATACAAGCCAAAACAACACTTAGTTTAAAATAACAACATTTCTATCTAGTTTACTATGAAAAAATGGGCTTTATCTTATTGATATCATCACTTAAAGTTAGGGACCCTTACGCACTAGCTATAAACCTGTTCACGTAATATTTGACTTTATAGTCGACTATGGGCTTTATCTTATTGATATCATCACTTAAAGTTAGGAACCTTTACGCACTAGCTATAAACCTGTTCACGTAATATTTGACTTTATAGTCGACTATGGTTAACTGTTGATATTTGGACACGCCAAACCGGGACCAATATGGAGACCTATCAGCCACTGATAATAGACCGTCGTCTTATTACTGCACTGCTGTTGTAATTCCGATTACCGTAACCCACCCGCAATATCTTTTTTTAAACAGAACAGTTTTAACCACTGATAAAGGCTTAGACCTTAACCAAGCCCTTTCTTGAAAAGGACTTTCTTTAAAGCACTGACTTCGGTCTTAACCCTTAGTTGATTCACTATGCCCCATGGTTTTCACTTACTCGGCCCTTAACCGATTCGCTATGTCTCCAGATCTTAACAAAAATCGTCAAATGGGCTATATACCCTTACGTCATAGGCTAACTAACTATTAACGTAACAAGAGACACCTATGTGAAAGCAGCAAGGCACCTATCCGAAGTACAATGTCCACACACTATATATTTAAAATTCAGCACCCACACGTGGTTAATAGCATGCAGGGTTAATGGAACAAAAGAAAGTGTGAACTCACCCTGCTTGTGACAAAACAACGCCTCGTGGTTTTAGAGTGATTATTTTATCAATTTGGGTTGTTTTAACATTAAAATGTACAGCTATTTTCAGGATCAGCCGGCTGCCGTCAAACACACAAATCTAACTTTGCCTAGTTTAACTAGTGAAGAATCTTTGTCATAACAGGCATCTTCTTACCGATTGATTTGAGCTCTTGTGTGTCGAATGGCTGCAAGCGTCTCCAGGAAACAGCCGGTTGGTTTTCTCTCCTCGGTCAGCGGGATCACGTCAGGGAATTCACCAGATTTTTAACTGTGTTCGTTATTCTCCCGACCAGGAGAGAAGCTTTAAAAGGAGACTAAATGGAGTCTCTGTGAAAGTTCAATTGGGTACTTTAATTAAAAAAGGCGCGGGTTGGTCACAAGCATGATATTGTTCAGTCAGACAAACAGCTGTGATCCGCTCCTCGATAGGGAAGAGAAGAGAATGGATCTCTCCTCCGGTGCTGCTATATATATCCTCTGCTGACTCCTCCCCGCCAGCCGGCTCACCTCGTCTCCAATGTCCGTTATTGCATTTAAACAGAGGATAGGTTCTTTTCACATTCAATATATGCTTAACACGCCGTTTCTCCTCATATTCTCTTCCATCACTTTTCATTTAACACATTCTAAACGCTGTAATCAATACTCTAAACAATACTTCTCGGCTCGTTTGCACCACTCTATATCATTTCGCTACTAAATTCACCTCTTCAGGAAATCGTATATTAGCCACATGCTAAATGCTAACCGTAGATGAAGGATTTTCAGAATAAAAGCTTAACTGCTTGTGCACAAGAATTTCTGGTTTTTCAGTATAAAAGAGCATTAAAACTGACGGCATGTTTAAACTACATTTCTCCATTAAAACATTGATTTTAATTTCTAACAGGTTCCTTCGTCCAAAAGCAATGCATTTTTTCCATAGGGTTTTGGAAAATAGCTCGAAATAAGGTCTGTGGTTGACACAAATTTAAGAGATACATCACGTTTTGTTCTACGACATTAAATACATCGGCAGTGACCCCACTGGTGATTTTTGAAGAGTTTACGTGTCTGAAAAACGATGGTTGTTACCGAGTGGCTGAATAGGACTACAGAAATTGTCGAGGCCGTTGTACGTCATTACGCCTAACACGTAAACACTCCCGCTAAGTTTGTTTTCCCCTGTGTTCTGCTTGAAAGCAAGAACCTGCTTATCTTTATTATCTGTATATCTATATCTGAACATTAGAATCTGTATTTTTGAAATTGTCGTTTTTAACCACCGTAGTTTTACAAATGATAGAATAATTAATTACCAGTGTTTTCCAATTTTACTCGGCAGTTCGTTTCGTTAGCTAACGTTAGCTAAAGCTAGCGCTACTAGTTAGCAACGCAATGGTTTGTTGCTTTGCTCCGGGTTGCAGCCACAGGTCTTCGCATGAAACGTGCTTGTTCTATCGTTTCCCGGCCAATGTTTTCCAGAGAGTCTGGATTTGTGCTATGAGGTAAGCTGACGTTACATTTTTGTCCATGTCACGGTGAAATGTAAATGATGGGTAGAGACTGTATCGCCGTTATAGAGATGGCGCTGCTGAAAAGACCGCAACATAAGTAAAGATAATGAATACATCCTATTAAAACCTGTGTGGCTTATATGATAAGTCTAATTAGTACAAGCAGCATAACGTTTCACCATGTAACTAAAGATTGTAGTCTGGGAAATCAGTTTGACAAATTGAACTAATAACAAATCACCTCTGGCTGGCAGAGAACTCTCTGCTCCATAGCTTCTCTTGGACGTAAAATCACATGTACATTTTACATTTATATTCAATTTAATATTCCATCCCTCACATACTTTTGTATATATAATAACTTATATTTTGTTTTTCTTCTCTGCTGCAATACAAACATTTCCCAAATTGGGATCAATACCGTAATATCTTATCTTAATTAATTAAGAAATATAACTATTATAATTAGTGTAGCAGCTGACACCTATTTTCAATATGGATTAATCTACCATTTATTTCTTTAGTTCAATTTTGATCTATAAAAATGTGAAAATAGTGAAAATGTTCACGAGACTTATCAAAGTGCAAGGTTATATCTTTAGATTTTTTTTTTTAGCCTATGTACTATGTCTTAATGCTCTTATATGTGATGGTGTGACTTCCATGAAACTAATATTTTATATCTTCCCAACAGACGAGCTCTGACAAGAACACTCTAACAACCACAACATTGCAAAGGCTGAATAACAGAAATATGAACACACCACACAAGAGTTAAGGTCAAACTTAAATTTAATTTTTTTTAAATGTTACTAAGTGTTGTAACATATATAAATAAAGAATAAATGAACACATCCAAAGTACAGAAAAAAAACGAAAAAAAAAACACTATTCCTTCCTAACTAGTTCCTCGAAGAGCTTGAGGAATTTGGCGGAGGCTTCCTCCGAGGCTGCCTTCTGGCGGTTGAAGCGGTCCTCCTCCTTGTCCGCCTCTGCCTCAAGGAACTGTAGCAAAGCGCTTTTTCTTTTTTTTCGGGGAGGGGGACCGCCAGAGGTGGATGGCTCAACACACTCCTGGCTGTCCGAGCCAGACTCTGTGGCCTCCTCATCCTCCACTGTGGCCTGGCTCTGGACAGCCTCAGTGGATGTTGAGCCACTGCCAGAATGTAAATTAAAAACGATTCACAATTTTTTTATTTCTTCTTCTTTCTTGCAGTGAGGTGAAGCTGACCTTGCACTTGGTGCCAGTAAGGCTGTTCCTCACGCAGGCTGAATGTTTCTCCTTCCTTACTGACACAGAAGCCCTCGATTTGCAATGCTTCACTAATTGTCATTTCCCTGGCTCCGTAGGGACACTTTACCTCCAGCACAGCGGAAGACCCTACCAGACCATCTGGAGATGCCCCAAACAATCCTGATTGGGAGAGCCACAAATCTGACTCATGGACCTGCATCTGGGTTGCAGTGGTGAATGCCCTGACGCCCTCACATTCATTCATAGTCCCCCACTGTACAGACAAAACACCATCAAGTGCCTGTTGTTGCCCTAGCACCCTGGCAATAAAGGAAGCAGTCACACGCTTTGACCTCAGGACAGCTCCAAAGTTGCTGGCAGTCAACCTTCCTTTCCTGAACAAATGCCAGTTTGGGTTGGTTCGCTGACCAGTGGTAGCCACCTGAGTTGCCCTCTGTTGCGCTTCAGACAATGCCATGCTTCCCACAATTGCCTCAGGTCCCTCATGCCCAACAGATTTGATAATTTCAGGAACAGTAAGTGTTTCCAAGCTGTAGTGTTCCTTTTCTGGCTCGGGGGAGAGAAGCCAAGAAATTCCTGAGAACCTGCCCCCGAGTCTGTCCCTCAGCCAGTCACGATCTTCGGAGGTGGGCTCTCTTGTCAGCCGGTTAAATTAGTTATTGGTTGGAGGAAATTGCTCCTCCACTGCATGCGTACGTTTAGCTGCCTTTGGCTTCTTCCACTGACAGGGGGTGTCAGTGCAGCTGAAACTGTGGATGGCAAAGATGGCTCATGCAGCAGCATGACTGCATTTCCATTCTCCACATGGGCATTCACATTTAGTGGAGAGAATTCCCTCTTCTCTCGTAGATACCTGTGGTGGGGGGATTGTTTTATTATTTAAAATATATTTACATTTGTAATGCCTTCCCAATTATCCCTTTAATTGTTTATAGCCTACTGTCAAGTCCTTCAGGGTTTTGGCCTGTATCAGTGATTTAGCCTGACTTGAGAGGCTGGAGGGCAACAGAGGACGCTTGGACAACTCGAATTTTGTTATTTTTGTCTTTCTTTATTTAAGACAGCTCCAATAATTAAATCAGGTTGAAAACCTTCAAAACACAAAAGGACAAACAAATGTTAGCTCACATGCTCCACAAATTACAAACATTTTGCAGGCCTCACTGCATTCTCAATAATAACACAAACCATGTTTTAATCAAAACGATAAATTGTTATTTTAAAACCACATTATTAACTGAAGTGAATTAATCAGAGTGTTTATCTCTAAACTGGAAAAAAGCACCAGAGAAAACCTCATCTGAACACCTAAGCTGTCTAAATTACACAGCAAACAAAGGAACACAGGCAGACCGCGCTGCATAAAAAGCAGACGATTACGCAATAGCACTCTCGCAACAACAACAGATCAAGTACATAAACACAAAACACAATAAACCCCGGAGAAACATACCAACGGCGTCTCCGGAGCCTCACATACACTGGCCCTTTCTCATTTATCCAACTCCCCTCCTCGACTCCCCTCCTCGACTCTTATCCTCGATACTTAGTCCCGCCCACAGGAGATGCGAGCCGAGGAGGGGAACCGAGGAGAGGGGAGGGGAAGCAGCAGGGTTATGGCTAGAAAGGATCCGTCTTGTGTAAATATGACGTCACGTTCTCGTTGTAACTCTCGTTGTAATCGGAGCGGCTCGGAAACACATCTACAGCAGTAACATCATGCAACATACACATGCATGCAACAGCAATATTAATAGAGAAACATCAGACATAATAGTAAAACACTGAAAGGGAACATTTTATTGCACCAGGAGCTATCTTGGGACTTTTACTGCGACAACATATTAAAGCGACGTCCGTTAATTATGACGTGGCAACAGCTGCATCAGCTGTGAGTGTTTTGTTAGAGCGCTGTATTTTGTAATCTCTGTTAGATCAGCTGAACATTGTTCCCCCACATATTTACTTTTAATTCCATTTGCAACAAGTATGACACGAATGTATGAGTATTTTCGACACATACTAGCATCTCTTCTGTATTGGGCAGCACTAAAACATTAGGCTACATGAGGCTTATGTACGTTTCATATATTCACACATGCACACATACCAACACACAAAAAAAAACAATGACTGTCTATACACTATACTATAGGTTATGTTAACCTTTTTAAACTAGTAGGCTAAATGACATGATAAATCATCAACTCACACCTCTTTCACAAAACACCTGCTAATCCACGTAATTAACGAATCATGAGGGACCTGACAGGCTATATAAGGTCCAGGCACACCTGTGATTTAAATCTCAACAACGAAAAACATATTCAGTGACCACATGAAACAAATTGAGTCATGAAACCCGCTATAGCATGTGCATTACGGCAGTGGCAAAAACCTCTGACCAACAACAGGAATCAGGAGAGCCGCCGATCCCAGGGCTGGAAAGCGTAAAGCCATCCTGCTTCATCTTGAGGTATTTGAGTGTTCGATTACAATTGTTTTAAATAGTTGAAAAATAGCTGGCTTTTTTCACTTGAATACAACAATGGATTAATTTGTTATGATGGATAAAGGTATTGACCTGTACATTTTATTCTTCCTGCAGGTTCAACACCCACACTCATACAAAAGTTTGAACAGCAGTGTCCCGGTGCTGGAGCTGTACTTCGGAGATGGGTGCCTGCTGAAGGACTTCAGGATGAGCCGAGACTCCCTGGAGGCCTTGATGTGTCTGGGGCCTGAGAGGAGACAGGCCTGGGAACACCACATGACTGTATTGACAACTGTGTACTGGCTGGCACACGGTTTGTCATACAGTGTGGTGTCCCGGCCCTTTCAGGTACCCCTCTCCACGGTCCACAGACTGGTCCACCAGGGAGTGGAGGACATCGCTGCTCTCAGGCAGTCAGTGATCAGGCTGCTTGCTGGTCCAGAGCTGGACGAGGTCGGGCAGGGCTTCCAGCAGTTGGCCGATAGCCCGGCGTTTAGTTCATGTGTGGGTGCCATTGATGGGTGCCACATTAGAATAAAGACCCCACCCGGACCCAGTGGCCAGGACTAAATAAATCGGAAGCTCTTTCCTTCCATGCAGCTGCAGGCTGTATGCGATGGGAAGGGTAAATTCCTACAAACATTCGTAGGATTTCCGGGCTCAGTGCATGACACCCGTGTCCTAAAAAAAAGTACCTTATACCTTATACTCTGTACCCTCCACCAGGGTACTTTATTGTGGAAGATGGTGGTTATCCGTGCATTGTACACCCCATAACGGTCGTAACCCCGTATCGGGAGCCACTAGAGGGGAGGGTACAGAGCCGCTTCAACGGCTGCCATGCCAAAGCGCGCAGCATCATTGAGCGCGCTTTTGGGATACTGAAGGGGCGATGGAGGTGCCTCCTGTCGAAGGCCTTGGAGGTGAACCACACCTTTGTCCCTGCGGTAACTGCCTGCTGTGTACTGCACAATCTCAGCATTACTGCAGACATGACTGAACTGTTGGAGGAGGAGGAGGAGGAGGAGGAGGAGGAGGAGGAGGAGGAGGAGGAGGAGCAGCAGCAGCAGCAGCAGCAGCAGCAGCAGCAGGGGTAGAGAGGTCTCCACCTCGTCCTGTGAGGGGGGAGTGAGATGGACAGGGCCGGAGAGACAGACTGGCAGACCAAATCTCGGCTCCTGACCACAACCCGGTCCAGCTGCACAACCACGATTATTGTTGAGAGGATTTTATTTATGGACAGTTTTTTTGTTACCCGTTTGTTTTCTTAACCGATGAAAAATGCATTTACTGGCCAGATGCATTACTCAGTTCTTTTGTTCGTCCATTTATATGCCTTATTTCCAATTTCACCTTGCTCAAGTTTATTTAGAGCAAAGGACTTTACATACCCATATCTTTATTACAAATTGTATGTGAAATAGGCCATCACACAATCTTTTAAGAAAGTGTTACGTTTAGTGTTGAAATTGAGTCATATTCAGTGATAAAATATTGTTATGCTTTGACTGAACTTGAAAAGAAAGAAGAGACATGTGTTAGCAATTGTACTTACTGTATGTAGGGTTTGAGTTACATGCAGTAACTTGCCTCAATGTTAATGTATATATTATTTATAACAAAACATCCCTGATATTGCATTGGGATACTTTACACACGGTTGGTTTATGCGCAGAATTATTTGAGGTGGAGATTTAAAAAGCGGAAATCAGTGGCCATGACTTTCTGTATGACTATAGACATTTATGCCTTGGGTTGCAAAAAGACTTTAAAAACATTGGCTTTTCAGTCAGATCACAATCATAAAATGTATATTCAGCTTTGTATAAAAATAAAGATCTCCTTGTATCTTCAGTAAACATGTGTGTTTCTGTATGTCTAATTGTAAAGAAGGATTCATGCTTGATGTAACCCTTGTATGGTGTTCGGGTCTGTGGGACCCGTTTATTATTTTTCTCAAGAAAATTGATAATTTATTTTCTCTAACTCACTCAATGGCCTTGGCTCTGCATGTCTCCCTTGAAAAAGAGATCAATGATCTCAATGGGATTTCACCTGGATAAATAAAGGATTTGAATTGAATTTTCTGTGAAGAACAGATATCAGAACACATTTTCAGTGACCACCCACTGTACCCCTCCCCCCCCCCCCCCCCCCCACTACACATTTATATTACATACAGGGTTTTCGGGTCCACCAGACCCACGAACACTGGCTGAATAACAGAAATATGAACACACCACACAAGAGTTAAGGTCAAACTTAAATATGTTTACTAAGTGTTGTAACATATATAAATAAAGGATAAATGAACACATCCAAAGTACAGAAAAAAAAAACACTATTCCTTCCTAACTAGTTCCTCGAAGAGCTTGAGGGATTTGGCGGAGGCTTCCTCCGAGGCTGCCTGCTGGCGGTTGAAGCGGCCCTCCTCCTTGTCTGCCTCTGCCTCCAGGAACTGTAGCAAAGCGCTTTTTCTTTTTTTTCGGGGAGGGGGACCGCCAGGGGTGGATGGCTCAACACACTCCTGGCTGTCCGAGCCAGACTCTGTGGCCTCTTCATCCTCCACTGTGGCCTGGCTCTGGACAGCCTCAGTGGATGTTGAGCCACTGCCAGAAGCCACAGCAGCAGTGGCCGAGTCCATCAGGGTGGGAGGGTCGATGGATGGCCTCCCACCGATGGCCTCATGCATGGCCGTAAAATACGGATCTATTATGTTCCCAATCCACGAAAATGTCACTCACTCCCAGGCTTTCTTGGCAGTGTGCCTTCAGCCAGTAAAAAGGTTATCGTTCTCGACCCTCACTTTGATGAAGGTCAGAGTGTCTTGCTCTGTCCCTGTGAAAAGACAAAGTAAAAGGTGTAGCAACTGTTGGAAGATTTACAGATTGTAATGAGCGATGGATTCTAGTATACAACATAGCCCAAACCAAATGATGGAGATGAATGCTAAACAAAGTTCTGGTTGATTTAACACTCTTACAAAAAAATTTACGTTTGCACTTTTAAACATCATGGCATGCTGTAGCAGGATTGGGTGTAGATAAAATGTGGATAAAAACATAAAGAATATCAGGTGAAATGTCAATAAGGAATGCGGTTAGAGGGCTCTGCATACAGACGGGCGGAGTTGGATCGCGCATTTCACTTCTTAAATAACTAATGCAACTTATCATTATCAACACTTACATTTGTGCATTGCTCCCGCCATGGTTTTGAAATGATTCCAGCGGTGTGACAGTGTCACGCCTATTTTATTCCCAACATTCCCGGAAATGCTTCCGCGAAGGACCGTGGAGGACCCTTTAGAGTATCCTCGGTTATAGCTCCTCCAGAGAGCCTCCTCGACGCTCGATCCTCGGTCCTCGAAGTGCATTTAGAGAAATGAGATGTCCTTCAACACGGCGCGCTGAAATTCATTTCCGGGTTACTACCGGAGGACAGAGGAGTCGAGGAGTCGAGGAGGGGGATTTGACGAAATGAGAAAGGGCCACTGTCGCCTGGTTCTCCCTCAGTGGCTTTGAGAACAAGAGACCGGCCATCACAAACTACGCCCCTTTTGTTGCCGTGTTTACCGGAAGCGGCATTCATATTTGTTCAATACATCTCACTTTAAAACATGAAAAGTAGCCTACGCTATCCAAAATAAAACGAATACCCTCTCCTGGTATTGAACAATACTATAATAATAATAATAATAATAATAATAATAATAATACTCTAAACGAAAACACATAATTATATCTCAGTCCGTTTTTCACAGATATTATTACATGTTGATTTTCGTCTCGACATCTCCCACTTGAGCCCCTGGTTCCTGAACCCAAGGAGCTCACACCACTCTTCACCTTCAAATCACACCTGTTCTTCCACAGGAAGTAAGATGACATCCCTATGAAGAATAGTGGCAGGGATCTTGCTTGGATGTCCCTTGTACCCTCCACAGACTTCATTCTTCATAACTGGGACTGGGTACTGGGAAATGTTCTCACCTTTACATATCTTATGATGCCTTCTCCATCAGTATTTACACTGACCACTCTGGCCAGTTTGTAATGTCCTCTCAGGCCATTTGGTCAGCCAGCCACACTACATCTCCCACTGCAACATCTCGATTCCTGGTGTGCCATATTACTTCCAACTTTGATTCTGCCCTAGCCACTTCCTTGCAGCTCTCCACACCCAGGCTATGACCCCGACACGTTTTTGAAGGCTGCTGAATCTTTTCCCCTCCACAGAATCCTTCACTGTCTTTCCTGTGAGATTTCTGGTAGGAGTCTGATCGGCTCTAGGTTTCTCCCATTGGCTCTTCCTTCTTCCCTGTGGGTCTTCTAGGCCATCTCTTTGATTTATTTCGGCTTGAGCTCTTGTTATGGCTGCTGAGAATGCCTTCCTCTGGAGCTGGTTCACACTCTCTCTGGTTTGCGCTCAGTGGCGTAGCCAGGAATTATTGTGTGGGTGGGCCTGGAGAAATGTAGGTGTGCCAGGGGGAGACATATTAAGCGTGGTGTCACGATTCTCATGTTATGTCACGTTTATAGTTTTGTAGGTTTGGGTGTTTTTGCTGTTTTCCATGTCATGTTTTCCTTTGGGTTATTGTCTTGTCATTAGTTTCCCTGGTGTGTCTAATTGTCTGATTATGTTCACCTGGGCCCCTGTGTTTTCTCCTCCCTCCTCACCTGTGTCTTGTTGTGGGATTGAGTCTTGTGTGTATTTAAGTTCTGGGTTGTCTGTCTGTCTTGGTCGGTTCGTCTTGTTCCCTGACTAGTTCTGCGGTGAGTGTTCTGTTTGTCATTGTACATATATATCATAGCCTTGAAATAAAGGAAGTTTCAGTTTATATCTGCATTTGGGTCCTGCTTGTTTCACAAACCGTGACAGTACGAACCGACCAAGAAATGGGCCCAGCAGATCGGTTAGAGTCGAAATTATTACATTTTTCCTTTTTTTATGGCTAACTGCTCGGATAGATGGAAGAGAGCACCCGGAGTTCAGCAGCGGGAGGCTGTGTTGTCGGAGGCGCGCCAGATGGCTAGAGAGAAACCAGGTGGGTGAAGTTCTTACCTGGCTGGATTTCAAAGATCCTCCCTGTGTGTGATTCCCGGCCTGCTAGCCCCAGGCTTGCTAGCTCCCGGCCTCCCGATTCCCAACCTGGCACCATACGCCTCGGTGGGTTCCGTCTACAGTCAACCCATGCTTCTGCCCCAGTTCCTGCTCCTGTCCAGGAGTCATATTCTGGAACTCGTCTGGCTTATGGAGGTCCACGGAGTATTCAGGCGGCTGCTAAGAGGAGGAGTCGCAAGGCCAAGCTAGCAGCTCAAGCCCCAAGAGCCATGGTTCCGGCTCCAGAACCGGACCTTACAGCCATGTTTCCGGCTCCAGAACCGGACCTTACAGCCATGTTTCCGTCCCCAGAACCGGACCTTACAGCCATGTTGCCGGCTCCAGAACCGGACCTTACAGCCATGTTTCAGGGTCCAGTGCCGGCCCACACAGCCATGTTTCCGGCTCCAGAACCGGACCTTACAGCCATGTTTCCGGGTCCAGAACCGGACCTTACAGCCATGTTCCCGGCTTCAGTGCCGGCTCCAATAACCATGGTCCCGACTCCGGCTCCTCGTCACCTGCTGACTCATCGGCCGACGCCAGCTCCTCGAGTCCTGTCGGCGTACCGGCCAACTCCAGCACCTCGTCTCCTGTTGGCTGTCCGTCCAACGCCAGCTCCCCATGTCCTGTCGGCATACCGGCCGACTCCAGCACCTCGTCTCCGGTTGGCTGTCCGTCCGACGCCAGCTCCCCGTGTCCTGATGGCTGTCCGTCCGACGCCAGCTCCCCGTGTCTTGTCGGCATACCGGCCGACTCCAGCACCTCGTCTCCTGTTAGCTGTCCGTCCGACGCCAGCTCCCCGGGTGCTGTTGGCGAACCAACCCACTGAAGTGTCGTTGGCGGTCCCGCAGACTACCCCGCTGCCGAGAGTCCTGCCAACCCCATGTCCTGTGCCGTTGGAGGTCCCGCAGACTGCTCTTCTGCCGAGGGTCCTTCCAACCCCATGTCCTGTGCCGTTGGAGGTCCCGCAGACTACTCTTCTGCCGGGGGTCCTGCCAACTCCATGTCTTGTCAAGCTGGAGGTCCCGCAGACTGCTCTTCTGCCAAGGGTCCTGCCAACCCCATGTCCTGTGCCGTTGGAGGTCCCGCAGACTACCCTTCTGCCGGGGGTCCTGCCAACCCCATGTCCTGTGCCGTTGGAGATCCCGCAGACTACTCTTCTGCCGGGGGTCCTGCCAACTCCATGTCTGGTCCCGTTGGAGGTCCCGCAGACTACTCTTCTGCCGGGGGTCCTGCCAACCCCATGTCCTGAGCCGTTGGAGGTCCCGCACGCTGCTCTTCTGCCGGGGGTCCTGCCAACCCCATGTCCTGTGCCGTTGGAGGTCCCACAGACTCTTCTGCCGGGGATCCTGCCAACCCCATGTCCTGAGCCGTTGGAGGTCCCGCAGACTGCCCTTGTGCCGGGGGTCCTGCCAACTCCATGTCTTGCGACGCTGGAGGTCCCGCCGACTACTCTTCCGCTGGGGGTCCTGCCAACTCCATGTCCTGTCGCGTTGGGGATTCCGCCGACTGCTCTCCTGCCGGGGATCCTGCCGGTCCTGTGTCGTCTTCCATGGGGGATCTTGCCGACACCGGTTCCTGACCGGCCTCCGGGGCTGTCTGGTCTTCACCCCTCCTCGGACTCTGCCTTGCCCCCGGGCCGTCCGCCCGAGATTCCCTCCATGGTCTCTGCCTTGCCCCCGGGCCGCCCGCCCGAATTCCCCTTTTTGAACTCTGCCTTGCCCCCGGGCCGTCCGCCCGAGACCCGTCTTCCAGACCCCCTCCACCCACCCTGCTGGATTTTTGTTTTTTTGGGACGTCTGGAATCCGTCCCTTGAGGGGGGGGTTATGTCACGATTCTCATGTTATGTCACGTTTATAGTTTTGTAGGTTTGGGTGTTTTTGCTGTTTTCCATGTCATGTTTTCCTTTGGGTTATTGTCTTGTCATTAGTTTCCCTGGTGTGTCTAATTGTCTGATTATGTTCACCTGGGTCCCTGTGTTTTATCCTCCCTCCTCACCTGTGTCTTGTTGTGTGATTGAGTCTTGTGTGTATTTAAGTTCTGGGTTGTCTGTCTGTCTTGGTCGGTTCGTCTTGTTCCCTGACTAGTTCTGCGGTGAGTGTTCTGTTTGTCATTGTACATATATATCATAGCCTTGAAATAAAGGAAGTTTCAGTTTATATCTGCATTTGGGTCCTGCTTGTTTCACAAACCGTGACACGTGGGGTCTGAGCTGAAACTTCATTAATGATTTTAATGATTTTTAATGCACTAATAGAACATAAGTATACATTAGCAGCGGCCTCAGAATGTGTGTAAAACTGACAGGGATGGGTATCGTTAAGGTTTTAACTTTTATCGATAGCGCTTATCGATCCGGTCCTTTTAACCAGTGGTGTAGTGGGCGTTGGACGCGGGGGTACGCCGTAACCCCACTTATTTGAAGCATGATTTCTTTTGTAATAGTCTAATACATCTAACATCATTGCCAGTGTTATCAGTTGCAAGTGTGTGTTTGTTGTATTAATGACGAAAACATAATAGGCAGATTTCATAGTAATTATAATAAAAACGTAGCTCAAGCATTTATGGAACTTGATTTGAAGCATGTGTGTGTGAGGGGCAGAACTGTGTGTGTAGGGTGACCAGGTGTCCCGGACTGTGCTGGACTGCACACACAGCATTTTTATTATTTGTCCCGCGTCCCATACATTGAGACTATGGCCCGCACTTGATAGTCGCGCAGAAAGGCCGGATCGGTTCGCTGACAGCCGGCACCGCCCTTTATTATTATATTGTCTAAACGGCATCATGTAAGTTGCGTTGACAGGCGACACAGAGGTCCCCCAAGCGACCCCCACCCCCCCGTTGACAGTTCACGAGCGCGAGTTTCTCCCATCCACCCACCACCCCGTCCACCCAGTAAAAAAATCCCCACTACACCACTGCTTTTAACGGTACTTTTATCGGTTCTTTTGGAGAAAATAATAACGTAGACTTACTAAACAAATTGTGAACAAAACTAAAATTGCTTTTTATTTAAATTAAATACATAATATTTCATATCAAAAGAAACAACAATGTTTTAACAAATCGTATTAAATAATCTGATGACAGAACTGTAAACAGAATAGCTGAAACTTTAACAAAATAAATAACTCAGTTCCCTTCAATCATTAACCCATGTTTGTATAATGTAGTTAACTCCGTGTGTTGCTGCTAGCATACATAACACCTGACGTGGAAACGTTACTCGTGGATGGGGCTACAGAGCTGCTTGAAAGACAGTCGAACCCGGTGAATTCCTCCGTCTGAATGTGGTGCACTTTTGCTAAATGTTTAGACAAATGTCTTGTGTTACTGCCCTTACATGCTAAACTTTTATTGCACTTTTGGTAACGAGCATTGTCCACATCGACACGGCTATAGTTTAACCACACCTCGGAGCGCGTTCTCTCCGCCATCTCCTCCGTGTGTGTGTGTGTGTTGCATGCATGTAGCAGAGCGTGTGTGTAAACTGCCCCGCCCCCTCGCACAGAAACGGGGGAGAGAGATCTCTCGTATGGAAAGATCTAAAAGACGCATGTTGCTGTCTTTTTGCATATTAGAAACGGAGTTGGCGACACTACAACTGCAATGTAATGTTTGTGTAGCAATAATACATAGGACATATATATATATTGGCAGCCACAGGTTGTTTATCCTTGACAGTCGCACATGGGCACACACTGAGTGTTTTCATATTCAGCAAATGTCTACACGCTAAACTGCAGACTTCAAGAAGAAATAATACTTTCATTCACTCACGGCAAAAGTTACTTTACTTACTATAAAGACTCACGTTAAAAAAATGCACTCCCTGTTCCATTGTAACGAAGGTGGAATCTAACTATATCCAGAATACGTTTTATTGGATCCAGGCTAGAAACATGTTTATTTCTGCTGTAAAGTTGGGCATTTTAACATGGGGGTCAATGGGAATTGCTCCCTTCTGCATCCATCCCCTGTCGGCCACTATATGAACTGCAGTTTGTGGCACTTCCTTCTGGGCTTCCCGGCTCTGCGCTATGAAGCGCTGATTGGCTGTGGGTGGGCAGAGCTACGCCACTGCTTGCGCTGCCACCTCTCCAGCTGATATTATTGGCCACTCCTCCACTCTGTACCCAATTCCCAGGGCTTTGTTGTCCTCCTCTCGCATCTGATTTGGGAGGATGAGAGTTTTACTTACAGCTGTTGCTTTTTCTCCTCCCAGGACCGCTGCTGCAGTTTCTTGCCTCCCACTTTGACCAGACTGGACCCATGGTTTGAGGCATAAGCCACCAGCTCTTTCCACCATTTTGTGCACCAGGGCTTTATCTACAGCTTGCGACTCAGGCTCCCGCTTCAGCTGTTTTCCTGTCCTCAGGACTGTGCCCTCCACAGCACGTTTGTTGTTGGGGAGAGAAGTAGGGTCCTCAGTCCAGGGATATTTTGCATCCCAGTGTGGTGATGCAATATGAGAATCCGGCCTGAAGTAGGTTAGGTTTGCCTTTATTGTATTCAGCTCTCTCTCCTCCGCCAGAGTCATCTCTTTACCTCCTGGTTGGCAATTTTCACAACGACATCCTCCACACTTAGGCTCACAGGCTGCTCCAATGCTGTCCCACCTCCACCATTCCAGGAACTCACGATTAGTTGCAGGTGTGACCTTTACTTCAGCCATAGCTTCCTTTTGCAACTGTGCTGGTTTGTCTTTTGGAAGCTTTATCTCCTCATACCTGACTGCAGCTGTTCTCATGGAGCGAGCAAAGTGTGTGTTGGACCTGTGTGCCGCCACTTCAATCTCCTCAAACAGTACTAGGTGTGCGCCGCCTACTGTTTTTCCCAGTGGACTTTCCCACAAAACAAGGTCTCCAACCACCTTCACTCTTTGTGGAGCAAGTCTTCCTTCCCTGTGTCTTATGAGGAGCTCAACTTCTACTGGTCTCTTTAATTCTTCGGGCTTGACCTCTGGGAAGAACTTCTGCAGTTTTTCAGGACTGACGACTTTATGCACTTTGGCGATCTCCCTTAGGCCATAGCAGACAAGTTAATGTGCCTTCTCTGTCCCTTTTAGGAGCCTTGACTCTCACCCTAAGGAGGTATCTTTTTGTGTTCACCTTCATGGTCATTCCTCCTACACCATACACAATCAGAGTTATCCCTTCACCTTGCAACCACAGCCTGTCAGCAGCCTTATGGGTGATGTAATTTGTGCCTGAGGCAAGGTCCACCAGAGTCCCAATCTTCTGCCCTGCATTTGCCGTGACCTCCATCAGCATCATGATGACAGGAATTTCCCTGTCCAAAAGCCTTGACTGTCCTCCAGCTCTGCCTGTTACTGCTGTTTGGTTGGTAAAGGCTTTCCTGCACCTTCCTGCACGCTCTGGGGAAAGCTCAGCCAAGAATTTCTCCTGCTCCTCTATGAGTTTGCTCTTACTTCTCCAGTCTCTTCCTCTCCTCTCTTCAAAGGGCACTTTGCTTCTCCCTTGTGGACACAGAAAGAAATGGTGATCTGAGGTGTCTCCTTTTTTACAGTCTTTGTTTCTGCACAGGTAATTGTCTCTGCAATATCCTCCTTCCTCATGACATCCAAGACACTTTCTGCATGCTCCTAGCTTCTTTAGAACAGCTCTCTTCTCAGGCACAGTTAGCCCTTTGAACTTTCTGCAGAAAAATATCTTGTCATAGTGTCTCTCATCTCCACACACAATACCCAGTCCTCCATGCTCTGCCTTCTCTGCAGATCTTGTGGAAGCATATTTCTTCTCATACCTCCTGTCTGGATGGTCTTGTTTGTCAGTTTTATCACTGATCCTTAGCTGTTCCAGCCTCTCCAGAATCTCTTCCTGCTTTTTTAGGAATCTAAGAAGCATGTCGAAGTGGTTGTCTGGTGTGACATTATTGTTTGGATCCACCATGAAGACCAGCCAATCTCTCTTCACAAAGTCAGGTAACTTGCACTCTATGGATTTGATTATGAGTGGGTTCTTCATGGCGCCTGAGTTTCCCAGCTCTGTGAGGTCTGCAAGGACTTTTTCCACATGCTGTATCAGCTCAATCACCTTTCTTGGCTGGTTTCCTTTCACATAAGGGATTCTCTCCAGTTCTTCTAAGATTTCTATGGCAATAGTTGACTTATTTCCATATCTGTTGTCCATTATCCTGAACATGTCTTCAGCAGTGTTGTAGGTTGAGAGTCTTAGTTCCTTTGAAATCTTGTCATCCACACTGTCTAGAAGATGAATTTTCTTAGCTTCAGAAGATCCAGATGGCTCCCCCTGTCTTTGAAGGCTTTCCCAGTCTTTCCTCCAACGGTGGTATTCTCTTCTGCAGCCATAGAAGATGGGAAGACTTGTGGGCTTAATCCTCACGACTGCTATTGCTGGTGATGGCAGTCCTCCCCTTCTACCTGGCGCTCCTGCTTCCAGTTCCTCTGCTGCAATCCTGTGTGAGTTGACAAATTCAACTTGCCTCATCTCAAGTCTATTTCTTATTGCTTTGAGGTCCTTGACTCTGCCAGCTAGATCTGATTTCGCTATCATGGGTATCCAGCACTCCCAAGCTGCCATCACTCTGGTGGCCTCCTTCATCCGCCTCTCTAGAATGGTCAGGAGCACCCCGTAGCCTTCCAGGTTGGTTCCTTCCACAGGCACATTCCCAGCTTGTTCACTGGCTTCTTCTGCTTCCTCAATTGCAGTGACGAGCTCATATCGGCCATATCTGGACCACAGGTTATCTTGAATAATGCCTCTCACCACTTCCATTCTGGCTTCCGCCTCATCTGCAGTCCTTTCACCGTCGGCCTCTTCCCGCTTTGCAAGAGCTTCTTCTTTTCCTTCGGCCTTTTGAGCGTCTGCCTGCAACCCAGCCATGCAAGTAGTTATAAGACAACAGCAAATGTTCGATTTTAATTAATGACTGATAAGGAATGATTTATGACCCTATCAACCGGAAGTCCCGCCCATATAAACCGGAAGTCCCGCCTCCGAAACCGGAAGTCCCACCCAAACACCGGAAGTCACACCACCTGTCACTCTGAAATCAGACTTTGACCCTCTTATCTGTTCAGACCTTTGACCCCCTTATCTTTTATGACTTGTTTTTGTGAACATTGCCCCCATCGCCGCAGATAAGCCCTTTGATGTGAATCTTAATATAGCAATGTCATGATCGGTCAATGATAAACCAGATATAGCCCTGACTTGTTTTTGTGAACATTGCCCCCATAGTGGCAGGTAAGCCTTTTGATGTGAATCTTAATATAGCAATGTCATGATCGGTCAATGATAAACCAGATATAGCCCCGATAAGGATATGGCACCACATGTAAGACTTCGATCAGCCCTGTAATGTGAATCCTGTTAATATCTTAGCTAGGTGAACCAAATAGTATAGGCTACTATATGATGGCTATATCTATATATATATATATATATATGGGCTCGATTAAAAAAATTAATCTAATTAATTAGAGGCTTTGTAATTAATTAATCTAAATTAATCGCATTTTTAATCACATATAAATATTTGACTTGAGAACAGTGAGAAGCAATTTTTTTCACATGGATTTTAGTATACCATTGAATAATGACTGAATACATAAGCTTAAGCAACAAAACATTGTTTATTTTGTTCAAGGTGGAACTAACCAAGACCTACAGAAAAGTGCAATTTTTGCCATAAAGTGTAGCAATAGCATATTTAGGAATATAGTACATTTCAGAGATTCAGGTAGCCTATAGGTAGGCAGACCTTCTGTAAACTATAACAATTTTTTTTTTAAGTAAAACACAATACTTTCAAGTACATTCAGAGCATTGGAAACCCTGACTATTAGAAAACATCTCTCCGTTGCTTCAGAGGCCATAACAGACTTTGTTGATTTACCAACAGTTGATTTAAAAATGGGTGTGGGTCCTTGTACTCCGAGTCGGGCTAACGTCCACGCTAGCTTCCACGCTAGCTGCTATATGTTTTGCATTGAGGTAATACTTGAGGCTTGATGTTCTTGGGTGATATGCGAATTCCTTTTTGCATAATTTGCAAACAACCGTGCTCTTATCGACGCTTCCATGCGTCCGTTTTTAAAACAAAATGTCCCATCCACGGGACCAACCAAAGAGGTCTCATCAGCTTCTTCGTTCACGTTTGACTATTGTTCACTGTAGTTTGTTGTTGTCTGAAGTCATGAACATTAGTTGGTGCTCCAGTATAATCGGTACCCCTGAAACTCATCCAGTGAGAAACGTTCCGCGGTGCAAAAATAAGTGCGATTAAAATACGTTAATTTTTTTGTAATTAATTAATCTTAATTAACGCGTTACAGTCCCGGCCCTACTATATATCTATATATATAGACCTAGCCTAGAAGAGGGCCTGCTATAAGATAGTGTTCTTTAATAATAATAATACGACATAGCGACTCTTTTTACGGTAATATGAGCCCTGGAGTGTTAAGAGGGGATTAAAAGGATCATCTTGGCTAGTTTATTTAAAAAAAATAAAAATAAAAATAAAAATCATATCTCCCCCTTTCTTTCTTCCTTCTTCCAACCCTGCTCCACCCCTCCCTCCCCCTCCCACTCTCTCTCTCTCTCTCTCTCTCTCTCTCTTGAGTCCGCCCTTCAAGAGTCTTGGAGCGGATAAAGAGAGGTGTATTTACTGGTATGTTTCCCTGGATGATGTAAATAGACTAAGTGCCATTTTTAGGGGACTTTACGGAGCTCATGAGGCCGCCCTTTGAAGCACTTTGAGCGGGGAAAGAGAGGTGTATGTACAGGTGTGTTTCCTTGGATGATGTAAATAGTCTAAATCCCATGTTAGGGGGACATTACGGAGCTCATGAGGCCGCCCTTTGAAGCTTGAAGATCGGACAAAGAGAGTTGTATTTACTGGTGTTGATCCCTGGATGATGTGTCTAAGTGCAGTCAGCGGAGGCAGGGGAGTCAGAGCTTCACCTGTCATTCTCCAATGTAACGGGAAAAAAAGAATAATAATACAAATGATAATAATAATAAAATGTGTCCACTGATCTGTGTTTTAAATGTGATTTCTGTATGATTCCAATCGCTTTTTATAGTAAAAATCGGCTAATTTGCCGAGCTCCGCTACAACTACGGGGAGCGATGAGATTGAGAAGTGAGGCAGGGACGAGCTCTGCCCACAGTAACTTGCTGGAGCACGGGCACTAATTTAGCACGGGCACTTATTTTGTGCGCTCAAGCCAGTTACTGTGGGTTGAGGTGAGGCACAGATGAGCTCTGCCTCACCTCAGAATGCGTCACCCCACAGAAACTGGCTGGAAAGCGAGCACTAAGCCCATGCCTGTTACCATTTCACTGTATGTCACCAATGTCATGTTTGTAGATCCCTTTATTACATTTATCCTCGCCATCCATAGTCTCTAAATATTAACTTATTTCACGTATATGATATTTAGGCTCGCTGGTCTCATCATACAACGGCACTGAGAAAGCGCCAGGGGAGGCAGCCATAACCTCTGAAGAGGGCGATCTTGAGCTAGCTCTATCAAAAAAATAAAAACATTGAAAAATGCACTTCGGTTACAGCTCCACTTAAAAAAATGTAACTGTTGTTTCATTCACGGATTTACTCCCACCAAATGGACTTAAAAAATGGAAAACCTTATAACCACCCTTAATCATTTCTCAAAGTTGGACTTTCAATCAAAACAAGCAGTGATAAACAATGGAACCTTAAGGACCTTCTTCAAACTAACGGACAGAAAATAACACGTTTGTTTCAAACTGATTGGTACCAAAAAAAAGACTGGCTGTGCTACGAAGAATCAACTTTACTGCTTTCCCTGCCTTTTATTCTCCACTAGCGACAACGTTTGGACTAACATTGGATTTGGTGACTTAAAAAATATACCAAGGAGCCTCAACAAACATGAGAGATTGATCACTCGCATTCAAAGCCAAATAGCATTAAAAACTTTCGGCACTTCTCGGATAGATCTGGCCCTCAATGACCAGCAGAGATGAAATGTCAGCATCCACAATGCCAAGGTAAAGGAGAATCGTGAGATCTTAAAAGACCTTATTAATGCTGTCTGCCTCCTAGCTAAACAGGAGTTGGCATTTCGGGGGAATGATGAGAGTGCAAAATCTTCGAATCGCGGCAACTATGTCGAGCTGTTACATGCCTTTACTGAAAAAGATGAGAAATTAGCAGGGCATTTGGAAACATCCACAGTATTTTCTGGCCTTTCAAATAGGATACAGAATGATCTCATAGAAGCAGTCAGTGATGTCATTAAAAATGATATCAGGCATGAGATTAATGCAGCCCCATTTGTTGGAGTGGAAGTAGATGAGACAACGGATGCCACAAACAAAGCCCAGGTCTCTGTCATTCTGCGTTATGTGGATACAATTGATGTGAAGGAGGCGTTCTTGGGATTTGATGATGTAAGCGATGACAGGCGAGCACCGGCTATTGCTGATTATGTTTTGGGGGTGCTGGGGAAATACAATTGCGTTGAAAAGCTGGTAGCTCAAACGTATGACGGAGCTGCTGTGATGGCATCAGCTCTTAACGGGGTGCAGGCCAAGATCAGAGAAAAGGTGCCTGAGGCCATGTTCAACCATTGTTATGCACACAAATTGAACCTCGTCCTCTCGCATTCAGCAAAATGTATGCCTGAGTGCAGGACGTTTTTTAAAACAGTTAAGGGACTTGCTGCGTTTTTCAACAAATCGACCAAGCGCACCCACCTACTGGATGAAGTTTTGAAGCGATGTTTGCCAAGAACAGCGCCGACGAGATGCAGCTCAAATTCCAGACTAGTGCACACTATCAGCATGTACCAATCGGATCTGCGTGCTGTGTTCCGGATTATGAGCAAAAATACCGATGTTTGGGACAATGACACCCTGATGATGGCTGCTGGATATGATCTCTGGCTGTCAAAAGCATCAACCTGCTTCTTCATAAGGGCATTTTCAGTATAACCGATGCACTCTTTCGTGTGCTGCAGAATAAAGTCATGGACATTGGATTCTGCTGTGCACGAATCCGCGACAGAATGGGAGTTGTGGAACGCCAGAGAAAAGAGTTTGACAGTTTCTATGATGGGTTCGAGCAGAAATGCATCACACTTGACCTGAAAGACATTGTCCGAAGTAGGGGTGGGAGATATTGAAAAATATATTATCACGATATTTTTCAAGCAGTATCACGATAGACGATATGTATCACAATATTTTTTCATGTCGGTTATTATGGTTATTTTACAAGTTACTTAACAGTACAACCACCTACAAGGTAACAGAAACTAAAACAAAAAGGAGTAACAGACCAAAATAGCATTTCAAGCTGGTTTTATTTCTGAAATGAATCCCTGAATGAACAATTCAACATTTAGATATGGCTTCAAGGCACAGCTTCTCAGTATACAAATGAACATTCTGAGGTAGCACTAGCAGTGAACATCAATAAACACGAAAAGGAGGGTTAAAAATAACTAAGTAAAACATAAAACATCAACGAGGAAAAGTCAGTGCCAAACAATTAAAATGTAAACTTTAGACTTGAAGTGCAATAAAATACTTTAGCATAACTGAAGGGAAAAACTATATAAATACCTTATTGATAAAATATAAGCCAACAGAATCAAACAAGACAATAAATAAAGTGCAATACTGTCTGAATCCTGACTAGACATCTTTAGAGCATGTCTTTCACATCAGTTTATTTTTTTTATAGTTTTTTAATTATTTTTCCCAAAAAGATTTTCTTCAATTTTTTATTTTTTTTATCACGATAGATACGATATCTCTGAAAAAGCATATCGTGGAGACTTAATATCGTCACGACGATATATATCGTCATATCGTCATAAAATATGCAAGGCACTTTGACTTTGTTAGACTGAAGACTGATCTTATCGTACTGTATAGCTCACAAACGGTGAGGAATGAATGCAAATCACCCGGACAACTCCTCAGCTTTTTGGACCAGAATGATCTGATGAAGACGGTTCCTGAGGCGAAAAAGTGACTCCAGCTGGTACTCACAATACCTGCTACAACAGCGTCTGTTGAAAGGTCGTTCTCTGCTTTGAAACGACTCAAAACATACAGTCGAAATCGGACTGACCAAAGACGACTTTCATCCCTGGCGATCATCTCTATAGAAACAGAGAGACTTTTCAAACTGAAACACAATAAAGAGGACTTCTACAACAAAGTCACAGACATCTTTGTCCAGAAGGATAGGGGAATGGACTTCATTTACAGATGTAGTGCTTCATTTCAGACAGTTTGAAACGTGAGGGCCGTGATTGGTACGTGATCTGCCCTCGCTCAAGGGAAAACCTCCAGCTTGACTTGAGACCTCCCCCATGATACATAAATGTAATTATAATGAAGCCAGCTGCAATGGATCATTGATCCACCAGGGGGTGCAGTGGGGTTCTACACTCGAGCTCATGTGAAATAAAGTCAGATACAGTACGCTGGATGTACAGCGGAACTTTGTTAAGATCCATATGTCATGGATATCATACTCTGTGCTAAATAAGAGACATGTAATCATTTACAAAACATCACCATGTTGTTATTTAACAAAATAATGTTGTTTAGTCGAAAAAAACGAACGGGAGGAAATGCAGCCCGGCTCTCGATTTTTAATCCTAATTTAATCATCATCTTCACAACGATCACTTATGTTTATGTTCGCCGAATTGACATGAAATCACTGACACATATGAATATACTGTATTCAACTTCATTAAAATGTTATTAACGTGCCTAAACTCAGTAATTCACTAAAAATATTTATATTTTAATGGAGCCTCGTCGGCAGATCAGGATCCCAACGCGTAGCGGAGGGATCTTGATCAGCATGAAGGGTGTTATTTTCCCCATAAGGAACAAGTCGCTGCAAATTATCCCGCTTATTACATGGCCACATTCTCAACAAAGTAATGACATGACTCCCAATATTAATTGAAATGCTTTTATAGATTTAGAAAATGTTTTACTGACTTAAAAAATAGTTGTATGTATTGATTTAAATTGACATGCATCCGCTAAGAAAAATAGTCCGTCGTTACCGTTTTTTAAACAGTCTGAATGAAACGGCAGCTCTCAGCTGTGTATTTACACAACTAATGGCCCATCAACCACAGCTCTCTCCCCCCCCCCCCCTGATCTTTCTTCTCCAGAAGCTAAATTAACTGTAGGTTACTCTGAGTGACAAGCTTACAGTTAGACACAACACTTTAATTGCAAGTGACCCTCAGTTACAGATGTAGCGTTTCATGTCCGACGCCTACCTGTGCGGTTCCGTGATCTGCACGGGGTGGGCCCCTGCTGAAAAAAGGAACCCCCCCCCCCGCAGGACTTGATACGCCCCCTTGATAAATAAATGTAATTTTAATGAAACCAGCTGCAATGGATCATGGATCCACCAGGGGGAGCCGTGAAAAGCTGCCACACTGGAACTCATGTGAAATAAACAGCTGATAGATCTACAGGTGTCTGATATAGCGGATATTTGATAAGATCCATATGTAACGGATAGGATCATTTTCTGTGCTAAGAGACATGTAATCATTTACAAAACATCCCCATGTTTTTATTTAACAAAATAATGTTGTTTAATTCACGTAGGTGTAAGTACAAAACCATCGCTATGTTTTTTCATCAGGAAATGCAGCCCGGCTCAAACAAACGATTTCCAATCATCATCCTCACGATCATTTAATGTATCATATGTTTGCGAATTGAAATGAATGTACTAATACATGTAGTTTAATCCACGTGAGTTTACAACAACAAAAATAATCGCTTTGTTTTTATATCACATCCGACCGGAGGAAAATGCAGCACGGCTCACTACCGATAATACTAATCCCGCGGGCAAACAATAATATGTACAGTGTTAATAGTTTACTGTATTATTAGTGTCTAATATTACTGCTATAACAATCACACATTGAGTTGTTAAAATCAGACCGTTGTTTTTTTTTAAACAGTCTGAATGAAACGGCAGCTCTATCAGGTCATCAGGTGTGTCGTGTGTGTTTACCAGTGTTGGGACTAACGTGTTACAAACTAACGCACACAACTACCTTTTTCGGTAACTAATAACGTTACTAGTTAACTATTCCCATTCAGTAACACCATTATAGTTACTGTGATTTAAATGGGTGCCTTACTGCGTTACATTATGGGATCCAACTGAACCGAATCGCCCTGCGGATGTAATTTACAGGCGAATACAGCAATGTCCTCTCACAGTACCATGGAAAAGTGAAAGTGACCAGAGAGGAGTGATGATTGGTTAACGCGGGGTAACATTTCAGGGTAAGCCAATCAGAGACAGAGTTGGGCGGGTCTTGCCTTATGGGGAAAATACACAGACACACAAACAGTAGGCTTGTTTGAGACGCGTTGCGCCTCGCCTCGAAAGTAGACGAGAATAGCCGATCGCAGCCGGGGGAGGTCTCAAAAAGCTTGCCTGAAGTCGGACAGCTCCGAGTCGGCTTCGGCTTCTTCTTCTTCTTCTTCTTCTTCTTCTTCTTCTTCTTCTTCTTCTTCTTCTTCTTCTTCTTCTTCTTCTTCTTCTTCGGTGGTGGATGTGTGTTTGAAGAGGGAAGAGGGAATTTCAACTTTAAAACTTTAATTCTTTTGTTTCTGTTTCGATCGTTTCTTTAACTGTATGATCTTTCGTTGGGATTTTTGTACCCTTTGCAAGTACGGTTAATTTGTTAATTTAGTGTTTTTCCGTGCCTCGTGGCGGGGATGGCGTCCTCCGGGGCGCCGCCGGTGTCTCTGAGACACGGAGTGCAGCTGGTGGCTCAGGCCGCAAGCACAGTGGAGCAGGTGCTGCTGGCTGTGGGGGATCAGGTCGGTCATGTAAATATCTCCTATGCTTCCCGCATGAACAAAGCGGTCGTGGTCTTTTTGAAAGACCAGAAATATGTGACGGAACTTATCGAGAGCGGATTAATGCTAAACGAGGAATACATTCAAGTTTCACCGCTGGCGACACCGTCCACGCGGATCACTGTGTCTGGCGTTCCTCCGTTCATCCCGAATGAGGCGCTGGAACGGGAGCTGAAGCGTTTTGGTAAGTTAGCCAGTAATCTCCGCACTGTTGCTCTGGGGTGTAAGGATGAAAAGTTAAAACATGTCCATTCTCTGCGGAGACAGGTTTTCATGTTTCTGAATTGTCCCACTCAGACACTAGATGTGTCCTTCCGGGTGAGGCACGAAGAGGGTTTTTATATGGTTTATGCGAGCTCAGGGAGCGTAAAGTGTTTTGAGTGCGGGGAGTCGGTTCACAAACGTGTTGCATGTCCACAGAGACGGCACGCCGCTCCGCCGGGTGCGGCTGGGCCCGGGGGCGCCGAGCCGGGGGCGGCCGGGGCCGCTGGGGCGGCCGGGCCCGGGGCGGCCTGGTCCGCGGCAGCGGGACCCGGTGTCGCGGGGGCTGCTGCTGCTGCTGCTGCACCCGCCGGGGCCCCGGTGGCTGCGGAGGAAGTAGGGATGAATATCGTGAGAGATGAAACAGGGACTGTAGAGAGTGTGGTGAGTGTGAGAGGAAAACATGTGGAAACAGGTAAACGGATGAGAGATGATGTAGCAGGACAGGTGAGGACTGGTGCTGTGGGACAGGTAGAGGCTGTTGGCACACAGAAGGAGCTGCCGTCTGGCTCTGGGCGGCAAAAAGAGCTTCAACAGGCTGCAGACAATAATGAGGTGACAGAGATGGACACAGACGGTGAGGGGGATTCTGACTGTGGTTCAGTTGCAGATAGTCTCTCTCAGAACGCAGAGATATATTCTTTGGAAGAGATTAATGTCTTTTTAGACAAGTCTTTTGGCAAGTCAGTGGAAGTGAGAGATTTTTTCCCTGACATTGAAAAGTTTCTTCATACAGTGAGAACTCTTCAGAAAGTTGTAGGGTTAGACCTGCTGGATGAAAAGAAACGTTATCGTCTCAGGAGGCATGTAACTGCTATGAAAAAAGATACGACAGGAAGCAAAAGAGGGAAGAAACTGAAAAGGTCTAAATAATTTCAACATGATCATGCAACACTGGGTGTCTCCTCTCTGCTGTGTGTACCTGTCTGTTCTTTCTCTCTGTCTCCTTCCTCTAATGCAGGCTTTAAGGGTTGCTTCCTTGAACATGAACGGGGGTAGAAGTGCACAGAAAAGAGCTTTAGTGTTAGAAGTCTTTAATCAGAAAAAATTAGATTTGATATTTCTGCAGGAAACGCACAGTGATAGCCTGAATGAGACGGACTGGGGGATGTGGTGGGGGGGTCAGTATGTACTCAGTCATGGCTCAAACCTTAGTGCTGGAGTAGCTGTTTTATTCTCCCCCTCTCTAAATGTAAAGATTTTATCCAGCACTGAGATAGTGGCAGGTAGAGCCTTGATGGTGAAAGTGGAACTGTTAGAGTTCAGTTTCACTTTTATTAATGTGTATGCACCCAATCAGGGCCCTGCACGTGTATCTGTGTTTCAGTTATTAAAAGACAAGCTAGACACTAGTGTACAGGGGGAGTGTGTTATACTGGGGGGGGGGGGACTGGAACGTTTGCACTAATGTCACTTTAGACAGAATAGGACGGGAGCCTCATCCTCAGTCGTCCCTTTTACTGTCACAGGTGATAAGAGAGGCTGACTTAGTGGATGTGTGGAGGATGAAGCATCCCTCCGTTAAACAATACACCTGGATGAGAATGCTAGATGGGGGCGTCAGTGCAGCCAGGCTAGACAGATTTTACATGTCTTCTTCTTTTATTACTCGTGCAGTGAACTGTCACATCCAACCTGTTGGTTTTACAGATCATCAGCTAGTTTCTTTGGATTTGGTTTTATCCAACACAGAGAAACCTAGATCGTTCTGGCAGTTTAATGTTAACATTTTACAAGATTAGATTTTCTGTGAGAATTTTAAATTGTTTTGGATCAACTGGAAATCAAAGAAAGAGTCTTTTCCCTCCCTGAGTCAGTGGTGGGAGGTAGGAAAGGCTCAGATTAGAGTGTTCTGTCAACAGTATACAGCCTACTCCACTGCAAACACTAGGAGAGCTATAGAGCAGTTAGAGAGGGAGATCAGAGAGTTAGAGAGTGTGTCTGCTCGAAATATAGAACAGTCCTTCCTAAAACAACAACAGCTTAACTGTTTTCTTCAGGAGAAGGCCAAGGGAGCTCTGATTAGAGCCCGTTTTACTTCCATGAGAGACATTGATGCACCAACCACCTTTTTCTTCAACCTGGAGAGGTCTGTGGGCCAAAGGAAGCAGATGGTATGTCTGCGTCTTCCCGATGGACAGGTAACCTCTGAACCTGCTGAGATGAGGAGACATGCAGTGTCCTTCTACACGGACCTGTTCAAAGCCGAAGGTTGTGACGTGGAAGCCACTGATGAACTTTTTCAGGGTCTTCCACAGCTGAGTCCAGCCGAAAGTGACACCTTGGGCTCTGACATTACGCTGGAGGAACTGACCTCTGCGGTGACACAGATGGCCTCCGGCAAGGCTCCGGGCATAGACGGTTTACCTGCAGACTTTTTAAAACATTTTTGGAGCATTTTAGGACATAATTTGTTGGATGTATTGATGGAGTCCTTCGGGAAAGGGACTCTTCCAGCTTCCTGTAGGCGTGCAGTGATTTCACTGTTGCCTAAGAAAGGAGATCTAACCCTGCTGAAGAATTGGAGACCTGTGGCTCTCTTATGTACGGACTATAAGATACTGTCAAAGGTTTTAGCTAACAGACTGAAGTGTTTTATCGAACTTCTTGTTGGTACTGATCAAACATATTGCATCCCTGGCAGATCAATTGTGGATAATTTGTTTTTGATGAGACACTTTTGATGTTTGCAAACTGTACAATATAAATGTTGGTATTATTTCTATTGACCAAGAGAAGGCCTTTGATCGTGTGGATCACACTTTTCTGGCTGCCACATTGCAGGCTTTTGGTGTTGGGGAGCATTTTTTGTCCTGGGTGAAGTGTTTGTACAGTGATGCATGTTGTGTTGTGAAAGTGGGGGGAGGGCTGAGCAGACCTGTACCAGTTAAAAGGGGGATCAGGCAGGGCTGCCCTATCTCAGGCCTATTGTATTGCCATCGAGCCACTTTTGTGCAGGCTTAGAAACCGGCTGAGGGGCCTGAGTCTGCCAGTGTCAGCTCAGGCCCCCCCGGTGGTTGTATCAGCTTATGCTGATGATGTCAGTGTTTTTATCCAGGGTCAGCGAGATATCCAGGAGCTACAGGACAGTTTAGTTTTGTATAGGAAGGCTGCCTCAGCCAAAGTTAACTGGGAGAAGAGTGAGGCAGTTTTGGTAGGTCAGTGGAGTTTAGAAAATAGGCCCAGTCTTCCTGGTAACCTCAGCTGGGGAAACGAGGGTTTAAAGGTCCTGGGAGTTTGGTTGGGGTCTGAGGACATGGTGGCACAGAACTGGGAGGGATTGCTGGGAAAGGTGCAAGCAAAATTAGCCAAATGGAAATGGCTGCTACCCCAGCTGTCCTACAGGGGAAGAGTTCTTGTAGCCAACAATCTGGTTGCCTCATCTTTGTGGCACAGACTCCAGGTGTTAACCCCACCGCTGGGCCTCATGAAACAACTGCAGCGGCTCCTCGTGGATTTCTTCTGGTCGGGTCATCACTGGGTGCCAGCATCGGTCCTGTACCTCCCTGTGGCGGAGGGGGGGCAGGGCCTTGTGGACATTACTGCGAGGACTGCTGCTTTTAGACTGCAGGCAGCTCAGCGGCTGCTGTATGGTGCCTCTCCCTGCTGGCTGGCTATGGCCCGGCTGTTGCTCTGGAGGGCAGGGGGCTTTGGTTTTGATAAACACCTGTTTCTGCTGAAGGCCCCTGCGTACAAGATAACTGGACTTGCACCTTTTTACTGCTCAGTCATCAATGCCTGGAAGATTCTGAGTTTTACCAGACCACCCGACCCCCGGCCTGGGATGTGGCTGTTTGAGGAGCCCCTGTTTGACACTGGTTTTCTTTCCGGAACCATTTTCTCTTCAGCCGCCCTAAAAAATACGTTAATTGAAGCGGGAGTGGTAAAACTTGGCCATTTGACAGGGATCTCCACAGAAAAACTGGCTGAGGTGACGGGCATTCGATCAACTCGAGTTCTGGAGAACCTGGTAGAAGAGGTGTGGCAGTCGCTGTCGCCATCCCACCGGACTTTTGCTCTGGATGCAGATCTGGCCGACCAGTGGAGAAAGGGACATGATTATGTTTTTCCTGCCTTGAGTGTGGGTCCTGCGGTGGGGGAATGGAGAGAGGAGGATGGTCTCCTGCTATCACTGGGGACTCTAACACCTGGAATGTTCAGCTCCTGCAATGGGAAGAAGCTATATCTTAGCTGCGTAAAGGTGCTAAACCTCAGCTCGCTCGCAGGCGTCAGAGAGTCGAGGTGGACAGATGTGTTTGGTTTGGGCTCTTCCCCTCAGGGCAGCTGGCGGATCCTGTATAAGTCTCCCGTTGAAAAACGGATGGCTGACATCCAATGGAGAATTATACACGGTGCAATAGCCACTAACAAATACAGGGCTCATTTTGACCCAGGCACAAGGGGGGGCTGTCCGTTCTGTTTTATGGCAGAAACATTGGAGCATTTAGTGGTGTCCTGTCCCCGGTTGGCTGGTCTTAAAAAAATGTTTCAGGAGTGGGTGGAGGGGTTCGGGGAGGTTTTCTCCATACCACTTTTTGTCCATGGCCCCAAATACATCCTGAAAAAGAAGGAAATCCTACTATTGATCAATTTCTTGTTTGCTAATGCAAAATTAGCAATCTGGAAAAGTAGGAAGAACCAACTTGCTGGAGTAGGGTGGACGGATGCAGTGCTCTGTCTGAGGGGGCTGGTGGCAGCGCTTCTGAGGGTGGAGCATGCATACTATACGCTGATCAATCATCTACAGGGGTTTCTGGATGTGTGGGCTGTTGGGCAGGTTCTGTGCTCACTGGGGGAAAATGACTCTCTAATATTGAAGTTTTAAAGGGTAGGTGCATTTTTTTTGTTTTTAAAGTGTGTAAAAGATGATGTTTTGAAATGGGTAAAACGTTTTCAAATGACATTTATTTGGTAGACGTGAAAATCTGTTTATTTATTTGATTTGTGTAATGTTTTTTGTTTTTTGTTTCGGTGTATAGTTAAAACAAATGGAAATAAAATGTCTTTTAAAAATCAAATCTTCTTCTTCTTCTTCTTCTTCTTCTCTCGGTTTTTTGGCGGATTGCAAACAACTTTAAGGTGCATATCGCCACCTCCGCAGTCGGCTTGACTCGGTTTGCATTTATAAAGAATGCACACATGTGTTTAATTGTTAATGTCAGAGTAAATACATTTGTTCCTGCTCAAGATTAGATTCAACTCTATTGTTATTGCACAGATTACAGGTACTGAGACAACGAAATGCAGTTTAGCTTCTAACCAGGAGTGCAACAAGCAGTAAAGTGAAAAGTAATTGTCATACTGATATTCTGTACAAACTGTCCACTGAGTCCACCGGCTCAAACTAACAATTTTTAAATTATCTTCCTCACGATCATTTAATGTATCATATGTTCGCCGAATTAACATGAAAGCACTAATAAATGTAGTTTCATCCACTTGAGTTTACAACTACAAAAATAATCGATTTGTTTTTATATCACATCCTACGAAAGGAAATTCAGCAGCTCTCACTACCGATTTTTAATCCTAATTTAATCATCATCTTCACCACGATCATTTATGTTTATGTTCCCCGAATTGACATGAAAGCACTGACAAATATGAATATACTGTAGTCAACTTCATTAAAACGTTATTAACGTGCCTAAACTCAGTAATTCACAATTTCTACGCATGACAACAAACTTTGTCCGTGTTTGGTTCTCTCGCCGCACAGTGAAGCGTTCCCGCATTGACGTCACTTCCGGCTTCCCCAAAAACTGCAAAATGAGTCGAAGGAATTTCCCCGCAATGTTCGACATTATTGATATTTATCGGAACGGTATCGCACCTTCTTTTTTAAACTGACGGTTCGAGATGACTAGTAGCCCAATATTTCATTGCACAACAGTTGTTGGGATGCTGTCACGGGCTCTTTAAACTGTCGCACTTTTTGTTGTTTCTATCGCGCATTGCCGGTATGAAAGGGTCTGTGCCGGAAATATCAAACATTTAATAAAAGTGAAAAACAATGAACAAGACTTAACATATTAATAATAATTAATTATATTTATTCCGTTTGGATGTAGGATTTTTGACTTTGTCTAGAGCAGCAGTGATCTTCAGCAGAGAGCTAAGCGCTGTCAGACCGGACCTAACCCTGAAAAGTATTATCATCTGAAATGAATCATTATGTTATTCATATTAAATACATATTGTATTTTTACAACTTGTATTTAGAAATACTCTGTTGTAATTATTGATGCATAAATGTGTTCATCCATTCAATGTGGCATCTGCTATAATGGGGTTAATGTATGATATTACTTAATAATACAATACATTATAATATATAATATATGATAATTATATTTTAGTTTTATTCATTTCTTATTTCATAGTTTCTCATTATTATTATTTTACCCTTTTGATTGTATTAATCTGTGCTATCCTGTTTTCCACTCTTACCCTGTTGCTGTTTGAACTACTGCATTTCCCACAGGGATTAATAAAGGTCCATCTTATCTTATCTTAATGTATACATTGATTTACTTCAATCTACTGTACTGTGTAAAAACACCCCAACAATATTACAAAAAATATACTGCATAAAGCAAACTATATAATTTATTTGATCTAAAATATTGAAGTTTTTTCATTATAGTAGCCTGTGAAAACCATAACAAATAAGTGATTAAATGCTACAGTATTCAGCAAACACAACTGCAGAGCTGCAAACATTGCAAACAGAATAAGTTCTAAAACACCCAGTTGTCTTTGTGTATTTGTGAATGAAGCGCCATCTCATGGTTAAATCCTGTAATTGAACAAATGGGGAAATTTAGCAACGCCCTCTAGCAATTTGGCAACACCCCCAGCCACTGGGAATCGCTGGGCTTTTGACTGGGACACACCCATGTGAGTCCTATCTGGAGTGCTACATCTGTAGTTGACTTTTATGTTCAACTGCTAAATTCGTTACTGATAAATAAGGGCTTCTACTGTACCTAATTACCTTAAAACTAGAACCGCCAGAGGTTTTTGTATAGGCCTACCCAAAGCCGTCAAATCCCGCTATTAGAATGCAATTTTTAACAACATAGGGTGCTACATAACACACTTTCAGGAAAAGTCACGGACTGGGAGACTTTAATATTTTATTGAAAAAAAGTTACATTGCACACACACAACACACATCACACAAATTGACCCGATTGGCGGTTCTAGTGTTAAAGAAACTCACAAATGAATGAAACCAGTTCAATACGCATTATTCTTATCATTCTTTATGAACGCAGAAATAGTCTTAAGATCAGATCGGTTTTTTAAATGAAATTTGACGGCAGGCAGTTAGCTCTGATCACCTATGATAAATGCGCCACACCTAATTGCTGGCCATTCAGCCACAGAGCTCCCTCTATACAAATCAAACTGTAGACGGTGTGAAAGCACCTATTGTTTTAAATAATGGTCGGAATGTGACCTGTGAGCCTTCTGAATTTCCGTGGGACAGCACATTCTAAACTAAAATGTTAAATCAATAAAGTAACATCTTATCTCATCTTAATAATATCTTCATATTAATAATAATAATAAATCATACAGTATGTGTCCGAAAGGGAGCAGGAGGAAGCAAACACAAAAATGTACAAAAAATAAACTGCATAGTAAAGCAAACTATTTTAAAGGTAAAAGTATGAGCATAACAAATAAAGAAGTGTAATGTAAACATTTACATTATTATGATTATTTAATATATAAAGACTATATTTGAATTACAAGATTAGATATACTTTATTTGATCTAAAATATTGATGTGTTCAAATGCTCTTCAAAACACAACTGAAAGTGCTGGAAAAGTTGTCTTTCTGTATTTGTGAATGAAGCGCCATCTCCTGGTTAAAACCTGAAATTGAAAATCGGGCAACGCCCTCTTGGAAAATAGTGGGAGGGCTTAACATTCCCAGATGCTGGTCTTAGGCAGGTCGTAGGCAGGAAGCTGTAAGCTGGAGTCTGCAATGAAGCGCTACATCTGTACAAGTAAAGGTAAGGGCCTGGCCATTTAATATTTTCATTTGTGTTGAATGTATGAATAGCGATAGTTAGTAAAAAAAAAAGTGTAATATACTGTCCGTGCCTCCCCAGGCATTGACCTCACCGCACGTCACAGCAAACAATACATGTTAAAGTTTCATTTAACAAGTTCATACACCCGCTTGCGTAAAGGTCTTAGTCCCTCTGAGCTATCTGGATAAATTGAGGGAAATCCTCGGGAAGAGAGCAGTTTCAGTAAGCACTATATTATACTACACCTGATTGTGAAACTGTAGCTTCTATTTAACGTTCAGGTTTTTTTAAGCGAGTCAGAAATGTACTCACACATTCTACAGCATGTCTCTAAAGCCAGCACTGTCTTGCACCATGCTGCTGTACACTGATTGGTACACCTTGGACACATCCAGAGCTGAAGGCCTGAGCCTGGGGTCTTCCCTCTTACACTCCTGGTGGATCTGAAAGAGATGGAAATGGACTACATCCCCCCCAGGTACCCTTCCCATCAGGAACCATGTCACGTCAGGGATCTTCCAGATGTCTGTTCTCTCATCGTACTCAGGCATGAGATCGTCTGAAAATTGCGTTCCTGCGTTTCTGAAGGGCCACAGCTGCTCTGGGGCAACAAAGTCCCCAGTGAGCTCCCGATGACCACATTTTACCCCAAGGCCGTTGGGTGTGTCCACCTCAGGTAGCGCATCGAGATCGTTCACCACCAGGTGAAAGTCACTTGTCAGCAGAAACTGGGACAAGGTTTTTTCCAGGCTGTTGGAGTCACACATGACCCGCCGCCCAGCTGGGCTGTTGTGGAGGTAATGCAGGATGAGGACGTAGTCTATAGCCAACCTCAGCCGGGCCTGCCATGTATTGTGTTGCTGGTGCTGTTGTTGTTCAAGAATACCTTCCAAATTAAGGAGGGGGCCATGTGGATGGTGCTCCGTGACCTGGGTGTAGTCTTCAAGGCAAAAACCCACCAGCTGCACCACCCGAGGGCCCTGCAGGAGCTGTAGCATAGACAATCCATGGAGGAAATCATCCAGGTAATCCAGAGAGGACAGTTTGGACAACGCTACCTTTTGACCCCTCCATTCTGCCAAATAGACCTGGGGGAAGAAAAGTGGACGATGAGGTCGGTAATGAGGAGTGAGGGCTGAGCAGAGGAAACATTGACAACATAGGACATTAACTGAGAGACAGTTTTGTGTTCTTCCAGTAAAGAATAAAAATGTAGTGCAAATTACTAATTTCCAATTGATGAATGCAACTTGTACATTGGTAAGAGTGCATTTATGAGTTAAGCATGATCAATACTCCCCAATAGCTCTGCTATTCTGCCCTGTTCTGCTTCAAATGACAAAAACATGCCCTGGTAAGTGGACCACTTACAGAATAGGATGCAATCGATTAATTCAGATCAGTTTTCAATGCACACAACAATGGTTCCTCTCCTGGTTTAAATCCTATCTCCTTGACAGACATCAATTCATCTCCATCAACAACTCCAAATCCCCCACAGCCCCAGTCAATCATGGCATCCCTCAGGTTTCTGTACTTTGTCAACCTCTGTTCATCAGCTACATCCTCCAATTGGAAAAATTATTCGACAAAACCAACTCGAGTTCCACTTTTATGCCGATGACACACCCTGACTGGATTATCGCAACAGCATTCTTTATGGTTCTCCTGCATACATTCACAAAAAACGTCAGTATTTCCAAAACTCAGCTGCCCGTATGCTCACCTCCATCCGACGCTCTGACCACATCACCCCTAGCCTCCATGACCTCCACTGGCTCCCCATCAAACACCGCATTGACTTTAAAATCTTACTATTCACTTTCAAAGCCCTCAACAACCTTGCCCACCCCCTACCTCAGTGACCTCATCCAATGACACGCTCCTACCAGTCGCCTCAGGTCTGCTGAAGCTAACCTACTGCAGCCCATCAGAACCAAGCTCCGGACCTATGGTGACAGGGCCTTCTCAGCAGGGGGGGGGCATCTCCTCTCCTCTGTAAGGAGCTGCTGCTGCAGGGGGGATACATGCTGTTGGACTTCCGCCCCATGGAGCGGGTGTCTGCAGGATTGGTAAATTAAATCTAACATTAAATATTCTTGGGAGGCCGTTGTTTATATTTGTGACTTTGTCATACTGCTGCTACTCCCGGTAACTTCCAGACACTTTCTACGCTCGCTCAACTTCTTTCTCGTTCTACACATGCACATGCCACACACGTATCATCCACTCTCCCACTGGCTCTATATCATTGTAAAAAGCCCTGACAACTGTAGACAGCCTGTCTTTATTCATTAGGAGATAATACATCAGCTAGAATAAAACAGTAATTGTTATAGCCAACGACTCTAAGAATACTGACAACACTAGTTGTTGGTGACAACAGCAACAACAGAGCTACAACTCATACCAAACAGAGGATTTAAAATGAATTTATAAAAAAATGTTAAATGAGTCGTCTCTTGATTAGGACACATAGGACACATTAATTGATTAAGTGTTGAAGAAGTCATTGCTCCAGTTTTTGTGAAGTGAAATTCAAGGTTCTAGTATTTAATCTGTATGGGAGCTTTGCAGTTCAATTCACCCCTTTTTAATATGTTGTCAAATCTGAATTTCTTGTAAATCTGATTTGGCTGGTAAATCGTGCATTAGAACTAGAGATGTCCCGATCCGATCACGTGATCGGGGATCGGAGCCGATCACGTGATTTTCAAAAGATCGGAATCGGGAGAAAAAAAATCAGGGATCGGGATTCTTCTTTTTACATTTTGTATTCAAAAAACAAAAATGACCATGTTCAAGTCTTAAAATCATCCTGAGGCCTTAGTTTTGGTTTCAAATTACACAACATCATGTATACTTCTTTGGTGCTTGTTTTCATAGACCTGGTTGCTTATTTCTCTCAAATCTGGCAACAGAGTGGGCAGGGCGCAGTGTCTAATTGTAGCAGTAAGCTAACGAGTACTGAAAGCTTTATTTTGTTTTGATCCAATGCTGCACAACTGAACTGATTCATTGCTGCTGTGAAAGAAAGAAGCAATATCCATGTTGGATAGAATATCCAATTTAAATAAAAAAATAACCTTAAGGGACAACTTGAATGCTTTTTTTCTTTTTTCTCTCTTAATGCATAGCATAAAGATCGGATCGGGAAAAATCGGTATCAGCAAATTGTCAAAATCAAATGATCGGAAGCAAAAAAAGGTGATCGGGACATCCCTAATTAGAACTGAATGGGGAATTGACATGGCTTGAGGTTAATTGCATTTCCCTCCTTTAATTCAGTTAACACAAAAGCCAACGTTGCCTTTAATAGACTACCTACCTTTTTAACAGCTCCTTGGCCTATCAGCTTCAGCTTGCGTACTTCGGCGTCTATCTGTGAACACTGGAGCCAAGGTGTGAAGTTTTTCATGTTTGTGATTTTAAAATGCTGAGGCACGTGGCCTACATGAGATGAAACCAGCTGTTCATCAGTCTGATACAAAGAGTCCAGATACATCTGATCGGGGATCGGAGCCGATTACGTGATTTTCAAAAGATCGGAATCGGGAGAAAAAAAATCGGGGATGGGGATTCTTTTTTTAAAATTTTATATTCAAAAAACAAAAATGACCATGTTCAAGTCTTAAAGTCATCCTGAGGCCTTAGTTTTGGTTTCAAATTACACAACATCATGTATACTTCTTTGGTGCTTGTTTTCATAGACCTGGTTGCTTATTTCTCTCAAATCTGGCAACAGAGTGGGCAGGGCGCAGTGTCTAATTGTAGCAGTAAGCTAACGAGTACTGAAAGCTTTATTTTGTTTTGATCCAATGCTGCACAACTGAACTGATCCAATGCTGCTGTGAAAGAAAGAAGCAATATCCATGTTGGATAGAATATCCAATTTAAATAAAAAAATAACCTTTAGGGACAACTTGAATTTTTTTTTCTTTTTTCTCTCTTAATGCATAGCATAAAGATCGGATCGCGAAAAATCGGTATCAGCAAATTGTCAAAATCAAATGATCGGAATTGGGAGCAAAAAAAGGTGATCGGGACATCCCTAATTAGAACTGAATGGGGAATTGACATGGCTTGAGGTTAATTGCATTTCCCTCCTTTAATTCAGTTAACACAAAAGCCAACGTTGCCTTTAATAGACTACCTACCTTTTTAACAGCTCCTTGGCCTATCAGCTTCAGCTTGCGTACTTCGGCGTCTATCTGTGAACACTGGAGCCAAGGTGTGAAGTTTTTCATGTTTGTGATTTTAAAATGCTGAGGCACGTGGCCTACATGAGATGAAACCAGCTGTTCATCAGTCTGATACAAAGAGTCCAGATACAGGTAGATCAAGGCATTGCTGAGGAGCAAGGCAGCTAGGCACACTGCCACTACTGGAACACCTTCGGAGATCAAACTGCGACTGCGACCCATAGTGCCTCGTATCTGAAATAGAAAACAAAGTAGGGAGAGCATGATATAATAGCTACAGCTTCAAAACAGTTAATCAGTTAACAGTTTTAGAGCACTGAGGCAAAACATCTTCAGATAAGATAAAAATTACTCTATTATAACAAGTGTACAAAAGAGTAACAAAATAACAGGAGACATTTGTTCAGAATAAATGATAGGAACACAGACCAAGACACAGTTTTCATACAAGTTATTTGCATTAAAATATAACAGGGTTCTAATGTCTTTCCAATGAACAATCATAATCAGCCTACTACCAATACTCAAAATATGTCTTATAACCATATAAAAACAGCTTTTAAAGTCTTTAAAGCATTGATATGATTGCCAAATGGAGTGTAATATCTACAAATAATACCATAGATTTAGTTTTTCCACATTAAAAGCACCCATAAAAGGCGGCAGTGCCTCAGTCTGTAGGGGACGGCGGTTCCCATCCCAATCGGACCAAAATAAAAAATATATATTGATTGAGCTGGTAGCTGGAGAGGTGAGCAAGGCACCTAACCTCGAAACTGCTCCCTTGGCGCCGGATAACTGGCAGCCTCTCTGCTCTGCATGTGGTTGTGTGTGTGCATGTATATCCTCTTTGTTTGTGCATGTATATCCTCCCCTGTGTGTGTAATGTGTGTAAACACAACAGAGTGGAGAAAGAAACTTTCCTGTGAGGGATTAATAAAGTATGTCTTCTTCTTCTCATGACACATTTAGGATGCATTGATATCTGCTTGAAAAGGGGGGTGTTGGCCACAGTTTTAGCAGTGTGTACGGGAACTCGACTCTGGGCATTAAATCAATTGCTTTTTTGTTTCTGTATTTTTAAACATTGAAACCTAAACTGCAGCCCAGCCTCTGCACTACAGTTTTAAGCCAGAAGTTTACAAATTGTGTCAATAGATTATTAATTATTATTATTATTATTAATATTGCATTGGGTTTAAATCCTCAACATTCCTACGCAAAACCATTTGCCATAGTGTTGTTTGTCAAGTCTTTTGTCCCCTCTGTGATGTAAATGATTGGAGCTCTGTCATCTGATAACACATTTAACTTTACGAAAATACGAAAATTAACTAAATGGGTATCATTTCTATTATTATTTTTATATCAAACGAAATAAATGTATTTGTTGAGTTATCAAATAGAGTTTGTCACCAAGGCTTAGGCCCTGTCCACACGAAAACGAACCAAATTCGATATCAAAAAAGTCTTCAGAAATCAGAAACGTGTCCTTCCACACGAGACCGCTCGACCCGCTGGAGACGCTGTAGTACATATGCCGGGCCTGTAAGTGTACTTCAGCCACAAAATACACAAAAAGCAGCGAAGAAGACTTCCCGAGCATGCATGGTTGCCCTTCTGTTTATTCTCCGCGGTGGATTTAGCAGAAGAGGTGGGGAGAGGCAGGGCTCTGGCTCTTTTTCACCCTCCCCGAGGCAAGCGTGTGCTCCTGCTGTAAATCTCCTTGGTAGTCCACCAGCAGATAAAAAACACCCACCTCTCCGTCTCTTCCAAGGGATGAGGGAACCGTGCGGCAGAGTTTCTGTTAGAATTTTTTTTCGGCGGTCAACATGTATGTCCGTTAAAGTTTAAATCTTCCGGACAAAATTATAAAAGTGCCGGTCAAAGGTCTTCTTTGTTATTTATTGAGCTTTAAAACAAATGAATAACGACTCTATATAATAATATAAGAATAATACACAGAGTCTCTCTTTTCCTCCCCCTCTCCTGACAGCGCATCAGTACTTTCGTTATCAGGAAATGATCGTATAGGGCGTAATCACGGAGCCGTTTGGCCCCCTCAGAGCGTGCGTCCGCAGATTTACCCACCTTGGGATAGGGGTGGGCGATATTGAAAAATATAATATCACAATATTTTTCAAGCAGTATCACGATAGACGATATTTATCACGATATTTTTTCATGTCGGTTATTATGGTTATTTTTCAAGTTACTTAACAGTACAACCACCTACAAGGTAACAACAACTAAAATAAAAAGGAGTAACAGACCAAAATACCATTTCAAGCTGGTTTAAATGCTGCAATGAATCCCTGAATGAACAATTCAACAGGAATTTTGATATGACATCCTCAGTGTTCAAGTAGGTAGGCCTACACCCTACACAACGAACGTTAACACTGGTTTCTTTACCAAGTAAAGTGCACTCTCTTGCTAAATAAAATAAAAATATTCAAGGCACAGTTTCTCAGTATAAAAATGCACTTTCTGTTTTAGGTAGCACTAGCAGTGATGTAACATCAATAAACATGAAAAGGAGAGTAAAACATAAAACATCAATGAGGAAAAGTCAGTGCCAAACAATTAAAATGTAAACTTTAGACTTGAAGTGCAATCAAAGACTTTAAAATAACTGAACATCTGTTTCAAAAGGGAAAAACAATATAAATACCTTATTGATAAAATAAAAATATAAGCCAACAGAATCAACCAAGACAATAAATGAAGTGCAATACTGTCTGAATCCTGACTAGACAGCTTGGTTTTGACTAACCGTTATCAGTATTTAGTTACTTCGGCATCATTTTGAAACGTGTATTACAATTAAATCACGGTAAAATAGGTTAATTTTGTTGTAGTTGGTTTCCACCACAGTATTTACATGGATATAAGCCCCGTCCCCTCTCCAGCGCGTCCTGTTTGAATGACAGGAGTAAACACAGCTGACAGCCGCGGTGAAACTCCAGCGGTTAGGGTGAGAATATTCGTATTGCGTCCGTTCTGAACGCAGCATAACGCAGTTCAGAAACCACTGTTTTGACGCTTTTTAAGCAACTTCAAAATGTTAACAGTATCAGGGGCACGCAGGCCATGGTGGCCGCAGGACGTACAATTATTTTCGGGAATTCACGGCCAGACCGGCCGCCATGAAAATCCTACCCTGGTGCACTATCACGATAGATATGATATCTCTGAAAAGGCATATCGTGGAGACCTGATATCGTCATATCGCCCACCCCTACCTTGGGACCCGTTATTGTTATCCGCGTTTCCCTGTCGGCCTCGTGTGACCGAACCGTCTATAACAGGGGTCGGCAACGTTTTTGATATGAAGTGCCAATAAAAAAAAAAAATCGTATTAGTGTGCCGACGTTCGTGAACTGTCAACGGGGGAAGGGGCGGTCGTGAACTGTCAACTGGAGGGCGGGGGAGCTTCGCTGCGGGGAAGCTGTGGACCTCTGTCACCTGTCAGAGCAACTTACATGATGCAGTTTAAACACAGTTAAATAAATAAAGGGCGGTGCCGGCCGTCAGCGAACCGAGCCCGGCCGTTAACGGCCCGCTGGGCGACCGGCTCGGTTCGCTGATGGCCGGACGTACTGTGATTCTCAAGAACACACAGTTGGCCAGTCCGCCCCTGTGTAGCATATTATTTTCGATGACAGATGAGCAGATCGCCAATGGGCTTTCAACTAAAGACACAGCCACGCAAAAATTGCAGCATGTACAGCTCCTTATGGGTACTGCAATGTTAGTTCCTCCCTAATTGTTTCACCATGGAGGAAAGTAGCAGAAAGTCGACTGGAGTTAAAGAGAGCAGGGCCTATAAGTTATCCTTCTGCGCTGCGTTGCGTGCATGGCTTCCTTCTGCAGGGGGAGACGCGCTCTGCCGGCGGTCTCGTTCAGGATCCGACAATACAATTTAAATATTTTGCACACTTATTCCTAGTGTGCCACTGGTTACGGTCCTGCACGCGTGCCAGGGGTTGCCGACCCCTGGTCTATAAGATAGAGAACTGTAGCGGATACGACCCGTTTCGTCACCGTGTGGCTAGGGCATAAATAATGGATATTCAAGATTTACAGGGCCAGTGTTTCCACTAGGTGTACTGCCTTGGCAGGGTGCTGCTCGGTTATCCCGAAAAAAAATCAGGGCACCCGAATTTTTTTTATCCTCTGGAGCAGAGAGAGGAGCTGCGGATTATTGTTATTGATATCGTACAGTAACAAAGTATTTGCACATTAAAAAGTAATAAAGTACAGTGTTACACTATACTTTATTACTTTAATTCAAACTGTATTCCCTTCTTATCATGTAGCCTACACTTCTTCCTTTCATTGATACATTTAAATCACCTGTCTACAGCATATAACATACCTGCTGCAACTTTGTGCTGCTGCTGCTTCTCTCTACCTCATCCTCTATTGCTGGAGGCAGCTCCACCTCATCAGATCTCTGATATGAAAGCAATCGTGTTATGATCATATTGAGCTATTGGTGTGAGTCTAACATTAAACAAGCAGTCTGCTTGTCATACATTGCTGACGATACATTTTAAGTGGCAATTTGTTGAGTCACTGCCGCTAAATGCCGGTAGCATCAAGCTAGCAAATCCTGCATTAGCCTCACATCAACAGGTGTAGACAGAACATCCAATTATCCTGAGCTAATTTACTGAATAAACCAACTCACATCTCCTGTCTTTTTTTTCACCCAACTCATTAGACTATTCTTCTGCTGGCGTTTCATTTTCTGTCAAATTCAATACTATAGTTCAAAACCGCGGTACCTGCTCACCATCTGTGAGCTATTTTTAGAATGTGCACGCTACGTTCGTTGTCGCGTTCGCACGCGTCCACCTGGGCACGCTGTATGTATCCTTCTCTCGTGACGATAACGGCTTGCAGTTAAAAAATAATAATAAACTAATTTGAAACTGGGGGGGGACACAAACGGGCAGACAGCAGAGCTGTTGTTCTCCTCCTTTCCTCCGCTCTTGTCTCTGATTGTGAGTGTGTGCATTCGCGTGTGTGTGTGTGTGTGTGTGTGTGGGGGGGGGGGGGGGAGCGGATCCCCGCCCTTCAGAAACAGAGCGGAGGGAGAATGTGAATACGCAAGGCAGTGGACACTGAAACATGCACATTGGATAAATAACATAGGCGTTTAGTTTATTTAATAAAAGAGCACATGTTCAATGTGAAACGTGACCGTAGATAGATTACTTCAGTTGCAATTTGGTGCTATATATATATATATATATATATATATATATATCTTTAAATAATCAAAACAAAAAAACACCTTGAATTTTAGGCAGGGCGCGAGGTTCCGTTGGCAGGGCGCAGCGCCCCGCCAAGACAATGGTAGGGGAAACACTGCAGGGCAGTCTTTCCCAATGTAAGTCGACGGGGAAACAAACTATTATTTTTGGGTTTCAAGACACAACGTGATAGACACCTTAGTTGAAATGCACCTGCATTACCACTAAAAAATGTGCAAGAAGGATGGCGCTCTTCGTGGGGGCCTGGCCTATGAAAACGCCATTTTAACAAGAAACACTCCAGGAAGGAGTAGAGCCTGTGCTCGGCCAGGTGCTCCGGCAGGGGAGCAGGGTGCTCCGGCGGGGGAGCAGGGTGCTCGGCAGAGGAGCAGGGTGCTCCAGCGGCACCATGAGCACTGAGCTACCGAACACTAAAAGCATCATAAGTAACAGAGATGATTACAAAAATAAAAATGCCCCTGCCCCAGTAAAAAACAGAGGTTTATGCGAAATTCATTTTTTGAAATAATGGTTTTAGTGTGCAATTTAATTTTGTATTTGTGTTAATTTAAAATAAATCAAACTCCCAAAAAACGTATACAGCTTCTGTGTGCTTTTATTAACATTGGAATTTACTGCGTAAGCGGCCGTGGGGGGGGGAGAGCTTTATGGCGCATTCACACAGCAGCGCGGAGCCCCCTTTAAGCGTGCCGAGCCGTGCCGGGCCTGTTTTTGGTTGCGCTTCCACTTGGCCTAGTTCTGGCCCGGGGGTACTTTTTCACAATTTTTCTGGCACGACAAAGTTGTCGTTCTCTCGAGGCCAACAAGCGGGGTGAACAAATGGAATATGCTAAACTAGTGACGACTGCCAATTGGTCAGAGAGAATCGTCACAATTGTCGCGCGACTTAATCCCTAGTGTCGCATATATTAAGGGACGCTTGCAGCATTTTTGAAAACAGTGAACCTTGCAGCATTTTTGAAAACGGTGATAAAAAAACACATACACATAAGCAAGGACACGATGGCTTCCACATCTTCCATTGTTGTTTTGTGATTTGTGTCGCATTGAAGATGACGTCACGGCAGTTGTATGCAGCGTCGCTCCGCCCGCCAAAAAGTCGATCGCCCCGCCTACACTGCGTTACTATAGTAAGCTAAAATCTTGCCTCGGGCAGCAATTTGGTCAGGGCCGGCCCAGCACACAGCTACAGGTTTTGATATGGAAATTCCGCGATGAATAGAACTCCCGAGAAGAAGAAGCCCACCAAGCAGTGGGAAAATGTGTAAGCCAAGTGGACAGCAGATCATGACTTTATCAAGGTATCGCGGAGAGGAGAGAAGCACACGGAGGTCTGTTGGCAGGGAAGAGAAACATCTTAAAAAAATTAACCTGCTGCAACTGGAAACCAGACCCTGAAATTCTCAGCACTAAACTGACTGAACATCGTATGACCAATTTTTGTGAAAAATGCAAAAAGTGATGCAATGTATACATGGTTTATACCTGCAATTACTCTGGTTCCATTTCTTCTGATTACCAAATTTGGGCGTGCACATTTGCCACGCGCAAACCTACCTCTTTTTGATTTGGAAAGGTTGGCATGTATGCTGTAACGTTATGCGTATGCAGACAGGCACGATAACTTAGCTGTTAACACGATAGCGCCACTAAGCTGTGGGTTCACATGCTTTCGGAATGCCGCAGACACGAAGACAAAAACAACAACTCACTCGTACTAGTGTAGCGATTCAAGATGTGCATTTTGGCTCCACATCCACCAGTAGCCGGATCGAGAACTTGAGACTTCCTGTCATATTTCCAGAATAAAAGCCTCACGTTAAAAAAACGTTTTGTTTGTTTTTAATCGCCATTTTTGGGATGGGATCGTGTGTGTGTGTGTGTGTGTGTGTGTGTGTGTGTGTGTGTGTGTGTGTGTGTGTGTGTGTGTGTGTGTGTGTGTGTGTGTGTGTGTGTGTGTGTGTGTGTGTGTGTGTGTGTGTGTGTGTGTGTGTGTGTGTGTGTGTGTGTGTGTGTGTGTGTGTGATTGTCGTGTGTGTGAATTTTACGTTTTTAGGTGAACGAGCTTTTATTCTGAAATTCTGAAAGCGGAAGTGTGGTTGGATACGGACTCCTAGTAAAGCAGACATTTATCTCTTGTCTGTCAGGCGATTGAAATACTTCCAGACTCAGCGAACAGGTACATTTTTTTTATCTTTAAAGCTTATCTCTTAAACATTTTCCGTCGAGCTGGGTTGCAAGCTTTCCGTACACTTACAACAAGTTTGATTAAAGTTATCAAAGCTCAGACTCGATCTGTCGAAACCTGTCAAAACACAGCAGCGCAATAGATTGCGGAAGCTAACGTTAGCTTGTGTACAATGTGTTGATTAGCTAACGTTGGGAGTTCCCGGATAAATACAGCTCGTTTTCATCTGAGAAGGAAGTTCACAGCGGTGTGTTTACATGTATCTACAGCTAGCTGCTAGGTCCACATCTCCAACATCAGGCTTCGTATTTAAGCCATTAGTTTAGGCGTGACACATCTGTGTGTATCCATAACGGTGTCTTTGAAAACCCAAACAATTATTTGAACAAATTGGAAAAAAACACACTCGCTTAAGTATTTTGTTCAGGTCCTTTTATTTGTTTTTAAATTGAAACCACAACCGTGTAGCCTAAAGCTGGAATATTAAGAGTAATAATACGAGTGAGTGTTTGTGCTGCAGCAGGCTACGTGCAGTTGTCGCTGAGTGGGTTGAGCCGTTTCCATAGTTCCCTTAGCTGAGGAGGCTGTGATGTCACACCCTCTCTGTTGTTCCTACCTCACTGTTAGCGATGAGTCACCAACTGATTATTGCTCGGTTATTTATAACATCCTCTGGGTTTCAAAGTAAATATGTCACACTGATGTGAACAGGGTGAAGGGGATATGGTAAATGCCATTGGACCGTAAGGTTTATAGCTGGTAGTTTAATATATTTGGTTTGAATTAAACTATTCCGAGAACCTTTTGCAAATCAATAAAGATGACTATGGAAGAGGATTAGGGCCAAACATTTTATGTGCCTTAATAAATGATCAACTTCATTTCCTTGATTTGACCAAAACCAGGGGCGGGTCTAGACATTATTAGGTGGGGTGGACAACATCAGGCACAGACTCAGAGAAGGGCTGCACATTTATATCACTTGAAAATGTAAACTGTAAAAGGACAGCCATACTCTCTAGAAAATACATTATTAACAGCATACATTCAAAAGAAGCAGCTTCACATGTTCAGTTAAAGGTCCAGACAGGGGTGTTGCTTGGGTCTAGGCCTGTCGCGATAAGCAATTAATTGACTTATCGTACGATAAATAAATATGAACTCGATAACTTTTCTGACCTCGATAAATTGCCGTTTACATGCGTGTTTGTTTACATGCGTGTTTGTTTACATAAGGAAGTGACCAGCATTTTAGTCAGGTGCGCTGTAGCTGCCGGCCAGGCGTGCTGTGAGGGGCAGCGCTCACACACAGCCAGGTCAGGACACTCCGCGTGCAGCAGTGTAGCAGCCAAATGAATAATATAGAGACAAGCAGGAGACAACGTGTGACTGGAATTGGTTGCAAAACCTAACTCCATCTCCGGTGTGGGAATATTTTGGATTTAAGCCAAATCAATGAGGCGACCTTACGGACTTGAATGAGCCGGGCGGTGTGTCGCATTTGTTTTAGGTAGCAACAAAAGCTAGCAATACGACCAACCTTAAACTGCACCTGAAACACAACCACCCCATTCCGTTTTCCCAGCTGGGAGCAAACACTGCAGCTGTAGATGGAGAGCCCCCACCTTCCCGACAGTTTGCAATCAAAGATGCATTTGCCCGACAATGCAAACATGTTGGTGTTCCTTGCTCAAAATCTTTGATTGATACAGATTTTGATATGGTTGAGTTTTTTTTTGCTTGTGAGACAATGTGTGCTCATATTTATTCATTTATTTAGTTGTGTATATATATATAGCCGAAGGACTGTTTAAATGCCCAGCATTCGGCGCCACTCGATGACGTAGTATAGGCCTACTTGAAATAGTGGCTCTGCAGCACCTTTACTTGACATTCTTGATAAATGGCCCGTGTTTACTTCCTGTCTGTCTTCTTCTGGTGACTTATGTGTCGTTCAACAACACATAAAACCAACACTAAAACTAAATAAAGACTCCCAGCAGCACTGCAACAAGCGTTATCATGATAACAACTTCAATTTATATAGCACCTTTCATACGTAAACCCAATGCAGGGGTAGACATTAAGGGTACAATTGTATTATCACTGGCCCCACTATTGTAACCACTGGCCCGGAGCATTCGTCCAAAAAAAATCGACTAATAATGAAGAAAATTAACACATTGTTGCAATAGTAATTTATGCACTAACTACATTACTACTTGTACTACAACATTTGAATCATCAGTTCTTCCTCATTTTCCTCAATTGTTCATATTTGGTTTATTAAAGTATTGATATTGTGGTCATTGTTAAAAAATGTCTGCTATTATTATGAGTATTATTATTATTTGTATAATGCGCTTTCTGCCTTCCTATCATTAGGAGTTAGACATGTAATGGCTATGTAATAGATTAGATTAGATCCTTCATTATCCTACATTGCTGGGACATTTCCGTTTTGCTGGCCCGGGCTATAGAGCCAATACCTTTATATTTTCTACTCTTCACTTACTTGTCAGCATAGGTCGGCATTAGGCTTGGGCGGTATGACGGTATTACGGTATACCAGGGTATTTCGAAATACCGTCGGTATGATTTTCAATACCGTGACGTCACAGACTGTGCGCCAAATCACAGATGCGTTTCATTCTATTACACTGACACGGAGTTTTGACAGGGACGACATTGGTTGTAATGCACAGCACACGCCAGCAGAGGGCAGGGGAGGGCAGTCCGTCTTTCCCGCTCTCAGAGCTCAGCACAGAGCTGAGCTGAGCAAGATGGCGGCAGCATTTGCCGACCCCGAACTCGGACAACTAGTAAAAAAGAAAAATGCCTCTGCGCCTGTTTGGGACTATTTTGGGTTTACTCGTCGCCAGTGACTTCATCCAGCACAACGAGAGACAGAGGCACTTCTTTGGGAATGTTTAAGACGGGGTGAGTGAGTGTTGACATTTTTTAATCCTATGCAACTGGTTGATGGTTTTGTAGTCGAGGCCGGACGGTTTTAAAAACGAAAGCATTTACGTGCTAAACATTCACGCGAGTAATCCAATGAATCAAATGGAAATAAGGTTTTTAACAAATGCACGGAATAATATTGCCAAACTAGTTAGTGAATATAGCAAACTTTATTCAATAAGTCAAGTATTTACTCCCGGAAAATGTTTATGTATGATGATATATTGTTAACTTAGCTCACTATGGAAACAACGTCGGACATCTACAAACGCGTCCTGTATCCGATCTCAAAATGTGCCATTTGCACAATGTGTCATGTATGCAGCCCTTGTTTTGCACTTGCGCGCACGTCGCGGCACTTTGCGAGCGTCTACCGGCTCGGGCTGCATTTTACACCGAACATATAATATACCGTTCGAAACATCTATTTGCCGCCGAACGCCACCTCACTCAAGTCGACCCAAGTCATACCGTCAGTGGCGGCTGTTGGAAAATATCTTTGGTGGGGCTGTTGATATAGTGAGAAAAAAAAAATTTGGGGGGAGAAATTACCCCTTAAATTGGGACTGATACCGTCATATACCGTATACCACGGTATGACGAAAAAAATTATACCGCCCATGCCTAGTCGGCATTGATTTACAGAGCCGACAGAAGACCTTGTTTATATTGGCATCATATTGAGAGGTGCAGTGACGCGTCCTAAAACCAGGAAGTAAGCTGCAGGTTCCCTCGACAAAAAAGTAATGGGATTTCTCCACAGGGTTTTGGAAAATAGCTGGAAATAAGGTCTGTGGAAAACAAACCTGTTTGATAAATGCACGTTTTTGTTCAGCCGGATAATCTCCACATGTCTACCCTACTTCTATAATGTTTGAATCATAAATCTAATCGATAGATTATAAAAGGGTTTTAGGACGCGTCACTGCACCACTAGAAGCCAACTCCATCGATCAAGCTGGCTGAAACTTTCTCTCCCTCTTCTTCTCATGCTCCCTGTCACTCTCCTTTAACTCCTCCAGTGACTTTCTTTTATTTAAAGATTGTTTTTTGCCCGGCGCTTGGCCGGTTACCGCTGGTATTAAAAACATTTTGGCGAATGGTTAGGTGGCGAGATAGTCTGTAGTGAAGGAGCGCGCTCACGGGAGCCTGCTCGCGCTGCGCTCCGCAGCAAACAGCTGTTTGCTTTTCACCCAACAACGACAACTGCCTCACGAAACGCTATGTTGTAACGTTAATAAACGAAACAATCTAACAAAATTGTTAGTCAAAATACCAATATCACAGGACACATATTTTTTTTAAAGCAATATTTTTAGTGGCCCGAGCGGGCAAGTGGAAAGTACGTTATGCTGGCCCGGGGTTTCTAAATAGTGCTTCTGGGCCAGTGGGCCATTTATAATGTCGAGCCCTGTAAGGCATTGAGAAAGTCAGTATGTGATACTTTATTAATCCCATACAGGCAGCTGATTAGTTTTGAGCTTGTTATTTTATAGCTTTACTGTGTCATTGTATACCTTTGTTCTTCTTACTTTTTGATTTGGGAGCTATTTAATTCTGCCTACAGTTTTACAATACATACAACCAGAGATATTTCCTTCTAATTTAGAATTTTCTATCATAATCTTCAGAACGACAAATAATGTCACAGCAGATCGTGTCAAAAAGATCAATAATATTTACCACATTTAAATAGATAGAGCCAACTGTGGTTTTATATACTCGGTTTGTGTCTCCTCGCCATGGCATTCAGTTAACACACATGCTTTTTCAGGTGGTCAAGACATACCTTTGACTCATCTTAGCTACTTGAAAGATACAAGCGTTACAATCCAACATGCTGAAGGAGTGAGGTCCAGCAATACCTACCCTCAAAAAAAGCTGAGCAAGTAACACAGGTGGGACAGGATCTCTCCACCCTGTCTTTCCCCACAGTTAATTGCTGACAGCCTGTTTCACATCTGTTTCAGACGGCAGCACAGCAGCAGCAGACAGGATGAAAGTCCCTGTGTCCTTTGTGCTGGTGCTAGCATTCATCTGTCTTAGCCACAGCCTGGAACTACAAAATGCACTGGACAGGTCAGAGAAAAACGCTTTTTATGCATTGGTTATGTGCTTGTAATTGTTTGGGCGATGTAAAACAACATTTAAAAATTTGGTTTGGAAATACACATTTTATTATGTGAAGGATTTTACAAATGTATCTTGTTTAAGACAACATTTAACCCACCAGCCTAAAGGTGCCTAGTAGAGTTTTCTAATTAACCAAGATACGTTCATATTCAGTGTGATCTTCTTGGTTTCCTGAAAGTGACAAAAACATGTTGAAATCATTTCCTTCCTCATCGAACATTGCTAGGCAGTTGGATATTGTTGTGTCACAGCATCTTAAATGAAAATCCAAATCCACAAATATACTGTTTGTACTTCAAGCACTTGCACTTTTTATCAAAATCTTATTATGTGGATTTGTTTAATTCAAATAGAAACTGTTTAATCTCAAAATCTGAATCTTAATGAATGTTTTTATTCAGGGGACATTGGTGAAAGTGTGTCATGGATTGGGTGTGTTCAAGATGAGTTGTAGCTGAAACAGCATCATGCTCTCTCTGACACGGCATGAATATGAATTGTGTAACAGTTTCCAAAAAAACATTGTATCTGCTTTGTCTCTGTCGAGAATTGTTACCAAATGGAATTAATAAGCAGGAATCATAATCGTCAAATGGAGGATTTACCTAACCTTACTTTAAAGGCATGAATCCAACAAAAAATGTTGTTGCATGAAAACATCTACTGTCTTGACTGGGTGTATTTTTGTATAGTGTGTTGTTAAAGTGAAGCTTAACTCATTGAGTGTCTTGTAATGTTTCCTCGTAAGGTCTCAGGAACATGTGGTGTCAGACCCCAGTGACTGTGTGTCCAGGACCAGGCAGCCAGTCTCAGCAAACCCTCACAATTTTTCTGTGGACATTCGGATGCCTGCTGTTGTCCCAGCTGCAGTGAGTCACTTTCTTTGAAGCATAGTGAAGGGTCTGTATCGTTCACTTTAATAGTGTACTCATCATTTGAGATGAAACCATCAATGAATTCATCTAAAGTTAATCACTAGAAAGTGAATCTGCGGTTATCTTAATCATGTTCTAAGTAAGGGATAATGTGCACATTATTAGGACCCGAGCATGGAGCGCTAGGACCCAACGGCGTCCGAGCATGAAGTGCGAGGAACCTATTGTTCTTTGTGGTATTATAATTTTTCTGCTGGCGTTTTCCTGTTTTTGAGGCCTTTAGGACGCTCCAAAAGTTGTATAATTTTACACGGACGCCAGGAATGATGAAAAATACAATATTTTGGAGTCAATGGGTTAAATATTCCAACCTGCTCACTAGCGCCACCTATCAAAAGCCCATTTCAAAATACATTTACAAAGTCGCACCGTAACTCCTGTTCTGATTCGTCTGCTCCATGACGGCAGCTAACCGACCCACTTTAGAGGACAGCCTGTTTCTAGCCCTCTACCTGGGGGGTGAACCCATAGCCATCTCTCCATCAAGTCGCCGGGAACGGTCAAGCTGAGCTGGAGGAAGTTGTGACGAGGAGAGGTGCCACCTCTGCGACTCTAGCCACACTGAGCGCCCGAGGCATGAAGCAACAGCTCATGCAGGCGCTTTGCGTGAGACTCTCCCTCAAATGCTCGAGGCCAAGGCAGAGGGGGGCAGCGGTCATGGCCGTCCTCTGGCTCAAGAGAAGCCATACATGCGCTACATGAATGAGCCAGTCTGTAGGTAGCCAGATGCAGCATAGCCGGGAGTGGGCGCGAGAACACAGCCTTCCCCTGCTGAATGGAAAGAGTAGAGCAATGCTCCTACTCGCCGAAAACAAAGAGGGATGTAAGAGAGCACTGCCTTCACCTAGCTGAATTAAATAAAGACGTTTAACTGGACAGTTTAGCCGGGCGGCTGCTGCTAGAATCAAGCAACAGGTCTACCAGGAGCGGGGGCGAGAACACTGCCTTCATTGGTTGAGTTCATAACGAATGCCAGGTGCAGTGTACCCGGGAGCGGGTGCGAGAACACAGCCTTCACCGGCTACCTGCTGAACGGAAAGAGTAGAGCAATGCTCCTACTCCCCGAACACAGAGAGGGATGTAACTACACCCACGTAACAAGCGGAGGGAGCGGGAGCGAGAGCACTGCCTTCACCTAGCTGGATTAAATAAAGAAGCTAAGCGGGTCTAATTAGCCAGGCGGCTGCTGCTAAGAATCAAGCAGCACGCCTACCAGGAGCGGGGGCACTGCCTTCACTGGATGAGTAAAACAATGAATCTCAACAGAACACGCCAGATGTTAGCCAAGCGGCCGCTGCTAACAATCAGAGCAATACGTTACAGGGAGCGGGAGCGAGAGCACTGCCTTCACCAGCTGAGTTTAAATAAAGAAGCTTTAACAAAACATGCAAGATGTTAGCCAAGCGGCTGCTGCTAACAATCAAAACAATAAGTCTACCGGGAGCGGGAGCGAGAGCACTGCCTTCACCAGCTGAGTTTAAATAAAGAAGCTTTAATAAAACATGCAAGATGTTAGCCAAGTGGCTGCTGCTAACAATCAAAACAATACGTTACCGGGAGCGAGAGCACTGCCTTCACCAGCTGAGTTAATAATGAAGCTTAACAGTACACGCGAGACGTTAGCCAAGCGGCTGCTGCTAACAATCAAGCGAGATCAAGTCAAACACAATGTTTAAGACCAGATAACTAGCTTCTAAAGAAGAGAACAGCACAGAGCCGTAGTTACAGCAGTAACCATGGCAGGTGCTTACACGGCATAGAACCGTAGTTACAGTAATAGCTATGGCCAGTATTTACACGGCTTAGAACCGTAGTTACACTAGTAACTGTGGCTGGTGCCTAAAAGTGTCAGCCAACGTCTGCACCCTAGATAATATAATATTGGGAGGATGAAATCCTCTTTAATGGCTACACATGCAGAGGACACAGCACACACAGTGAAGATTGTTCTCTGCATATCATCCTAGTGCTAGAGTCTAGTACTAGGAGCAGTAAATACAACGATATAGTGCTACTGCAATCAAAACCATACGTTACCGGGAGCGGGAGCGAGAGCACTGCCCTCACCGGCTGAATTAAATAGTGAAGCTTAACAGTACATGCAAGGTGTTAGCCAAGCGGCTGCTGCTAACAATCAAGCAACCAAGTCAAAACACAAATGTTAAGACCAGATAATTAGCTTCTATGGAATAGAACAGCCCGCATAGAACCGTAGGCCATGGTCACAGCAACCATGGACAGTGCTTACATGGCCTAGGACCGTAGTTACAGTAGTAACTATGGCCAGTACTTACCTTACTCTCTGCATCTACACAAAAAACGGGCAAAATATGGCACACTGGGCTTTCCATACTAAATTGAATGAGAGACGCAGCTAAAGCTGGGACTCAAATGCTAATGATACAGGCACGGGCACAACGCCACAAGCAGAACTTTCAAAAGAGCATAATAAGGGCAACTTTATGGGAGAGGAAGCGGGAACACTGTCGTCACCAGAAAGTCTAAGCCAAACAATAAATAAGATAGCAATCAGGACAACTTACCTGGGAGAGGGTGCGGTGACACAGCCATCACCAGCAACAAGTTGACACAAACCTGTCCGTCGAGGCTCTGCACAGCGCACTGCCGGCCACAGCTCCTGTAGGACGCGCAACCCGTAGCTCCGACTGTCAGTCGCGAAGCTGCACGCGGCCAGCCGCTTGCAGAGAAATCCCTCTGATCAAACGTTCAAACCTGAACGCTGTAGGCTACAAGAATGTAGCCGCGGTACTCTCGCGAAGCGAGAAGATGAAAAGGAACCGATCCACTAATGACGCCGGCCTATGTAGCCGTAGTCACGTGGGTCACAGGTGGCTTTGTTGTTATTAGGTACTCGAACTGCGCATGCGTGCGATGGGCATATCCAGTGCTAATGCACCGCCTCTGGTGGTCAGTAGGGACGAAATAGAACCGAGGATACACTGATGCCATAACTTTTTGTAACAAGGGTTTCAAATCAGCAATTTTAATAATAATTGTTAACATCCCAATTTATCAGTGTATGTTTGCTGGAACTACTTGAAAACGCTGTGTGTTTCCTGACGGACACACAGAGCTTTGAGACCGGTCAGGTAGTGACCGGTCTCAAGTCAGCACCGATGCAGACTCGCTGTATGAGGGCTTGATAGCCCACTCCCCCTCCACACCGCTCCACACTCGTTGGTTTGGAACAGCACTTAATGTGGCGGACCCTCCGCGCGAACGCGAAAAAGGAGGCGTAGGGCGTAGGGCATTCTGTTCCAAACCAACGAGTATGGAGGGAGAGCGAAACACGTGGGTTTGCTATCTTGGCTCCAAAATGGTGGAATGAGCCCCCCATTGAAATCAGGACAGCAGATAGCTTGCACATCTTCCGGCGCAGACAGAAAACTCATCTCTTTCGACTCCACTTCGAACGATAGAATTACTAACAAAGAACTGCTAACAGAGCACTTATATACTAATAAAGGACTGGCTTATCTATAGCCAGTTGAGTAGCACTTGAAAGGTTTGGATCTATGAAACCTGATGTACTTATATGATTCTGTTTTCTTCAAGGTTGTGTCTTCCTGGTCGAATGTACTTATTGTAAGTCGCTTTGGATAAAAGCGTCAGCTAAATGTAATGTAATGTAATAACATCAGATAAAAAAAAAAGAGGTTTATAAAAAAAAAACACCACTGAAGATGTTTTGAGTTTTATTTGAGTTATTATTTTTTGTGCAAGGGATGCTGATTTCAAACCGTTGTTATGGCATTTCTTGTTTCTGCCAGAGGAGGGGGGGAGTTGGTTCCAAAGCTTGCTACTGTTTTTACACCCTCCACCTGACTACAGACAGAGGCCGTTTCTCAATGTCGAGTAAACCTTCTGCAGAGCCACTATTTCAAGTATACTACGTCATCGAGTGGTGCCGAAGGACTGTTTAAATCAGGGGTCTCAGACTCAATTTACCTGGGGGCCGCCGGACGTAGAGTCTGGGCAAGTCTGGGCCGCTTCAAGTATTCCGCAAAACATTTATTAAAAAATACAACATTAACAGTTCTTCAACATCTTCTTAACATGAACTGTTCTTCACAACATAACTATGTACAATTGCTCTTTCTTGCCTACTCCTTGCTGGTAGAGACCTGGCAGCGCTTCCTCTCACACAGCTGAGCCACATTTGGTTTGAGGGAAGAAGCAGTTGAAACCCTCAGTATCGCTTGAAGATGTGCATCAGTAAGTCTGGACCCGTACTTTGACTTATTGAAGTTCATGGTGGAGAAGAGCTGTTCACACATATATGTGCTCCCAAAAAGGCACATGGTCCGCTTTAACATCCTGGAAATCTCAGGGAAGGAGGGGGGCAATTCTCTCATGAACTGTCCAAGCTTGTCTGTTTTCCCATTCACTTCCCTGAACTTGGCTTTGAGCTCAGAATTGCACTGCAGGTCGATCAGCTCCATTTGAAGCACACCAGGGGCATTTTCCACATCAAAGGAGAAGGGGTCTGCAAACATTTGGAAAGTGGCTCTGTGTGTCTTGAAGTCTGCAAACCGCTGATCGAATTCCTCCTGTAGCTTCACAATGGCATCAATATACTTCTCACCACTGAATGCTGTGCCCCTGTCCATGAGAGCCTTGCATGCTGGGAAATGGCAGAGGTTTTTCTGAGGGAGCTGGGCTTTCCATAACATCAGTTTTGTAGAGAATGCTCTGACATTGTCATATGCTGCACTAACAAGCTGGCCCTGGCCCTGCAACTTCTTATTCAGAGCATTCAGCTCCTGCGTGATGTCAACAAGAAAAGCTAAGTCCACGAGCCATTTGGGATCACTCAGCTCGGGAACAGCCATCCCACCCTTCTCCAGCATGAATACTTTCAGTTCTGTTCTCAACTCAAAAAACCTCTTCAGGACGTTTCCCCTGCTGAGCCAACGTACCTCTGTGAAGTAGAGCACATCCTCATATTCTGACTCAATTTCCTCCAAAAAAGCACGGAATTGGCGGTGCTTTAAGCCCCTGGATTTGATATGGTTGATGCATTTCACAACGACAGACATCACATTGTCAAACTTCAAGCATTTGCTGCAAAGGGCCTGCTGATGGATAATGCAGTGCAGAGCAATAGCCTCCTCCACACCCTCCTCCTCCAGTTTTCTTTGAACAAGTGCCACCAGCCCGTTTTTTCTCCCTGTTATTGATGGCGCTCCGTCCGTCGTAATTCCAACAAACCTCTTCCATGGCAGACCGATATCTGCAATGGCATCACACAGTTGCTGAAATATCTCCTGAGCGGTGGTCTGGCCATGCATTGGTTTCACTGTAAGCAACTCCTCTGTCACTTCAAAATTGTCATCAACACCACGGACATACATTGCGAGTTGAGCGGTGTCAGTGATGTCTGTGCTCTCATCAAGAGCCACAGAGTATGCACGGAAAAGTTTGGCTTTGTCGCACAGCTGATCATATATGTCACTTGATAAGTCAGAAATGCGCTCTGCCACTGTGTTAGCTGACAGGCTGATGTTGTTGAACTGACCCTTCTTTTCAAGACAGACTATACTTGCAGCCTGCAACATGCATTTTTTTACAAACTCGCCTTCCGTAAACGGCTTTCCCGCTCTAGCAATCATCTCACTCACCACATAGCTAGCTTCGACTGCTAAATCAGCCTCATTGCTTCCTTTCTTGAAGAGATTTTGTTGCTTCCATAGATTTTTTTTTAGCTCTGACTTTTTTCTCTCTCTCATCTCCCAGGTATTTTGCATACTCTGCATGTTTAGTTGAGTAGTGACGTTTGACGTTATACTCCTTGTATACATCGATTTTCTCTGTGCATATAAGGCACGTTGCGTTTCCCCTGTACTCAACCAAAAAATATTCAGTCTCCCACTTCTCCTGAAATGTTCTGTGGTCATCATCGATTTTTCTTTTCCCTGAAAGTTTTGATGAAGACATGGCGATATATTTTGCTTCCACTTTGTGTCACTTTTGGATCACTCTGGATTGATTCCGCTGCGCGCATTTTATTGACGTGTGGCGGAGTTCCCTCGGAGGGGGGAGGGGCGAGGGAACTCCGCGCAGCAGTTCCCTGCCAGCAGCAGCAGCAGCAGCAGCAGCAGCAGCAGCGGGAAAAATACAATTGAAATATAAAGCGCAAACGTAAACGCGCGGGCCAGATTAACGCTATTACATGATGTCAACAAAGGGGCCATGAGAAACTGTCTCGCGGGCCACGTTTGGCCCGCGTGCCTGGAGTCTGAGACACCTGGTTTAAATGCATGTTAAATGCCCAGCATTCGGCGCCACTTGATGACGTAGTATACTTGAAATAGTGGCTCTGCAGCAGGTATACTCGACATTGAGAAACGGCAAGAGTTCACTCCATCACGGAGGGGGTAGGGTGTGGTCTGGAATTGGGAAACTGTTTACTTCCTGTCTGTCTTCTTCTGTTTCCCCCGTTGGTGTTTACTTATTGGAGCAAAGACAATTTACAGAAAAAGATCTGGTGCTTCTCGCTTCAAACTGTTCTTTTAAAAATAATGATTTATAATTGTGAGCATTCTGGCTCACACTAGGGTTAAAAACTGACGAAGGAGAAGGTGGTTTGGGGAAAAATAAAACTTTTTATTTCCACGGAGGGGAAGTTCACAAAAAACACAATTCTAGTTAGGCCCGCTGATAATTGTTGAGCGTCAGCTTTTATAGGCTACTATATAAGTTACCTAATTTCTCCTTAAACTATTAATGTGTGTTCTGTGTTCTTACAACACTTTAATCATATACTGGATTATCAAATTATGTATTTCAAATAAATGAATAAATGAAATGAAAAGGTTTGGTGGAGCTCAGAAGACAGTCCAGGTGTGTGTGGCCTGCTGCTGGCTCTGTTCATCCTATTTCAAAATGTAACGCTTCAAATGATGCTTTAAAGCTAATTATTTTACCTGACAACATGACCAGAGAGAATACAATTGGCCGGACATCTACCGATTATTCTGGTCGAAGTCTGGTAAATACCAGCTGAAGGAAACACTGCTGTTCACATAACTCTGTATTGCTTTGTGCTTTGTACTTTCAAAAGAATGCGTCATGAAGTTCTGCTGCTGAACATTTCACAAATGACGACTGTTACAAATAGAACCATTGTGTTCTCTAATGTTTCAGTCAGACACTTACCTGTGCACAGCATTTTCGGTGCCAACTAGTCAAGATGCCTATATTGGTGAGTATATTTTCTTTAAAATCTTATTTCATAGTTTTTTGCCATTTTTATTTATTATCATTATTACTTTGATTTTATCTTTAATGTTATTAATCTGTGTGAATCTGTGCTGTCCTGTTTTTCATTCTTACCCTGTTGCTGTTTAAACCACTGAATTTCCCCACGGTGATTAATAAAGGTCCATCTTATCTTATCTTATCTATTGAAGTTTGCAGAAAACATATAGTATGTAGCCCATCTTTAAATGCAACAGTCAGACACTGGTTAGCTCAGCGGTGAGAACAGGCTGTTCATATGTGACATGCTCCATCATATCATTCACATCCAACCATTTGGAAAGAGGATAGTCTTAGCTTTCCAATGATATCCCTATTGTGTTTTATTTTCAGCACAAATATTTTACATGACATAATGATTGTTACCAAGACACCATTTTGAGAAAAAGGCCTTTAAAGTTAGCTTACCTTGTATTTTTTAAACTAGGGATCATATACTGTACCAGTGTTTTGTCTAGAAAACTGTAAACATTTTCATTTGATTATAAAGTTGTGTATATTTACAGGGACTGTAGACCAAGCACTTTGATAGACATCAGATACAAAAACAAAAAGAGGTTTATAAAAAAAAAAACGCCACTGAAGATGTTTTGAGTTTTATTTTAGTTATTATTTTTTGTGCAAGGGATGCTGATTTCAAACCGTTGTTACGGCATTTCCTGTTTCTGCCAGAGGATGGGGGGAGTTGGTTCCAAAGCTTGCTATTGTTTTTAATTTAAGCGATAATTATTTCAAGAGGGGGCTCAAAGCTTAATATTTGGGGGCATTGCACCCCCTTAGGGCCACCGCTTGATTAGCCATGATTGGGACATTTGTGTTGGTCATAATAAAACTTGTTAGCAGGCTGCCCCTCTCATAATGATCAACAGGTCAACATATGTGCTCTTTGCTGCCCAGAACTGCCCAGGGACACAGAGTCCTTTCCTCTGTCTCCCCCTTTTAACATGGCATATATCAATTTAGGCACTTTCTGGACCAAAACATCTTAAAAAAATAAATAAAGAAACGTCATTGGTAACTACACAGTCCAAAGTCGCAGCAGCAGTACTTATTGATGTAAAAATTAAGTACGATCAAGTAATTGACAAGTTTAGGCAGGGCACAAAATCAGTTTGATGTAAATGCCTGTATGGATTTTATTTTAGATTTCATGAAACTGATGAATCTGAATACGACACAAATGGCCAGAGATAATTCATTCATACCCAAAGTGTGTTGAGTAGGTAAAGTATGTAATTAAATGTAACCTATTTCAGCCACAGTGTTTTCTCTTCTTCAGTGGACTTCAGACCTCATGCCAGTATGGACACAGTTCATCACATGCTTCTGTTTGGCTGCCTGACTCCCGTGTCCACCAGCAGTTACTGGTAATGTCACATTTCACACTGGTGCATTATCATGGATAATCGCAGTGCTGCCCACAGAACCTCCTGTAGCAGCACCTGTTAGGGATTGCATCGTTTTTTTATTCTATTAGTGGTGTGAAACGCTCCAGCGAAAAATATTACACACAATTTCATAGCTGGTTCAAATAGCTTCCAGTATGACATGTGGATGTTTGATTATAACCTTTAGTTTGTCAAAACTCACTAGTGTTACCAGAATCAATTCACTGCTATGTCGTTTTTTTCTTCAAAGCAAATTGAAAACACTTGACAAAGAGTCCTCCTTTATGTCTGCTGACATGGTGGACATGCTGCTCACATCTTTTGATACCAGGTGTACGATTTCAAAGCCCACAAATACCCAACCTATTTGCTATAAAGGTGTTACTTTCGGTGCACTAATGATCACCACCTCAGCTCTACGAAGCTCTGTATTTTCTCTCCTGGTATGATGTAAGTAGGTGGACTGACACAGAGGCATGTTAGGTTAAGAAGAGGTAATGTTAGGCTGTGCTGCAGACAGAACATGATGACTGGCTCAGAGGTCAGCAGGCAGGTGGGCCACTGTATCTGAGTGTGAGAGATAAGGGGTGTATTCACTCCATCTGGAGAGCAGTTTGGTGGCAAGTGAGAGGAGATGAGCCAAATGATGCAGGCCTATCTTACACTGTTTACAGAAAATTACACTAGATCCTACACATTTGACCTAAAGATCTACATCTGGTTTCAATTCGAGAAAAATATCTCAATCATTGACTTTTAAAGAAATCAAAAACGTTTCGATTGAATTCAATAAATAAACTTACACAGGCTTACGGTTAATGTTAGTGCCAAAGTAAACACGCATATATGGGTTTTAGCACTTTGGTTGAGTTACATTCTTGCACTACTGTTAGTTGTCAGTAGATAACAGTAAATGTGGCCTTAGTCTCGTCCACACAGATTCTTTTTATAGAATAAAATCATGCAGTTTGCAGAGAGTTGCTTAAGAAGGGGAGCTCTGTGGCCTTGTATCTAACCACGACCAAGGCTACATACATGTTTTCTACTTTATTCAATCAGAGTTTATTGTATGTGTATGTATTGTTTACAGCAGCAGCAGCAGGCAGTAAACAATACATACACATACAATAAACTCTGATAAACCCAATGTACATTACCTGCTCAGCATCCAACAGCAGCAGACACATAAAGATACTACTGGCAAACAAAGTGGATCTTTTAGACCTAAACAGAGCTAAAGAAGGATTGAATACTAGACGTAAATTACTCCACAACCCTTAAGTACATTTCTATATACATTTTACTCATTTATTTATATTGCCCCCTTTTTGTTTTTAGCTACTCTACAAACTTAGTATGGCACAGTAACATACATCTAAAGCAAGTAACTGATACACCGCGCCGGCTGGTAAAGATTTCTATGAAGGCAGCTCTGGTGTGTCCTCGCTCATTGCTCCTCAAATATCCTTCCTTTCTTTAATCTGCACAGAGCAGAATAGCTTTGAAACGGTCTTCAAGATGGCCCTGGAGAGTGGCTTTCACTAGGTGCACAGATCCTGTGGGATGCACCCTCAGACATGTCTGCTCTGATTGTGTGCTTGTCCTTTAAAAAGGAAGTGACTGCCTCTTTGAATGCCCTCATATTCTATCTGTTTCTTTAATGAGGTGTTGACTGAGCTGTTTCTCTGAAGGGACTGTGGAAGTGTACAAGGCACCTGTGAGGATGAGGCATCCATTATGTACGCCTGGGCGCGGAATGCACCACCTACTAAATTACCCAAAGGTATGTTTGTTCAAGTATACGACTGAAAGTCATATTTATAGCAGATATAATGTGTTTTTTCACTACTATGGGGGACTGGTATTCTCTGGGTAGATAAAATGAGCGTAATCCAACAGCTAACAGTTCAATGTCCGGGCTACAGAAACGCTCCTTCACAGTAACATGTATCGTTTGTTCACATACAGTGCAATCCATCCTCCTTTCTTCTTACCGCTCAGAATAACGTCCCTGTCCGCCCGAACGCTCGTGAAGCCGGGGAGAGCTGTGTTGTTATCCGGGATGAGCGGGTGCAACCATGTCTCCGTAAAACACATGATACTGCACTCACGGTATTCCCACTGCGTCTTCGTCAGCACGCCGAGCTCGTCCATCTTATTCCCCAAAGCCCTCACATTCCCCATTATAATAGCCGGTACGGAAGGTTTGTATCTCCTCTTCTTCTTCGTCTTCCGCTTGGTTCCAGCCCTGCAGCCTCGCTCTGGCCTCTGAAGCTCCCCCGGGATGTCATGCCTCGCTCCGGGCAGCAGCACGGGTCTACACAGCGCAATCAGCTGCTCACAGGAGTTAACAATGACGTCACTCTTCTGAGCATGGCTCTCCATCACAAAAAGTGAAAAAAGTAACAGAAGAATGACCTGGAACAAAATGTGGCCATAGTTGGTTACAAAACAAAAATAAATATCCAAATAAAAAAGTAAAACTAAGAAAATAAAAGTAGTAAATAGACAAAAAATCTATAAGACACAGGGAGCTGCTGCAACAGGCAGCCACCTAGCACGGCGCCAACTGCTTGTTTGAATCAGAAGCCAAACATTTTCGGCAGTAACAGTAATTTTAGGAGAATAACAATGACGCTGAAATACTTCAGTAAACAAAACAATAAAGAACCGTCAAGGAAACTCAAATACACAATGTTTGTTTTAATTTTTTTGCAGTCACGAAAGCTCTAAGCCAATTAGACATGGACAAAAAAAAGGATCAGTCTATGTGTCGAGGGGGCACTAGAGACACCCCTCTGCCTTTACAGCCATGATCCGGTCTGACAGCGCTCAGTTGTCTGCTGCAGAGAGGAAGATACAGTTCACTGCTCTAAACAAAGTCAAAAAGAAGCAACAGGAACTGCGACAGCATAAGGCGCTTTCACACCGGAGTACTTTTCCCAGGAATAGTTCCAATAGTTATTGGGATTTGTGGCTAGTGGAGCCTCGCAGATGGGGGTGCTGCAGCCCCCTCAGCACCCCCCCTTCCCGCCTCCATTTGCGCTGTCTCGCTGTCTCGCAGATCCCACGCAGCAAGCAGGAAATGAACCCAGCTCACACTGTCCGCTCCTCGCAGCAGCGAGCCGTGTAACGTCCCGCCAACACGGCACCCAGACCCCACGCAGCATTCTCATCTGTCCTTACTGGTCTCATTTTCTGGTTGCTAACGCCATTGTAACACATAATCACTGATGATCCGCTGTAACGGTGGTGGACTCATCAGAACAGAGTGGGCGAGCTGACCAATCAGAGCACAGTGGGCTCACAGGGTTTAGAGTTAATACACATACTATACAGAGTTAATACACATACTATACAGAGATGCTGTATGAGAAACCATTCTGAGTTTGGAAAATTGCACAATATAAATATATTCTAGTATACCTCAACGATGGAATTATGATCAGTAGAAATGGCCATGACATGGGACCTTTAAAACATAACGATAGCAAGGTTTTAAAAAGTGATTTTTTTTATGTTTGTGACACTACTCAGCCAATCAAATCGGTGCAGTCAGTGAGTCAGCACGATAGATTCAAACACACACAGAGACGAGACAAGAAGAGAGAAACAGCAGTGAGTAATTTCAAATGGCGTGCTCAAAAAAGAGAAAGGTAGACAGCGAAAACAGAGCATTTAATGAAATGTTCTCTTACTGGACCTCTTTGAAATGCAATTGAATACCCCTGCATTATAGCAACAATAATAACAATAGGTTCCTCGCACTTCGTGCTAGGACGCCGTTGGCTCCTAGCGCTCCGTGCTCGGGCCCTAATAATAAGAATAATAGCAATAATAATTGGGAGAGGGGGTGCGGCTGTTCTTTTTTTCTCTGAGGGGAGGCTCACCTTCCCACACTTTGAAAACCCCTGCATTAAATGATCGTGAGGATGATGATTAAATTATGATTAAAAATCGGTCTTGTGAGCTGCATTTCCTCCCGTCGGATGTGATACAAAAACAAACCGATTATTTGTGTAGTTGTAAACTCAGTGCTTGGTTGAAACCAGTGGAGGGGAACGTGTTTGAAGCCCACTGCTCCTTTTGCAAAACAATATAGCGTTTTTTTTGCAAATGTAGCGTTAGCTAGTGCAACAGCTCCCGCAACGACATCAGGGGACCTCCGGGCGACGTTTGGGTTTGACATTTTTTACTTTGTAAGTAATTATTGGACGTATTTCTTCTTTAATAGCAATTTTCCTTCATTTAAATTATTGCCGTGAAATAGGTCTTACATTTTATTCAAAGTGGTCTTAAAAAGGTCTTAAGTCTTACATTTGAGTTGGTGAAACCTGCAGGAAACCTGGAAGGAGCACCCTCTGAGGAATCAGCTGTTTATTTAATGAGTTCCATTGTGGCAGCGTCCATCACTGCTCCCCCTGGTGGATCCATGATCCATTGCAGCTGGTGGCCATTATCATTTATCAAGGGGGTGTAACAAGTCTGAGCCGTGTCCACTACGTCACGCTTGGGGTTTTCCTTTCAGCGAGGGTCGGCAAAATTAGGTGCTACATCTGTAAACTGGCAATAGAAAGAGACGGAGCTGCATCTATGTGAGAGAGGTAACAACAACTTTCCAAGGCTACATGCCTGAGCCATGGGAAACCAGAAACAGAGAGTAAAGAATTATGATCTAGGTTGAAGGCTAACAGCTAAGCAAACATATTCCTCAACACAGAGTATCAGATCAGTTCCAGCTGTGTGTTGGATGGAGATTTGGCGAATTTGGAGTCAACACCTTGAACTCGTTGTGTTCCTCAACCATTCCTGATCCATTTCTGCAGTTTGGCAGGATGCATTATCCTGCTGAAAGAGGCCACTGCCATTAGTGAACACAGTCTCCATGAAGGGGGTCAGCATGGGCACCCTGTCTGGTCTGCAGCAACGCAGCCCCATATACAAAAAACTGCACTGTGTGTTCTGACACCTTTCATTCATTCAGCATTAACTGTTTCAGCCATTTGAGCTACAGCAGCTCTTCTGTTAAATCGGACCACACGGGCCAGCCTTCATTTCCCATTGAGCCATGACCATGTCGCCGGTTCACCGGTTTTCCTTTCTTGGACCACTTTTGGTAGGTACTGACCACTGCAGACTGGGAACACCCCACAAAAGCTGCAGTATTGGAGATGATCTGACCCAGTTGTTTCGTCATCACAATTTGGCCCTTATCAAAGTTCCTCACATCCTTATGCTCCACCATTTTTCCTGCTTTCAACACATCAACTTTGAAGACGAAGTGTTCACTTGCTGCCTAACATATCCCACCCACTGACAGGTGCCATTGTAACGGGATATCAATGTTCTTCGCTTCACCTGTCAGTGGTCATAATGTTATGGCTGATCGGTGTATGACAACTTAGCCTTTGACATAGCCATTATAACTTTTAAGAATAAGTCTCTTCCTTTCCTGTTACTGGGTTGCAGTTAGGCGTGGCTAAGCAATAGCATTAATAACATAATAAACAAAAAAGGTTTTATGACATGATTAAGATCAAAATGATACATAATTTTTTTCTTGACAGCATTTCTTTTAAATCTTGAATATATCTCTTGTCCTTAGTCATTTTGTGTCTTTCTCTAAGCTCTGTTCTGCTTTCTGTTGTCCCCTCAGATGTTGGTTTCAAAGTTGGAAGAAGTTCAGGAATATCCCACTTTGTGCTACAGATCCATTATGGAGATGTCAGTGCTTTCAGGGGTGAGTCCTAGTTCACACATGGTTGCATAGAGATTGTTGTTCATGTTATCAGGTACATCTGATCAAGTAAAGGTCCGAAAAGATTCATGATTGCTAAAGTCATTAAGGGTCACTGCGTAGCAGAGGTGGGAGTGTGCAAGTCATGAGCAAGTCTCAAGTCTTGACCTACAAGTATCAAGCAAGTCCCAAGTCACTGTGGTGAGAGTCAAGCAAGTCAAGTCAAGTCATTGCTCAGGTCAAGCAAGTCAAGTCAAGTCATACAAAATTCCAAAAGCCCAGTTTCCGCATTTAAATCAGTTAAAAGACAGTGGTTATGAAAATGGATTCAACCCACACTATGATCTTCATTACATACACAGTTAATCATTTGAAATCTAATTTAGACCGATGACAATCATATTAGATTGATATTAATCCTAGAACTGCAGACAATATAGCTAGGACTCAATCAAAAAGTTTGTTCAAAAAGGCAGAATTCCAGGTAAGAAAATCATATATGGCATTTGCCATTACACACATTTAATTTAAATGTCTGTTAACACTAGAACCGCCAACAGTGTCAGCACCTACATAGATATCATTTTCAAATCATTTAATTTGTTCCTCTTCATCATTTCCTTATAAACTAAGTAGGACGATTTAAAACTCACTTAATTGGTTTAATTTAGAAATTGCTTCAGTTTATAATCATAACAGATCAAAAAGTTCAGATTCATTTGACAATAAATCAAAGAACACAAACAAAAACAACATAATTCTAACATTTAAACAAACTACTAAAGTAGATGAACTACATTATTCAAAAGTTTACAGTAACTTCTGATAATAACACAGGGGAAATAAACGGGGCATCTATTTTCCTCTCTCTCTCTCTCTCTCTCTCTCTCTCTCTCTCTCTCTCTCTCCTGACAGCCTGTCAGTATCAGGGTTAGTCAAAATGAATCCCTTGGAGGTTCTAGTGTTAATTTACCGTTTTGTCTTCTCTTTGCAATGCTTAATCGATTTGAAACCAATAACGTTAGCTTTCTAGCTAACACAACACATGCACGCACCTTTCTCTGTGTTTTTTTTTTGTAGTGGGGAATGAAGTTGGATGTTGTGGTGGTCGTGTCACTGATCTTTATGCTGCGGACCCTGCATACCGCTGTTCTCTTCTTATTACCGTGATCGACAACATAATCCTTGAATCCAAACTTCACTATTTTTGGAGTAAAGCTAGCCGCTACCATGTTAACGGACACTCCTGCCTTCTAGTGGGTTGCCAGGTTTGCGCACATGGCGCTATAATCACGTTTTTTGAAAAAACTAAGCGTAATATCTTACTGCAAAAACAAACGCAAATATTCCATTTTAAACAGTCAAGTCCTTTCAAGTCATCTATCTCAAGCTTAAGTCAAGTCTCAAGTCATGAATACCAAGTCAAAGTCAAGTCAAGTTTTTTATCAATGTTAGTCAAGCAAGTCTCAAGTCAAAAAATATGTGACTCGAGTCAAGTCATGTGACTCGAGTCCCCACCTCTGCTGCGTAGTGAATGATAAGCCAATGACGAGTTAAAATGTTGAAATGTAGTTGGATCCTTTTCCCCTAAGACTAAGAGGAAATGTTTTATTTCCTAACTTCTAATATATTTAAAAACATTTTTATTTTCACTCACATCTCACATCATCAGTGTTGTTGCAGTAGCGTCGTTAGTAGTTGAAATACATTTGTCTATTATGTGGCGGTGGTGTAGCTTTTTTCTGAATGAAAAGCTTTTCAGTAACTTAGCTCTTTTACTGATCAAAAACATAATCCACTAAAGCTACATTATCCCAAGCATATTAAATGCAGCAAAGCTTTCTGCTGTGCTCCAAAATAAAAGGGCTAAGGAGCAGTAAGTGCTTATGAAGAGGAACAATTGTATTTCAAGGTTTTAAAGATGATTTTTTTTTATTCTGCAGACCATCATAGAGATTGCTCAGGACTAACCTTACAGATGACATCCAAACCGTGAGTAATATTAATCAAAAGCATGAACTGTTCTGCTGAATACTGGTAGCAAAAGCAATGGCGTGGGTAAACATTTTGAGGAAGTCTTAATGTTACCTAAGCATGCATAAAAACGTAATAAAGATAAAAAAATTAATTATAATAAAAAAGTTACACATTTTACAAAATACACATCCTGTAACAGTTTCCACTTAGAATGCAAATTTGACCCCCTGACCAAATGTGAAAACTTACCAAACTTTGCACCCTTCTTCGTAGGGGTGTAACAGTATCCGTATTCATCACGAACCGTCACGGTTCGGACGTCACGGTTCGGACGTCAGGGTTCGGCACATGCAGTCACACGACGAATACGCCTTTTTTTTATGAATGGAAAAAAGCCTGTCACTCAGGGCAGTAATTCATTACACTATATATAATCCAGGGGGCGGTATTGCGCCTAAAAGCTGTTTGCCTGCCGCCCTTAACCTGTTAGACCCCAAGCCTGTTTTTCAGGTCTCAGGTTTGAAAATTACTTTTCTATAACAAATGACAATAACTACAATTCTAAAAGGGGAAAATTAATAATCTTTTTTCTCAAAGTAATAATAAACCTGTGAGTTGGATGTAGAAAAGTCAGAATCAATATAGATGTTTTTTATTTTAAAGAAAATTCAGATTGAACATAGTAAAAGGCTGTAAATTATAGTGTCCGTTCAAAAATTCTTTTTTACTTGAAAACTAACCTTGGATGATGGGTTAGTAGACTAAAAGCTTTAGGAAACCAAACTATAACATATAATAAGTACCCTGTATCAAGATTGATGCAACACAAGTGACATTTGACCTTTTTAGAGAGGTTTAGAAAAAAAAAAAACAACTCTGGGATCATTTGCATGTATTTGTCATATCTCTGAAACCCATTGGTCGATTTTGATCATTGACACCTCTTTTGAACCGTTAGAGCCAATAGAATTGAGAGGAAGTTCCTCAGTCCATCTAAACATTTCCATTGAGGAGTTAGAATGATGCGCTCACGTCTTGCCCAAAACCGGAAGCTCCGTCACACTCTATTATGAAAAATGTGATTATTGCCATAAATATGATGATGGATTACCAGTAATCATTTCAAAGTGACACAGAGACATTGAATTAACCTTCAACAGCGTTTATATGCGTTGTAATGCCATTGAACACAACTTTTAACCAGAAAACAGCAAAGGTAAGACCTATTTGCCGTTTTGGCTCTGTAAAGTGAAGTTGTGTGTTGTCTTTGCTTGCCTTCGCTGCCGTGAGTTCTGGTCTCACAGTGATGATTCGTATACCATTGGAATCTCAGCTTTCAGGCTCAGCGTTCTAGTTTGTGCGGATCCGATGAAGTATAAAAGATCGCTACCGTGGGTTATGTGCTAAGTGCGTTAGCACCCTTTCGCTTAGTGCTAATTCAGAGGCTCGGCATTAGACTTGTGTTTTGTTTCGTTAAAAATGTTCATATCATCAGGTAGCTGAGTTTCTTTCCGTTAAGTGGGTACGACACATTAATAGGTTATTAAATGTTAAGAAGCCCTGAGACACAGTTTCGTGAATATTGTTGTTTTTAGCTTCCGCCAACGGGGGCACCGGGCTTAACAGGTTAACAGAGTTACACATATTTCAAAATGTGGTATAAATGACCCCCTTGGCGCTTCTAGTGACCCTGTCTGGGGTCAGAGTTCACTTTTTTGCTGAGACAAGCTTGCGGGAGCAGCTATGGTGCGCTAGGTGCGGTTTTTACCCTGAACATGGCAGAAAAGCGAAAGAAAACGTAATGTTTTTTTGTGTCAGAAATGGACGCCAAAGGACTCTGACCAAGCGTCGTTCTTTGACGCGCATGGAGTGAGACTGTGTTGACCAATATGCTATTCTGTTTTACACTTGTTTTTTAATCTGTTCAAAATAAAGATGGAATTTAAAAAATGAAATGAAAGGCGGCCTTATTTCATGTCTGCGACGGTCATTATTTTGCTTAGCAGCAGTGGGTTATTGAGTATTCATAACCTCTGAAATGTCCAAATTGACAAATCAGAATCAAGTATTCAACTAAGTTGTGTATTAAACTGTGACAAGCACTTCCTGTTCTCTGACTGACTCTCTGTGCCTCCTCACAGGCAGCCGTTCATCGCTGGCATATACTTGCTTATGTCTGTGGACACAGTTATCCTTCCAGGAAAAAAAGGTATGTGTGTTGCATTTTTTCTCAAAGTTTACAAATAAGTCCAACCATATGGCCAGTGGTCGATAATGTCATATTTAGCTTCAGGAAACGCTGAAACTCGGAGGCCACAAAGACTCTGTAAAGTGTGTCTTTACTCCTACCTCTTGACTTTATTGTTCCACAAAGGAATCCAAAAGCATTCAGGAAGGCTTCCTTCCCTACAGTCTTCTTCCATTTTGACCACCACAGGATGGCACTGACAAACACATACAGATTATTCAAATGCATATCCAAAAATAAATCACGGCAAGCCTACACCCCCACTCCTCTTGCAATTTCTCAAATATTAATTTATCTTCTTTCTGTACTTCCTTCCTCCCTTCCTTCCTTCTGTACTTCTTTCATTGCTTCCTTCACTTTAAATACAGTATATAGTATTTGTGTAAGTATTGATAATTTGTTATAAAAGTTTTAAAATAGTTTTGTCTTAATAGCTGTCATAACAGTACTATTTTTTATTTAATTTAGCTATGTTTTCTTTTTTCTGTGTCTTTGTATGCACCACATACAGTGGGGCAAAAAAGTATTTAGTCAGCCACCAATTGTGCAAGTTCTCCCACTTAAAAAGATGAGAGAGGCCTGTAATTTTCATCCCAGGTATACCTCAACTATGAGAGACAAAATGAGAAAAAAAAATCCAGAAAATCACATTGTCTGATATTTAAAGAATTTATTTGCAAATTATGGTGGAAAATAAGTATTTGGTCAATAACAAAAGTTCATCTCAATACTTTGTTATATACCCTTTGTTGGCAATGACAGAGGTCAAACGTTTTCTGTAAGTCTTCACAAGGTTTTCACACACTGTTGCTGGTATTTTGGCCCATTCCTCCATGCAGATCTCCTCTAGAGCAGTGATGTTTTGGGGCTGTCGCTGGGCAACACAAACTTTTAACTCCCTCCAAAGATTTTCTATGGGGTTGAGATCTGGAGACTGGCTAGGCCACTCCAGGACCTTGAAATGCTTCTTACGAAGCCACTCCTTCGTTGCCCGGGCGGTGTGTCTGGGATCATTGTCATGCTGAAAGACCCAGCCACGTTTCATCTTCAATGCCCTTACTAATGGAAGGAGGTTGTCACTCAAAATCTCACGATACATGGCCCCATTCCTTCTTTCCTTTACACGGATCAGTCGTCCTGGTCCCTTTGCAGAAAAACAGCCCCAAAGCATGATGTTTCCACCCCCATGTTTCACAGTAGGTTTAGTGTTCTTTGGATGCAATGCATTCTTTCTCCTCCAAACACGTCTTGTTGAGTTTTTACCAAAAAGTTATATTTTGGTTTCATCTGACCATATGACATTCTCCCAATCCTCTTCTGGATCATCTAAATGCTCTCTAGCAAACTTCAGACGGGCCTGGACATGTACTGGCTTCAGCAGGGGACACGTCTGGCATAAACTGCAGGATTTGAGTCCCTGGCGGCGTAGTGTTACTGATGGTAGCCTTTGTTACTTTGGTCCCAGCTCTCTGCAGGTCATTGACTAGGTCCCCCCGTGTGGTTCTGGGATTTTTGCTCACCGTTCTTGTGATCATTTTGACCCGACGGGGTGAGATCTTGCGTGGAGCCCCAGATCGAGGGAGATTATCAGTGTTCTTGTATGTCTTCCATTTTCTAATAATTGCTCCCACAGTTGATTTCTTCACACCAAGCTGCTTACCTATTGCAGATTCAATCTTCCCAGCCTGGTGAAGGTCTACAATTTTGTTTCTGGTGTCCTTTGACAGCTCTTTGGTCTTGGCCATAGTGGAGTTTGGAGTGTGACTGTTTGAGGTTGTGGACAGGTGTCTTTTATACTGATAATGAGTTCAAACAGGTGCCATTAATACAGTTAACAAGTGGAGGACAGAGGAGGCTCTTAAAGAAGAAGTTACAGGTCTGTGAGAGCCAGAAATCTTGTTTGTTTGTAGGTGACCAAATACTTATTTTACAGAGGAATTTACCAATTAATTCATTAAAAATCCTACAATGTGATTTCCTGGATTCTTTCCCCCCATGTCTCTCATAGTTGAAGTGTACCTAGGATGAAAATTACAGGCCTCTCATCTTTTTAAGTGGGAGAACTTGCACAATTGGTGGCTGACTAAATACTTTTTTCCCCCTCTGTTTACCAAAGCAGATTCCTTGTATGTGTAAACCTACTTTGTAATAAAACCAATTCTGATTCCTACTTTGCTTACTTCCTTCCCTATCTGTCCTTTCTCTTTTTTCTGTGCTTCATTCCAAAATGTCTTTCTTCAATCTTTTAATGTATTTTCATTACCTTCCATTTTACACATTTCTATTCATATCTTATGTTGTTCCTTCCTCCTCCATCCATCCTAGCTTCCTTCCTTTTATCTTTCTTCCTTTTGTTGCGTCTTTCTTCATTTCCTCCTTTCATATACTTTAGCTTCCTTCCTTTCAATTTCCTTCTTCCTTTATTTTCTTCTTTTCTAACTTTACTTCCTTCTTCTATCTTTCCTTTCGCCCTCCTTACCATCCTTCCTCCTTTATTCCTTGCTTTTATTTCTACCACCTTATATCCCTTATTTTCTTCCATCTGTCTTTCCTCTTTTGCTTCTTCTCTCCTTCCTCACATCCATCCCTTCTTTTTAGCCCTTTACCTTCTTCCATCATTCCTTCTGTCATCAGTTTGTGCTTCCTTATATCCTTCAGTTCTTCCTCCTTTTTTCTTTGCTCTCTTCCTTCCCTCCTTTGTTTTTTTAATCCTTACTTCTTACTTCCTTCTTTCATTTCTTCCTTGTTACCTCCTTAACCACATTACCTTTTCCTACCGTCCTTTCTAGCATAGAGACAAATTAAATAAAAGAAGGAAGGCATTTAGTGCAGTGAACTTGGAGTAACACATGGTCCCGTCTCTCTCTCCCCTTTCATCATAATCAACAGCTGTACTAATAGCAGCAAGCAAACCCCAAAGAACAGTGCACAGAATGGGAAGTCCTGTCAAATCTGAATACTTATCGATGTAGCTTCCATTATAAGACGTCTGTCTGATTCACTTTGCCAAAAAAAACGCTGGAGTCCATAACTCCAATGCCTTTTTTTATATTGTATTTTTTGTTTGGTAATTCATCCCATTTCATTGCCAGGGAGGTAAACAGTTTAAAGCCTCTCAGCCCTCCATTACACAAAGACGTCTGCCTGCATCATTGAATGACCAGTCAGTGGCTCCTTCATCCAATCATACGCTTTGTTTGATCCCTACTGCAAATAACTAACAACATGATTTTGTCAGCGCGTCAGTCCACATGATACCGTTTATACTGTACATATTCATCTGTTTATAGCCTATTTATAAGTATTCTGTTTTATAATTATTACATTTATAATTATTCTTATTATGTAGACTCCTGCATTGCTATTTTGCACTTCTGGTCAGATGCCTAACTTACATTTTGTCACTAGTACATGTACTACCTAATGACAATAAAGTTGAATCTGAATCTGAATCTGAATCTGAATGATCCACATTCAGACATTTTAATCAATAGATTACCGAAAGGAATCATCACAACTACAATATTTATTTAATCCTGGGGGAAAATGTGGTTTTGTGACAGTTGCCCCATTTTAGAATAAAACAAAAGAAGTAGAAATGCGTAATAAAAGTCGATGAAGCCACTGTGACACAGCGTCTTATATACAGGAAAGGGCAGGATGTCCTCAACAGCACAGAGACATGATGAAGGCTCAGGCTCATGATGAAGACATGATGAAGACTCAGGCACATGATGAAGACTCAGACTCATGATGAAGACATGATGAAAACTCAAGCTCATTGTGAAGACACGATGAAGACTCAGACTCATGGTGAAGACATGATGAAGACTCAGGCTCATGATGAAGACATGATGAAGACTCAGACTCATGATGAAGACATGATGAAGACTCAAGTTCATTGTGAAGACATGATGAAGACTCAGGCTCATTGTGAAGACATGATGAAGACTCAGACTCAGGATGAAGACATGGTGAAGACTCAGACTCATGATGAAGACATGGTGAAGAGTCAGACTCACGATGGAGACATGATGAAGACTCAGGCTCACGATGAAGACTCAGGCTCATGGTGAAGACATGGTGAAGACTCAGGCTCATGGTGAAGACATGATGAAGACTCAGACTCATGGTGAAGACATGATGAAGGCTCAGGGTCATGATGAAGACTCAGGCTCATGATGAAGACATGATGAAGATTCAGGCTCATGATGAAGACATGATGAAGATTCAAGCTCATGATGAAGACTCAGACTCATGATGAAGACTCAGACTCATGATGAAGACTCAGGCTCATGATGAAGACTCAGACTCATGATGAAGACTCAGGCTCATGATGAAGACTCAGACTCATGATGAAGACTCATGCTCATGGTGAAGACATGATGAAGATTCAGGCTCAGGATGAAGACATGATGAAGAGTCAGGCTCATGATGAAGACTCAGGCTCAGATTGAAAACATGATGAAGACTCAGGCTCATGGTGAAGAAAGGATGAAGACTCAGGATCATGATGAAGACTCAGGCTCATGGTGTAGACATGATGAAGACTCAGGCTCATGGTGAAGAAAGGATGAAGACTCAGGATCATGATGAAGACTCAGGTTCATGGTGTAGACATGATGAAGACTCAGGCTCGTGATGAAGACTCAGGCTCATGGAGAAGACTCAGGCTCATGATGAAGACTAAGGCTCATGGTGAAAACAGGATGAAGACTAATGGGGTTATTGTTAGGGGTAGATGCAAAACAACAGCAATTCAAAGTCAAATAAAACAAGTAAATCTGTCTCTACGCATGTTTAGAGAGGGTGCAACTTAAGAAGTTACTAATAGAAAAATAAAAAGTAAGATAAAATAAGAATGTACAAATCTAACATAAAGTGACATACATTGGGCTGTAAGGTGTTAACAGAATGGGCCTTGACATCCCTTTTTATTTTTTAGAAACAAATGCAGACATGGCCTGTGACTACAGTTCATATCCAATCTACCCGTTTGCCTTCAGGACCCACACACACCACCTCGGTGAGTCATCCCTGGCTTTTCATAAATCCATTTAAAAGTAACTTGAATCAGTATCCGTAGTAACCTGGCTGATGTGTTACAGGTAAAGTGGTAAGTGGCTACAGGATACGAGGCGGGAAGTGGAGCCTGATTGGGAGACAGTCCCCTCAGCTACCACAGGTATGGTATTACACTCTGTTACATCATTAGATATACTATTCTCGCAACTGTCCGCCTAATATTCAGCTGTAATAATAATAATAATAATAATAATAATCTTTATTTGTATAGCACCTTTCATGCAACGAGTGCAGTCCCAAGTGCTTCACATAGACATTTCACAGAAAATGTATCACACAGAATATAGTTACCAGTAAAAGACATAAAATCAGACAAAAGATAGCATAGAGTAGACGTAAAAAAATAGATTAAAGGTACAACAATGAAATTGTGCATTAAAATTAGGATAGTGCAAATTCAACACACAATCAGGTGACAGGTTAAAGACCTAGACGGAATTTTCGCCTGCCTGACTCTCCTGTATTTATTTGTTTCTCCTAACCTTTTCTAACCTTTTCTAGCAGTCAGCATCAAGTGTCTTACCTCATTTGATTCAGGAGAACCTCAAGTTCAAATCTGGTTAATTTAAAGTCCAAATTTTACCTTAGCTTTGTGTGATAATGGCTGAATTTACCAGCACTTTTCAAAAACGGCAGTAAAAATGTTGCGTTTTTTACTGTTTACTCCACCAGGATCATATACATTTTCTTTTTTATTATTTATAAAGTTGCATTTAGATGTTTTAGGCTTCCAAATTAAATTGTATCTGCATATTATGTTCCCTGAGCAAGTTAAAGCCATTTATTACAATATTATGCTAGGCGTATTTCAGTGAAAAGCTCCTAGGATAATATGGAATAATAAAAACGAAATGTCTTTACATATTTACATTTCTGATCATGTTTGTTCTGTCAAAATAAGGTTGAGAGACTAACAATATTAAACCATAACAGATGACATTGCAACAAAAATAACTTGTTTCAGAAAAATGTATTATCATTTGAACATTTAAATACCAACAGTGAAACAAATTCCAAGTGCTGGAGATACAAAGTGCAAATGAACAAAGTGCAAATTATCTTCAAACTACAAACAAAGAGCTAGAAATATATAGTAAGGGCAAATGTACAAAGAGCAAATGATCTTCAAAATACAACAAAATATTAGAAAAATATACAAAGAGCAAAGGAAATGTATCAATTTCTTTTTTAAACTATTTACATTAAATTACAATCAGACATGATTCAGTCAATCAAAAGTCTTAAGGTCTTACGTGCGGCTGCTATGCCACTTGCTGAGGCAATTTCTGTGAGCCACAAGACACAGTGTCACATCACACTGCGCACATTTCCAGATGGAACGTTTTTTGGAATTATCAAATAGGCCGCTGACAACATCATAGGAGAGACCCTGCCCTGAAAATAAGCGGCTCTTTCCAGTATAGATGGAAAAATCGATGGTATACCCATTGCTGGAGTCTGCTAACACAAACAGCTTCACACCCCACTTAGTTGGCTTGGCCTTCATGTACTGCCTCAGTCCAATTTTGGCTTTTGTGGCCAAAATAACGGTGCCAGTAAATAGCGACCCCTGTCAACGTGGGGGTGCTAGTGAATTAATTTAAGTTTTCCGCACTCTCGCGGGAATATCTCCGCAGTGGAGCGAGCTTAAGTTTCAGTTTATATTGCATGATATAGCCCAGTGCAACACCTTTGTCAAACATGTTGCCACTTGTTTGTACCATTTTCAGGCGATTTGTAATCTGTTCTAGAAAAACAATTTGTTTTTTAGGATTTCAAGAAGCGTATAAAACAAACAATGGATGTATTTCATGAACATTTATCAATGTTCAAAGTAGATTTAGATGTTTTAGGAGTGAGATAAAGATTATTATCTAATATATGCATCCAATGAAGCATTGCATGAAGTATGTTGATCAGAGGCTGTTGTTGGAGCTGCATAAACGTTTTTTTATTTTTGTTTTGTAGGCAGACCATGCAGGCCTCAGAGAGTTAAACTTGGGCCTGCGACCATATGTAACATACATTAAAACATAGTAAGCATAAATTAATTCAAAAGTGATTTCATTAAAGGATACACGTTTGAAATTGGTCAATGATAGCATCCCTTTAAAAATATAATAAATAAAAGTAGTATGACAAATTACAAGGTACTGTTCCCAGTGACCACCAACTGGCGGCCCGCGGGCCACATCCGGCCCGCCAGACATTCTCATCCAGCCCGCACCACGGGGGTGACTGTGGCGTTGGCGGAGTGTTTTTTTTACAACGTCTCGGGAGTAAGGTGCAGTACCAGAGTCCAACAGAGAGGCAGCAGCTGCGGGAAAGTAGACTGCGTACTGCGAAACCTTCCCTGCCTTGAAGAAGAAGTTATCCTTCGTTGTGAAGAGTCTGCTTTGTGCACTCCGCACCACAGCAGTAGCCCTGCTGCGACAGAGTCCAACACAGAGGCAGGGGCTGCGGGACAGTAGCCTAGAAGCAGAGTTGGGTTGTAACGGAATACATGTAACGGCGTTATGTAATCAGAATACAAAAATCAAGTAGGCTAACTGTATTCAGCTGGCGTTACATTTGAAAAACGAGTAATCTGATTACAGTTACTTTCGTAAAACTGAAGTGAATACATTTTGGAATACTTATTGGAATTATTGGTGGAAAGGTTTCCTCACAAAATGCAATATTCATTACCGGCAGAACTGTGTGCACACTGCACAGAGCTGCAGCATGTCTGTGAGTAAGAGAGAGATGCAGCGTCTCTGTGAAGCCCCGCTCCCGCACGCAGGTGAGAGAGAGAGAGATCTCTTTTAAAATATATTGAAAGTTAGAAACGGAGATGGTTGGATAAAATGTGCAAGATAATGTTTATGTAGCATTTATTTATTGTCGAAATCATGACATTTCATAACGGGATCAAATCAAAGAGAATGGCCTGCTGCTGCTGAATGCATGAGGCAAGTGACTGGAAAAAAGTTTTAAAGGTTATTACATCGTTTCAGATAATAAATAATAATGATAAATCATTCTATTTAGGGGCACCTTTCAAAGCACCCAAGGACACCTTACAATTCATAAAATATTCCAAGGAAAGGTTTTAAGACAGTACAAAGAATGCAGTCCGGGTGATGTTTTTTATGTGGGGTGCAGATGAGAGGGAGCTGTCCAGAATGACACCAAGATGTTGTGTTTGAGTTCTTGATAAGCCATTACAACAGTAACATAAGTCTCTCCTGTGCCAAAGTATGCCAAACGTAACTGTAACTGTATTCTGATTACTTTCAGAGCATGCATTCAGTACTCAGTAACTGATTACATTTACAAAGTAACCCTCCCAACCCTGCCTAGAAGTGATCCTTCGTTAGCGTGAAGAGTCTGCTAAGCTTTATCCGGTCCGCAGTACCTTCTGGGCTATATAAAAATCGCTGGCCCGCGATAGTGTCTATTGCATACATTTTGGCCCTTGGACAAATCAGTGATGCAAATTAGTCGCTTTTCGGCGCCTCCCGCTTTTCTAACGCTGATTTGGGTGACTTGTGTAATTCGTGGAGAACCGAAGAGTTTTCGTTTTGGGGGGGGGGGGGTCCGTCAGTCCGTCCGTCCGTCCGTCCGTCACTTCTCACTTCAAAAAAGAAGAAGAAATCTAGATCGCAAAATAATTAAACAAGCGAGTGCCAATTTTTCCTGGCCAAGGACAGGTTCGTTGAACACACCACGAGCGTAACGTGTCTTCACCATAGGTCTTCACGTGGTTATGTCTCGTGAGAAAGGAGTAACGGAGAGCATCGGAACGCCGCTCCAGCTCTTCAAATATTGCAGTACCATAAGGAGCCGTACACATGCCGCAGTGTTTGCGAGGCTGTGTCTTTAGTTGTAAGCACAGTGGCGATCTGTTGTTATTAGCATCTGGTTAGCTAGCTATGCTAACTTATTTAAAGAGCTTGTCTACAACCAGGTGGAAGAGAGCTCTCTCATGAGAGGCTCAAATAACCTCAGCTCAGTGAGGTTAAGGCACACCTTGATATGATCATTATAGTTAATAATGAGACATTAGAGACTCAATTATTAACAGGTATAAAATACTATGTGACAGTAACAAAAAAAAGTTGTTAAAAATAACAAGAATAGAGTTTGAAAGGGGAGTGATTTGTAAAATATCCCAAAAGAAAAGTCTGTCATGTCAGATGGTATATTACGCGGTTTTTTTCTACTTCGAATAGTTCTCTCTTTTTTCACCATACCTGTGTTTGCATCACTGACAAATGTAGTTGGTGATCGGATCTCTGCTCACCACCAGGCACGCACAGCGTAGCGTAGCAGGAGAAAAGAGTAAAACGGAGCGAGACGCAGATGAGACGAGCAGAGTAAATTATATTAAAAGTGATTCAAAGTTGATTTAAAAAAGATAAAAATACCATCCACACGGTCCGGAAAACCAGTAGACGATATAGAACATTAACCAACAACACACTCTCACTCCATAATCGTCCAGGAGCGACGTTTGGTCAGGGTCCCGTGGCGTGCAGTTGTGACGCTCCTAGGCTCCTTCAGCTTCATAAAGGGACGCAAATAGCTTTCAACTGATTGCAATGTATTCCAATCTGCGGCGGGATTTGACGCTCATGGAAGCACGGCATTCGTTTGTGTCGGCTGCCCTTAAAGGCAATGTGAGCGTCCATTCCCATTGGATAACGGAGAATTGTACACCCGGAAGTAAGTATTCCCCTTACTGTCGATTGATTTTACAGTGATATCTGCACTACTCATCGACTAAAAAACACCAGATTATCCTTGTTAATTACACAACATTGATTGGTTTAAATTGTGTGCAATGCTTTTGTATTTTTCCCCTTCGATTCGGAGAAACAAATATTTTTTCGGGGTAAAGGATGGCAGAAGACACTACACTACCCAGAATCCCCAGCTATCATTTAGGACTACACCATGTGCTCTGTTTGACAAACCCTGTGATCAGAGCCCTCTCTCTAGGGCTCTGCCCGTGATTAGTTCTCAAGTTCTGTGATTGGTTGACCTCCAACTGAATTCCATATGAAAAAAACGTTTCGTAAAAGATAAAATCATACTTTATTCAGCAGTGCTTGCTTTACTCTTTGAAAGTGATCACATGAATGCATTGTAATAAATAGTTCGGCTTCATTAAATATATTGCACATCTGTCGTAGTTCTTTATTTTTTATTTATCTACAGAGATCGGGCTCAGAATAGACCGGAAACTATTCTTTTACCGTTCAGTTTGAATTTCACAATAAAGTTAGTTGTAATATTTTGTTTTGATATTATTGTTTTTTATTAACTACTAGACCGCTGAGTCATGTTAAGACCATCTTTTCTGTGTTGCTGTGGGTTTTTTCCATCGCTTTTGTGTTACAAATATCAAAACAATAACTAAATATATCCGTTGTAAACTAAACCAGAAACAGCAGTATATTTTATTTTGTTAACACTGTAAACTTGACAGCTTTTTAACCCAAACCACCTACTGGTTAAGGCACGTTATTACACATTTAGAGTAATGCAATGCAGGTAGATTGTGTTGCTTTTTAATGACTTTTTAAAATGCCTTTTTCTTCATGTCTTTTATTATTATTATTAACTACTTGTTACTTGTTGCTAGGGTCGCTGCTATCGATATTGTGTTTCGCAACATGTTCAATATCTATGGTACTTCTCTACTGGGAGTTGTACTTTTAAAAGACGTTTTCGTATTTCCCATAATAAGAAGTTGCCACTATACTGTGTACATCCCTGGAGGTTTAGGGGATAGGAAACACTCAAATTTAAAGCATATCATTTATAAATGGGTGAAAATTGCTTGTGCCCATAATGGGCAACATTAATATATATGCCCACATGCCAGCTAAGGTCAGAAGAGCTTTATTTAACAGCTGGTCTTATGTTTGTGACCCCTCCTGTTGTTAATTGATAACATTACATAAATTGATAAGCCTAAAACATGCACTTGTCAAGGTTCAGAGGCACATTTTGCAAATATGGCAGTAGCCATCGATCATCTTAAGATAAGATATACTTTATTGATCCCAAGTTGGAAACATTTGCGTTACATCAGCATGTGTAACAGTTGTAAATATGCAGTGGTGTTTATTTGTAAATCATTTAGTATAATCACACAAATTCTGTGTTTTATATTTAATAATTCTGTGTTCTTTATTTATTGATTGTTCAATACCTGACAAGGCCGGAGATGAAATATCTACATATATCTTATAATAGTATAATACATATGTATAATATCAGTTAAAATAAGTGCTTCAACATAGTTAACATTGCTGGAGGTATGCACAAATATTGATAGATGTCTTGTAATGCACTATTGAGGAACCTGCAACCCAAGTTTTTCATTCATTGCATAACTACACCGTTTGTGAATATGATATGTCAATAAACCTTAGAAAATCTTGAAATCTTGAAAGGGATGTGCAAAATAGTCATTATATACAGTCTTTAATTAACTATTAGTAGAGAATAACGAGTACTGAATATACTTTATAGGTATCCTATTAATATCTAATAATAAAAATAATGAAATTCAATAACATGCTTTGTCCCTTTCTATCAGCTGTGCACCTTTATGGTGTAAATACAGCCTATCTACCAATTGGATCAAATATGAAAGTCAGCGGAATTAGTGTTGATCGTGCAAAGAGACGTATTGTGTGAAAAGAAATGTAAGATGTTGTTTAATTGCTGATATATTTATGATCCACGTCACGTTTTCAGTGTTGGCGGTTCCTTATGTTTGTCTAGAAGTCTTCTCATCAGGGCTCTATAAATGGAGAACTACGGCAGATATGTAATATTCAATGCAGCCGAACCTTGTATTACAATGCCGTTATGTGATGACTTTCAAAGAGAAAAGCAAGCACACTCGGAATAAAGTATTTTATTTTTTTTAAATGTTTTTGGTCTATTTGTTAATGACGATGTGATGTGAGATGTGAGACTGGAATTGCACAGGGGAAAATAACCTATCTTTAGATGTGGATTTTGTTAAACTAATACGTTTGCGCTGTGGACCAACACTATACATTGACGGGGAAGGGGGTAGCAATAAAGATAACACCATTAAACAGTTACACAACATAACTGAAATAATATCGATAGCAGCGTCCCTAGCAACCACCTTGGTAACAATGAAAACGTTCTATGGACGTAATTTCCTGAAGTAATCTTCGTAATAATTAGCAAACTAAAGATCATGGACATCCACTGCACACATAATCTGAAATAACAACTCATATGTCTCGCATCAAATGACATCAAAACGCATTTTAATGGCCAAACTAACTTTAAAATAGGCATTTTCCACCGAGAATAAAACGAAGTTCGGCCATGTTTTTTTAATTCTGTATGGAGAAATTTGAAGATCACGTGACATAGACGCCAGCCATTGGAATGAATGGTGAAAAAAAACGGGGTTTGTCAAACAGAGCACAAGGTGTAGTCCTAAACGATAGCTGGGGATTCTGGGTAGTGTAGTGTCTTCTGCCATCCTTTACTCCGAAAAAATATTTGTTTCTCCGAATCGAAGGGGAAAAATACAAAAGCATTGCACACACTTTAAACCAATCAATGTTGTGTAATTAACAAGGATAATCTGGTGTTTTTTAGTCGATGAGTAGTGCAGATATCACTGTAAAATCAATCGACAGTAAGGGAAATACTTACTTCCGGTTGTACAATTCTCCGTTATCCAATGGGAATGGACGCTCACATTGCCTTTAAGGGCAGCCGACACAAACGAATACCGTGCTTCCATGAGCGTCAAAATCCCGCCGCAGATGGGAATACATTGCAATCAGTTGAAAGCTATTTGCGTCCCTTTATGAAGCTGAAGGAGCCTAGGAGCGTCACAACTGCACGCCACGGGACCCTGACCAAACGTCGCTCCTGGACGATTATGGAGTGAGAGTGTGTTGTAACAAACGGTGTTTTGGTCAGATTTTTTGGACTGGATAAGAAAGTTGATCGCGAGTCAGAGGACAACACACACACGCGCTGTGATACAAGATGGCGAGCCAGACCCACGGACTGCTTTGATCTTCACGCCAGTGAGAGGACTTGCTGGTTTATCAAGAGACAATAGGTGAACTCACTGCCAGAGTGGTAGGAGTATTGAAGAAATGATAAGGTTGGAACTGGATTTAAGTTGTACCTGGATTTAAAGAGACACTATATATTGTACTCTAGGTTTTCATTTGTCATTTGATTTCATTGATGGTACAATTGTGTTTTTTTTCATTGAATTAGATATATTTTACCTGTGAAAAGGGAAAAGAAAAAGAGTTAACTCAGGATATTGAAGAGATTAAAATAGGAAAAACCTATAAATAATACTTAGTAGACCGGTCTAAAATAAAATAAGCTATTTTATTTTGTTCATCCTGTATGGATACCATTTACTAAGTCACAGAAATCAGAAAACAAGGGAAAGGTGAAATACTTACCTCTGATCATACTGCAGAAATATTTATTGTATATGTTTAATGTTTTGTCTATTTCATCAGTAAATTGCCGGCTGTTCTATTCAAACCAGCTGGTCTCTGGTCTAATTACTTACCTGTCTATCCACTCTAGTAGAACCCAGAATCCATCTAGTTAGATAGCATAGCCCAAGATAAGAAGTGTTACACATAGTTTTACCGTATTTTGTTTTGAAAACAGCGGAGGTTTGTTTTGTACTACATGCGGTGTATTTTGCATGTCTCTCAGTAGTCTGTTATCTCTGACATAAACTCCGTAATAAATGTAGTCTACATTTCATAAGAGGTGTAAAACCTGAGAGCATTTTAAATCGCATTTGAACAAAATGCTTATGATCTGTATTGTTGATTTATTGTGTGAACAATGCGATACAGAAAAGGTTAAGCTGTCATTATAAGGCTGTTATGTACTGTTGTAGTGGTAAGCAGGCCTATTGTTTTTGGATATTTGTGGAGTTAGGTGGTCCGTGAGTGTTTTTTTATTGGTTAAGTGTCCTTGGTATGAAAAAGTTTGAGAAACACTGCGCTAGTGGATTGTCAACGGGTGGAGCCTCGCTGCGGGGAAATTATACAGATGGCCAGTCCGCCCCTGAAAAATGTCTATGCACACGTTATTATTAATAATACAAAAATAAAAATGTAAAATAAAAATGCATACATTTTTTTAATTTACAATTTTTATTTTGTAATCATCTCGCATCTTAGTCTATTGAAATTTATTTCCTAGGCTGCCACATTGCCTTGCATGTAGGGGTGCATACCGGTTCCCGGTATTACCGAAATACCGGTTACTGGTGGCTACGGTATACCGTACAGAAATCAGATCCGGTTTTCGATACTTCTTTTTTTTTTTTTATAAAAGTGAGGTGTAATATCCTTAAACTTGCGCCCAATCTGTCAGAATTACGATGTCAATTTCACCGTGAAATTCCTCAAACGAGTCACTTTAGAAAATCTAAAGTGTGGCTGCATATGACTGCCAGTCTGATTGGTGGGGTCTGTAACCACTGCAAGAAGTTTATTTCTGGGAAAGGTGGCAACCTCCAACCAATGCTATCTCGTATGGCAACCAAGTACCAGTAGGCGCATTCACACCGCAGTACTTTTCCCACAAAGGTTCATGAGAACTTAGTTCATGAGAACTCTTTAGTTCTCATGAACTAAGTACATATCGCGTTCACACCGGAATAAGTTCCTGGGGAAGGATTAGGCAAATGAAGCCACTGATGTCACTTCTTCTTCTTCTGCTTTGGGTTTACTGGCAGGCCGCAAACAACTTCACGGCGTATACTGCCACCCAAAGTCCCCAACTGGAAGTCCCCGGAGTTGGGGACTGGCTTCAGTCTTCAGCCTTCCGAGTAAATCGCTAGAACGCCGACACCTCCTCATCTCCACCGCTCTCATGTTTTCTTTTGTGTTGCCATAAGTTAGTCTCTCTGCGTTTGTGCGCTGGGCTAATGCTAATAATGCTAATGCGAGGATAATAAAATGGCGGCTTCACAAAACTTTTTGGGAGTTTTGCGGGGCGTGGTTTGAATTCCGCTTCCATTCCGTTTGGATCCAGAGAGCAGATATGCTCATCTTCTTGAAGATGAATGCACAAAACTGAACTGTGATGCTATTTGTTTTATGTTCAATGCCGAGATTTCATGATCCTTTGTGTTCTCTGGTCATTCAAATCTCAGGTTGAATATTGATTATACTAGTGCTATTTTATTTTTCCATTGACAAGATGTACTATTCACGCCTGATGGTTGTTATAAATGATATTGCAGAATCTGTTTTCTTCATAGATAACGTGTTTTTCATTGTTTGTTCAGTACTAAAAGGTCCAAGTCCCTCAATTGAATTTAATATTAATTTCACATGTTAACTATATCATAAAGCGCTTCATGGGAGTAATGAGTAATGTTATTGTAATTTTTCCCTTATGCAACATGAAAGTATCACGATATGTATCGGTTGAGTATCGGTATCGTTCACTGGTATCGGTATCGGTATCGTAAAAAAGTCAACGATATGCAACCCTACTCTTTTATGGTGGCTTGAAGTGGTTTTAGGCGATGGTGTGGATCGTACTCTGGGGTGTCCTTTTTCTGGTCATTTTTTCTGGTCATTTGCCAAATCGTGGTCAAGTGTACAGCTCTGCTGATTGTCATGAACCTGTCTCTTGACATGGCAGAAGCAGGAAAGAGAACACTTAGGTGTGATCCCTTCCTCCAGTAGTCCCTTACTTTTGGCAGTTTTAGAAGTGCCATGAACATCATAGGGCCGACATACAGTTGCAAGAAAAAGTATGTGAACCCTTTGGAATTACCTGGATTTCTGCATAAGTTGGTCATAAAATGTGTTCTGATCTGCACGTTTGAAGTTTGCAAAAGAGCACCTGGATGTTCCACAGCACTACTTGCAAAATATTCTGTGGACAGATGAAACCAAAGTTGAGTTGTTTGGAAGGAACACACAACGCTATGTGTGGAGAAAAAAAGGCACAGCACACCAACATCAAAACCTCATCCCAACTGTGAAGTATGGTGGAGGGAGCATCATGGTTTGGGGCTGCTTTGCTGCCTCCGGGCCTGGACAGATTGCCATCATCGACGGAAAAATGAATTCTCAAGTTTATCAAGACATTTAGCTGGAGAACTTAAGACCATCTGTCCACCAATTGAAGCTCAACAGAAGATGGGTGATGCAACATGACAACGACCCAAAGCACAGAAGTAAATCAACAACAGAATGGCTTCAACAGAAGAAAATAGGCCTTCTGGAGTGGCCCAGTCAGAGTCCTGACCTCAACCCAATTGAGATGCTGTGGCATGACCTCAAGAAAGCGATTCACACCAGACATCCCAAGAATATTGCTGAACTGAAACAGTTTTGTAAAGAGGAATGGTCCAAAATTCCTCCTGACCGTTGTGCAGGTCTGATATGCAACTATAGGAAACGTTTGGTTGAGGTTATTGCTGCCAAAGGAGGGTCAACCAGTTATTAAATCCAAGGGTTCACATTTTTCCACCCTGCACTGTGAATGTTTACATGGTATGTTCAATAAAAACATAAAAACATATAATTGTTTGTGTGGTTTTAGCTTAAGCAGACTTTGTTTGTCTATTGTTGTGACTTAGATGAAGATCAGAACACATTTTATGACCAATTTATGCAGAAATCCAGGTAGTTCCAAAGGGTTCACATACTTTTTCTTGCAACTGTACATGAGGAATTTTACCGGCTTTAGTTCTTCCCAAACAGACTTTTTCCCCTTAGCATGCTCCTTTTTGTCATTTTTGTTTGTGTTCTTGCAGACGAGATTTACAGCTTGGTTGTTGAAAACATTTCTAAATATTTGTGCAAGAGTATACTCCACACCAACAAAACCTTGGACTACAGGGGCTCTTTTCTGGCAAAAGTGTGGTAGTTGTTGTGCAGTATCTGGCACCTCAGGTCCGTTCCAAACAGCTCCTGGCTCTTCTGGGGTCAGAGATGTTTTTTTCCCTTTTCCTCTTCCTCTCCCTTTCACTGTCAGGGGGGCTTGCATTGAGGCACGGTCTGGTTTGGCCTTCTTTCTGGATGCTGCACCCTCCTGGCCACATTATTTTCCCTCTTTGTTTGAAGGAGGCCTACTGATGGGGACAGTGGCTTGTGCATCCCCTCTCTCATCCTCTGGACTAAAATAAAAGGGAGGAAAATATATAGATATAAATGTGTGAATTTATTTTATTTCCTTTATTGCTTTTATTTCTCCAGTGTCATCCTATCTATTTTCTAAACACAGTCTCAACTTTTGATTTGATAAACACTTTATTCCTCTGCTAACATTACTAGTTGATGGAATCAGTAACTGAATTGTAATGCAATGAATCTAATAACATTAGACCTTATAACAAACAACCAAAGAAGGCAAGCAATAAATGAAAGGCATTGCTTGACGTTTTTTTACTGAAAATAAATAGCCTCTATTGATAGTGAATCTTGAGCTCAGGATTTCACTTTATGACACAATTATGGCAAATGGCCATGCATTATAAATACTCTGAGGACAAATTATTTACGGCGTTATAAAGAAATAGCAACCAATAAATGTGACAATAAGCAAAGTTACTCACTTTTTATTTTCGAAGGGATCAATCCCGCGATCGTACTCCTCATCACGCCAGCTGTCAGCTTCGGAATCTGAGGAATCCACATCGCTAAGCGATCCGCCGGACAAAATCAATAGGGCTTCTTCCATAGTGTAACGCAGTTTTGACATGTTGGTTTGAATTTGTCTTGGGATGTGTGTGTGTGTGTTAGGGATGTGCATCTCCATCACTGAGGCCGATGCGATGCGCATCTCGATACGTTGCCAACGATACGATACATTAACGATACATTTGACACACCAGGCGATGCGATACGATACGATTCACCCCTGTTGCGATACAGTTCGATACGAACAAAAAAGTGCTTTACATATTTGGTTCTCTCTACTAGTACTGCACATCCCATCATGCTGTTTCCTTTTTACCTTTATACGCTACATGCACAGTCACTTCCGCATTGTGCGTAGTACTGCCCAACTGTTTCCGGTACAACAACAACAATGGCGACGTTCTACAGCCGGTGTTTACAAGAGCTCCCGAAATGGAAAATTACCGATGTTCATCGAACTTGCTGGACGACTAAATCCCCAGCCAGCAAATTGGACAAAGGGTTCAAATTATATGCTGCATCATATATTCATGATTACGAAGGTAAGACAAAATTATAAACGGATTGTCTAGTTAACTAGCTAATGCTAATTTAGGCTAATGTCAAATGCAAGCTTTTGTTGTACAAATTCGCTATTTATAATCAACACTTTTGTCTTACTTTATGCACTCTATCTGATCCTAATGGTTTAAAACTTTAGTGGGCCTGGTTAACTAAAGTTAGACTTGTTAATAGCCACTGTTATGCTACGTGGTAGAAAGGTATGTGCCTAGCATTACATGCTATTTGTAAGTAACATAGCCATTGTGTTGACCTGAGTAATATATCTAACCCAACACTCTGTTTTTCTTAATTCAGTGTCTCAGCGTGAGAGCCTTGTGCTACCGGTCAATGAGGAAGAGTGAGACATCGCACAGTTTGAGTGTAAGCAGGGAAAAAAAACGTTGTTCAGTGGGGTTCAGTTCAGTTATTCACTAGTTAAAGAAATGTTTTCAATGCCTCCCTGCTTTATCATAACTTAATTGATTGGTCAGATAATCAGTTATATGTTGATAATGATGATATGGAAATGTGATAAGAATGGAGAGAAGGTAATGCTAAGAATTCTGAGAGCTAACCTTTTACTTAATTTTACCCTGTGTATATAAAGTGTATTTAACTACCTTGAAAGGCAATCTGTGGATAAAATGTATTATAATTTATTATTGTTATTACTAGCATCATGGTTCAGTATCAATAACATGTTTCTACAAATGATAAACTCCTGGCTCTTTTCTTTGAAGAAGAGGTTGTATTTTGAATCAGTACATTTTTTCTTTCTTTCTAAGATAAAGCTTCGTGATTCCTCGCCGGTGGTTTTAACGCACAACCAGTGCTCCTGTGTTGCAGGCACTGTTATGTGCAATCACACTGTGGCACTGCTTTACCAAACAGCTTATTATAGTCAACTGAACATACCAGTCGTCCATAGCTGCACAGAATCGGAACAGCAATGGCACAAGCCACGTACAATGGTAATTTAATTGAGGTTTTAAAGTATTCTTGTTTGATTGTTTTCATTTAAAGTGACTCCACACGATGCAAATGTGCTCTTTGTTAGGGTGTGAAGCCAGGACCCATCAACTCCATGGTCTTCACCAAACCTGTACCTAATAGGATGGTCACGACTGGAGTGAGGTAATTTTTCCTGTGTTACCAATGCAAAATGGGATTCTGATGCTGTATTCTTACCTTTACTGTCAAATGGTAATGGGCTATATTGTATTTTCATCTCATTGCAGAAGTGGATTCTACAGAGGCATGGTGGGTCCATTACCCGATCCTTGCATGTTCAGAGTAACGGAGGCCTATGAAAAATTCAGTATTGAGGGCAGGCCACTTGTGACTACAATGAACATGAGAGCCGACAAGCCCCTTGTGGAAAGTGCCTTCGGGATGGTGCAGGAGGGCAGTGTTCTGTCGTATCAGATGCCTGCTTTGAAATCTCGTTACATCGTTCTTCACAATGGTGCACCACCAACACCACACTTGCCTCTAGAGGGATATGACATCTTGCCATGTGAGTGTATGTTTGTGTGTTCTGAAGAGGAGCTACTGCATATGACCAGCTTATCTGTTACTATGAAAATGGCACACACAATTGAGGAGGCTACCCGTGAGCAAAGCTCTTGCTCAGAGTGGCATCAGCTACGCAGACCGAGGGTGAACGCCTCTAGATTTTGAGAGGTGTGTCATGTCAGAAGCAAGAGCTCTGCAGAGTCACTTGTAGAGCGGATCATGAAAGGTACAAGGCAGACGGCGGACATGAGAAGAGGTTCTGAGATGGAGCCCACAGTAGCAGTCGAGTACAGTAAACTAGCAAATGTAAACTACTCACCCTGCGGTCTTGTCATTCACCCTGCTACCTCCTGGCTTGGTGCCTCCTCAGATGGAGTTGTTTTTGACCCCACTGAATACCCCCAATTTGGCCTTGTTGAGTTCAAATGTCCCAATGTTCAAAACTATGTCGACTGCAAATATGTAAAAATGGAATGTGGTTCCCCTAAGCTAAAGAAAAGTCATGCATACTACTGACAAGTGCAAGGTCAACCTCTTTTCACTGGGATGCAGTGGTGTTACTTTGTTGTGTGGGCGCAGGAGGACTATCTTGTGCAACGGATATACATCGATCCAGAAGTGCAAACAGCAATCCGAGAAAAGGTTGACGCTTTTTTTTTTCACACATATACATGCCTAAGTACCTTTCATTCAAATAAATACCACTGAACATTTCCCCTCCTCGCATTGTAAGCCATTTTGAGGAAGCTAACTCTGAATCACATGTTATGAATGTTTAACATAGCACCTTCAAAGACCGATGACAAAAATGTGATTAAAATATTTTCTTTGTAACACAAAAAAGAACATTGTTTTCTTACAACATTACACTTTTTATTTAATCAGCAAAATTATTTGTGACATTTCACTTTTTGGGAACATTTATTAAACATTTTTAATTTAACAGAGTGATATTTTCTAAACATGGTAAAACATTTGTGTAAAAATCATTTGGGATGTATGAAAATTGTAGAGTAGCTCAGCTTATTTGAAATATAATTATGGATAAATGGTGAAAACACAAAAAAAACTGACTTTAACAGTACAAGTCCATGAAGAAGTTAAAATATACACTTTTAAATCATTTACACTAATTAATAAGATCCGATTAGTTTAAATCAATATGGCTTGACATGTCTATCTTGTTTCACTTTACCCATTTTTTTTTTACTAATGCCTTGTTCTAATAATTTGACAGAATACATGCTACTGCAAATAGTTGGTTGATGTTGTAGGCATGGGATAGGAGGATGACACCATCAAACAGTTTGTTCTGTTTTATCCTCCGGATGACACGCTCAACATGGACCCTCAGTCTGGCAATGGTCTGTGTCTCCCTAACCTGGTAGGCTGGCATTTGCTTCTGCTTTGACAGAAAAGGTGGGCAGTACACTTTGCATTTGCAACAATCCCTGATTAGGAAGCCCTTATCTACCATGATTGCCATGTTTTCTGTCAACTTCTCGGCTATTCCAGACTGTTTGAATATCTCCTTATCGCTAGCAGAGCCAGCGTACAGATTGGAGACGAATGTCACGGCACAATGTGGGGCTATGCCAACCAGGGCTTTCATGGTGCATTGGGATTTGTAAGTAGAGTACATCTCACTTTGGAGGAGGGGTGAGGAGGGTGTTTGACACCTCAGCTCTGTACAATCCAGGATCACCTGTGTGTCTGGGAAATCACTGAATGCATCAGGGAGATACGCTTGGACTTCTGCAGGTGTAAGCCAAATGCATAGGGGCCCCAGTAGAGTAGCAAGAAAACTTGTCCATGTAGCAATGATGCGGCTCATAGTGGACTGGTAAACATTAAATCGATGACCCAGGTCCCTCTCCTTCAAACCAACCGACAGGAAGACAAGAAAAAGAAATAACTTATCAATTGGCTGCAGCAGTTATCTCTGGGAAGTAAAAGAAGAAAAAACAGTTAATACTTCTTAAGCTATTAACTGCCGCTTGTCGGTTAAATATATTATGGTCTGTATTTACTGAATGTAAACAACAACACATGGACCCTCTCCCCACTTCACCTCTGGCTCTGTATCAGCCAAGAAAGCTCACTCAGACCATAGCCTCCCGTAGATGGACGTGCAAGTGTAACCACTTGAAACCCGCACCATTTTATAAATGGAAGGCTCCATCAAAAACCAGAAAGCCTTGAGGTTGTCATAGCTTGAGAATCTGTTCACCCAACATACATGTCAATCATTAATCAACATAGTACAGTAAATACAAGCTGTAACAAACAGGTGATTGTGTCATTGTAAGGAGTAAAGTTACATTTCACATACACATACTTTTTCCACCACTGACGTTACATAGATTGATTGATTGATACATTTATTTCGAACAAGTAAAATAAATAATTACAAAACAAAACAAATGTTGCAGTGCATAGTCATGTAAGAAAACATCAAAACCAAAAATGACAATTACAACAACAACAACAACAACAGCATTAGCAACATAAACAGTACCAAATCTAGTTTTCGAAAAGGAGTGAGAAGAAGTATAATTTATTTAATCTCACCCCCTTGTCCCAAAATGATTTATTTATAATCTATAATCTGCAATAATTATCATTATTATTCATTATTATTATTAATCTGCTTTACCTGTTGATTGACATATACACACACACACACACACACACACACACACACACACACACACACACACACACACACACACACACACACACACACACACACTGTGATGAAAATAGTCAGTAGCAAAACGGTCAAATATTATTTACAATTCTGACAAAAAACTGACCACAGGACTACTTATAAACCTTTTTAGCTGTACTGGATACAATTTAGGCATTACCTGGTAAAGAATCTGATGTCGGCGTCTGAGCCAGGTAACCCAAACTCTCGCTGGACACGCAACTCCTGCAATTTCTTTTTGAGATCCTCTATTTCTTTGGACAAGTCTTCAGTAGCTGAATAAGACATATCCAGTGCAGATGGTTCAGGGACTGAGCAGCAGTCGTGATCAGTTAGATCGCAGGGCTGTTCGTGCTCCTCAGGAGGGACCGGTTCGATGGGCCGCTCTCTTCTTTCCCACACACCAGGCCGTGGTATTTTTAAAGTAAAGCTGTTCCACTCAAACAGCATAGGTAAGGCATCTTTAACGAGCCTCCTTCGACCATCAAGTGTCGTTGGATTTATTAGCTGATCGGGGGCGAAGTGTCTGCTACAGACCTTGGAGTGAGAAGTGATGGTGAAGTTCTCCCGGCGTATATTTACAAGCCACTGTCTTCTTAGGTTGAGTTGGGTTGGAAAGCCATTAAAACTCAAAACACCATTACATTTAGCCGACACTTAACACAGTGGGACACAGCAATGTTCAGAGTATTTCCTAGTTTGCCTTTGCATATGCTCTGTTTTAAATATTTTTTTCCGTACACTAATTTTGAAACCAGACGCTCTACCGCGAACAGCAGGGACCGGAAGCAGACGAGCCGCACTAACACGGAGCCGGAAGTACGTCACTGGTCCTAGTGCATGTAGTGTATTATATAACACCTCACAGTTAAACAATTTAAGGATGCATTGCCCATGATTAACAATGTGCAAATAACAACTACCATAGTGCAATGCCCATACAGCTGCCAGCCTGATGTGCTTAACACTCATTCATAGGCTAACTCACCAGCAGGGTTGGGAGGGTTACTTTGTAAATGTAATCAGTTACTGATTACTGAATACATGGCTCTGAAAGTAATCCGAATACAGTTACAGTTACGTGTCTTAAAAAAGTAACCTAATCAGATTACTTTTAGATTATTTTTGGATTACTTTCGTTTTCCATCACAAATGGGTATGTTTTGGTGTACAGGAGACACAAAAAGCAAAAGGAAACTGAACGTGTTTTTATTGTTTTAATGGCTTATCAAGAGCACAACTGAAACATAACATCTGAAACGATGTAACAACATAATAAACTTGTTGGGGATGCAGCTTGGGATGTGAGGAGTGAGGGACACGGCTTAGAACGGGCGTGTCGCCTTCTGTCCTGCCAGTGTTGGCAGGACATGAATTAAAATGTCGAGCTCGGACTTCATTTTAAGGACATTTTGGCCAGGGGTGTAGAGCTATATTTGTTTTAGCACCGGATTGGCAAAACAGGAGTGTGTATGGGCTCAGAACAGTCTCATAATACACACATGCACACAGAAGGATTCACGCTTGTATTTCATGATCCGCAAAAGGATTCATACTTGTATTTCCGGATCCACACTTGTATTTTTCAATGCACACACAAATGTGTTCCGTTTCTTATACATGTAAATAAAATCCAAACACAGGAAAAAGTTTTACATATGTATCTTTGATCCACACATATTTGTTTTCCGTTTAAAACCCCTGAACCTGCAAACACAACCCACTTTCTGTGCATGGATCGCTGTGCATTCGTGTGTGGGTTTTTTGAGACTCCCCTGACGGTCAGCCGATTCGTACTTGTAATTTATCTCATCTATAGCCAATCAGATGTCTCCTCCAGTCTAAGCCAATCACATGAGCGCGCCCCCACGTGGGAAGGATTTCTTGCGTTCATGACACTTCATATATACGCATTTCACGCTGTCCGGTCAGCTCGCTAAACAGAGGGCGGAGCATCAGGTGATCATGCAGAGCTGCGTCTCTCCGTCAGACTCAGCAGCTGATCTGATCTCTCTCTCGCGTCCGGTTATACTTCACTCGCGTTTATGTCCATATCGATCAGATCCAGCTCTCCTGTTAATAATGACCGGTGGGGCTCCTCCCGTTGACAGTGCACTGTCTAGCACTGGTTTCGTAGTGCACTGATCGATTAGGCTAAGCTAACCTGTAGCTGCTCCCTCCACACTCACAACAACTTCATACAGACATAAATAAAGCAGCTGTATTAGCCATACAGGAAACACACATTTAAAACGGTTTTGCCTGCCGTTTTTGTGTACACACAAGCATTCATCAATGGTTCGGAAAGCGGAGCTGTACCTTAATAATATAAAGGCTTGTATTTGCGTGCATTTCCTGTTCGGAAAGTGGCAATGTACTGAGAGTGGAGGTGTCCTGAAATTAGGACCTGTCAGCTCCGGACTGCGCAAAATGCGTACATGAAGCGCTACGTCATGAACGCAACAAATCTACCCTCGTGGGGGCACGCTCATGTGATTGGCTTAGAATTTAGGAGACATCTGATTGGCTATAGATAGAAAAAATTAATAGTACGAATCGGCTGACCGTCAGGGGAGTCTCAAAAAACCCACACACGAATGCACAGCGATCCATGCACAGAAAGTGGTTTGTGTTTGCAGGTGCAGAGGTTTTAAACAGAAAACAAATATGTGAGGATCAAAAATACATGTGTAAAACTTTTTTCTGTATTTGGATTTTATTTACATGTATATGAAACGGAACACATTTGTGTGTGCATTAAAAAACACAAGTGTGGATCGGAAATACAAGTGTGAATCCTTTTGCGGATCATAAGATACAAGTATGAATCCTTCTGTGTGCATGTGTGTATTATGAGACTGTTCTGAGCCCATAAGTGTGTGCACCAGTCTGCCTTGATCTATGAATTCCTGTCCGTGACTCTCACAGTATCTGCAGCCCACTGCTGTTTAATAGAAGGAAAACCTCCTTCACTTCATGAAATCTCTGCAGCACCAAGAGTAAGCAGTAAACTCAGCCTCTGAGAAGAGGAGCGCGCAGTGCCTTTCACGCACCGCCTTTCACGCACCGCCTTTCACGCACCGCCTTCACAGTGTATACCTTCAGAATCATTAGAAAGGCAAAAGGGTGGTGTGGCTGATGTGTTTTAACCACACACATCTCTACACACACACACACACACACACACACACACACACACACACACACACACACACACACACACACACACACACACACACACGATTTAAACGCAGATTTTTGTTCCTCCATGTTTCGTTATTGTTTCACTGAGCGGACCTGCACATTTTTTTCAAACGCTCCCTTTTTTGGTCCATCTGCGGCGGTAATAGGTTTTGTGCGCTGTGATGATTCGGCTGTACCTTTAGTATTGAATATGAAATGTTGTGAGGAAATCTTTCCACCAATAATTCCAATAAGTAATCCAAAATGTATTCATTTCAGGTTTTCGAAAGTAACTGTAATCAGATTACTCGTTTTTCAAATGTAACGTGAGCTGAATACAGTTACTTGATTTTCTGTATTCTGATTACGTAACGCTGTTACATGTATTCCGTTACAACCCAACCCTGCTCACCAGTGAGCAGAAAGCAGTGGTTTCTATATGAACAATAAAGAAAACAAATAACCTTTCACAAGCAGGTATTTAATAACTGCTTACAATTGTAAGGAAGACATTTCAACTATTATTGGCAGTCACAGGCTGCTGTAAACTAAACACCACTCTCTCTGACAGAACACCTCACTGAGTGATTGAACTCATATGTCTAACTTTCAGTTTTCTCTTTTCAGCCGCAGACCCCATGTCGCCTCTTGATGTGCGTCGCTAAGTTCCTCGTAATACTTGTGTACTTTAAAGCGACACGGCATCGTTTACAATTTGCGAGCAATTTTTCAAGTTGACCGTCTTTCTTGAGAAATCCGAAATGTTGCCAAACGTTTGATTTGTAGGTATTTTTCGGTGCGCTGTGTTTCTCTTTCTCCTCGACTTCCATGTGTGTTGATAACTGAGACTCTCGGCCTCCGTAGTGCGAAGCAAAGATCAAAGATCGTCTCTGCTGAGTGCTGACAGGATGAGAGGATTTTATATGAATGAATCGTTTTTTTACCGATGCAAAGACGCTACAATCGATGCATCGCAAGTTCAACCCAAACTGTAGCCGATGTGCTCTCTTCCAACCGGTACACTCGCATCTTGAACGTTTATGCCGGTGCACCGATGCGATTTGGTGAATCTCGTTTTGTATTTATTTCTCTTACACTGGCAAAATTACTCTTTAGTCTAATTCTCTCGTCTCTCTGTTCCTCTTATGTTTATCTCCTCCCGCCAAAAACATACACAGCAACCTATGTTGATTGGTCGAGAATATGGTAGCATGGGCAGAAGTTTGCCTGGACCTTTACATTTTAAACCTATCCGGACAAGGGGGTGGGACTTAGCGTCCAAAACCTTTACTGTTTGGCTCAGACGGAGGGGCTGCATGGGTCTCCTTGACGAATCAAGACTGTACAATGTGATGACGTTGCCCTGATCACGTCGGAGCCTCTGAATCCCAGAAAAGGACATAGTGATACCAGCGAAAAGCCTAGAATGGCAACTTTACCTCACTTTTTGAATTAGATGGATAGGATTAGCGGTTAAAGAGTTATTAAGCATTTTAGAACGCTACCTCTTTGAAGCCGCGGGCGGCTCGCTCGGTCTTTAACAGTTAAAATGCATCGCAAACATATAAATGTTTAAAGACTTCAACCAAGCTGGCTTGCCTGATGTCTATAGGTATTTTGTTCCATAGCTTTGGGGCATAGTTAATGAAAGCTGCCTCACCAAACTTATTTTTACCGCTGTTTCTGGGAACTTCTAATAAACCATTAGCAGAGGACCGCAGTGTTCTTGATGGCTTGTAGTTTACAAGGGAGTTAGTAATATAGCTTGGAACTTGCCCATTAAGGGCCTTATATGTCAGGAGGAGGACCTTCAAATCAATCCTAAAGTAAACAGGAAGCCAGTGCAAAGCGGCTAGAACTGGAGTAATGTTTTCTTTCCTCTTAGTTCCGGTTAACAACCGAGCTGCAGAGTTTTGGATTGTCAGTAGTTTTTTTTGGGAAGTCAGTGACAAGTGCATTACAGTAGTCTATCCGGTTGGAGAAGAAGGCATATGCCCTAATATAACACCAAGACTTGTGACCTCCGGTTTGACCCGGTGAGTAAATATCCCAAGATTATTTACCAGCATGTTTCTTTTTGCTTTGGGGCCGACTAGCAGGATTTCAGTTTTGTCCTCATTCAGCTTTAGGAAGTTGCTGCTTATTCATTTATCTATCGCCAATAGGTAGTTGGTGATGGAGGTAATAGCTGTAGTGTCATTTGGTTTTGCCGATATATACAGTTGTGTATCATCCGCATTGCTAGGAAAGCATACATTCTGTTTTCTGATCAGGTCAACAAGTGGTAGCATGTATAAAGAAAACAATAACAGACCAAGGCAGCTCTCTTGTTGAACACCATAATAGCTGTTGTGTTCTTCGGACACATGATTTCCAAGGCTGACATAAAATGTTCTCTCTTTTGATGTATGTTCTGAACCAGTTAAAGACACAGTCAGAAAGCATCATAAACATCTCTAAAGCCTCGTAGTTACCACTTTGTCTTGTTTTTCACATTTTAAGCCATTTAATCAAACAAAATGAAAAACATTGTCAGGTTACAGATTTTTTGATATGAGCATTTTTCAATATTGTATCAAATATATAATATAATTTATCAACAAGCATTTAAAGATGCATGTAAGGACCCCAATGCAATTCAAACCATTTTGCAGTTTATCCCGTTTTAGTATTTTCCCTCATTGTATAACACGTATGATGATAACATCTCCAAGCCTCTGTCTTGGAGGATCAGGTATTTAAATAGTTATTTGTTCCTGCTATTGACTCTTCAATTCAAGGAGTTTTGATGTATTGATATTTATGAATGTATCCATTATAACCTTTGTTTTCTTAAGTTAATAATTGCGCTGTTCAGTTTATATTTGTAATATTATTAGGGAAGCACGATATTGGTTTTTTGAAACCGATACCGATAACTTCCTGCTTCTCAAAACCGATACCGATAACCGATAATAATATAATATATATATATATTAAATGTACCTGTAGTTTTTGCACACCTGGTGGTGTACCACTGCGCCGTCAGACCTAGCATGCTAACGGGGCTAACATCACTGGTCCATATGTCCGTGGTGAAACTTATGTCCCGTATATCGTTATCGATCAGAATATGAAGGAGTGTGGCGATCTCATTATACTTGGCTGGTAAACACTCGTCTGAAAAGTAGCAGCGGCTTGGAATGATAAACCTGGGCTCCAAATGATGAACTAGCCGACTGAATCCTTTATCTTCGACGAGGGAGAAGGGCTGGTCGTCAAGCGCCATCATTTCTATGATGAAGTTAGAGATCGTTTTAGCCCTGGGGTCGTCTCTGGCAAACTTCTTGCCTTTTTCAAAAGCCTCATCGATAGGTAAAAGCCCCGGTGCCTTTGCAGCTGGCTTTGGATTCGCCGCTAGTTTAGCAGTGCAGGCGTCTTCGTACGCTTTTAACACACCATCGTAGCGATGCCGATGTTTCAGGTGACTAATCGGGTTGGAAGTATTATAGCTCGTTGCCTTTTTCCCTCCTCGTGGAACTTCTGCATTGCATTTGTTAATACAAATAGCAAGCGAACTATCTAATTCTGAAACTTTGAAATAGTCCCATACTACCAACGACATGTTTGTTTACTGTCCTGGCTTCACGGCCGCACACCATTTACGTCACAGCCAGGCATGAGTTAGGGAGCGCTGGATTTGTGAAAAACTCCCCTCTTCCTAAACCACTAATACCACAGTACTGGCAAAACGGGAGGAGCCGAGTGAAAAACAAGCGCCCCTCATCCCAATCCACCCACACCGCAGTATTTTTTTCTTTTTTTTTTACCCAAAAGATATATTGTATATTATCGGGGCTATTAATACTTGTATCAGGTTTATCGGGATGACGTCATAATTCCTAATATCGGGCCGGATAATTATCGTGCACCACTAAATATTATATCAGAATTCAACAAGGAATATATTGATCATATCAGGCTTCAGAGTGCTGTTTGTTCATTGCTCATCCGTGATGTGTTTCCTCTGCAGGCTTTCTATCCTGCTAACAAGGATATCAGTGTGAAGTATGGTGACACCATTGCAGGCAGATGTGTGTTTACTGGGGAAGGCAGAACCTCCAAAACATATATTGGGTGAGTTTGTTTTATAACATAATGCACCTAATTATTACCTCACACATTTGTACTTTAAGGGGGTACAGTACAACCCAACATTCAGGTTAAAAGCAACGCTGTAAAAAAAAAGGATCTACTTTGTTGTATTTGTTGTTTAATTTATCATGAGCTGATGAAATATGATCCAGTAAGGCCAGTTGTAGTGATAAGGCCTTATCTGACACATACACACTACACAGGGGTTTATAATACAATAGACAAGACTTTATAAATCTTTACATCGTCATCTACCGGGAATGTCTTTACTTGATTGGCCATCTTGCACTATTTTTTATTGTTGTTATTTATTTTTATTTTTTCATGTCTTGTAATTACATTGTTGCGGAACCTGGGAGCCACATGTTTCATTGATTACTACACTGTAGTTGTGTATATGATATGACATTAAACCTTTAAATCTACTTTTCTGTTTTGTGTGCAGGGCTACCTCTGCTGATGAAATGTGCAACTTCTACATAATGTACTACATGGACAGCAGACATGCCGTCCCTTACATGACCTGCATGGAGCCAGGCTCCAAAGAGCTGTTCCAGCATATTCCAGATGAAGCCAACATGCCCATCGCTGTCAGTCCAGCTGATATAAACTCTATGATGCATATGAGGCACTCAACAGGTACACATATATATCAATATTGTTTATATTGTATAATGTTAACCCACATACTATTCCTTTTTTTATTCACAAGCTGAATACATTTAAAAAAAAAAAAAAAGTGTTTGCGTTTCCACACTTTCATAGTAAACACACTATATATCAGCCATACCTCTTTCCTTTGTTAAGATCCATAGGTCATGGATAGGATCATATTCTGTGCTAAATAAGAGACATGTAATCATTTACAAAACATCACCAAGTTTTTATTTAACAAAATAATGTTGTTTAATCCACGTTGGCGTACAACACAAAACCATCGGTTTGTTTTTTCATCAGGAATGCAGACCGGCTCAAACAAACGATTTTTAATCATCATCCTCATGATCATTTAATGTAATCATATTTTCGCCAAATTGACATGAAAGCACTAATAAATGTGGTTTAATCCACGTGAGTTTACAACTACAAAAATAATCGGTTTGTTTTTATATCACATCCGACGGGAGGAAATGCAGTGCTCACGGCTCCTAATCCTAATTTAATCATCATCTTCACGATCATTTATGTTTATTTTCGCCAAATTGACATGAAAGCACTGACAAATATGAATATACTGTAGTCAACTTCATTAAAACTTTATTGACTTTCCCAAACTCAGTAATTCACTAAAAAGAGGTTTATTTGTAATGAAGCCTCGTCATCTCACCATGGGCAAACGGGCTATGATATTATACTATTCAGGGCTCGACATTAAGGACTGCCCGATGGCCCGGGGCCATCTAGTATTTAGCTCGGGCAATGAAGCCTCACCTGCTGGTTGCCCGATCGGGCAATCTATTATGCTAGTATCATGCAGCTCGCGGATCCAGTAATGAGTGACCCGACAGTAAAACTAAACATATCTATAACTAGTTTAGGTAGTTTGAGAGGTAATTACAATTGCTAAGTGTGATATTCTAACCTGAAGTGTGTGTTTTGTCCGCTCACTGCTGCATGTGATCATGCGGAGCTGCGTGTTGACTCGTCAGCAGCAGCTGATCTCTCTCTCCCGCCAGTTTAGACTTCACTCACGTTTATGTCCATATTGATCAGATCTAGCTAGTTCTAGCTAATGATATGGCTACCTGCTTATTAAAAGACACCTAAACAATAAGCGTCGCTATGCAACTGGGTGAGGCCACAAAGTATAGTGCAGCATTATGCATTTGTTTACATGCCCACCGGAACCCCGAGGCATTACCAGCAGATCAACGCACAATCAACCCATACAGGACATCTCTTTCTCCACATTAAGTTTTAGACATTAGAATTGACTATTCTTGTCTGTTACATAAGTGGCGCTAAAGGGAAATTATTTTGACCGAAGAGATTTAGATTTGCCGGCTAAAGGGAACTCTGACGTCGCCATTTTGTGTGCTTCGCGGATGCGCTCGGCTCCTCTCAGCTCCTCTCGACTGCTGCTCGGGTCTGCTCGGTCAGCTTCCGGATGAGGAGGCATTAGTTCGACCAACTTACAGTAGATAACATTACAAACATTTTTAACAGGGGCCATAATAGTATAAATAATGTTTGTTTTGGCAGTTATAACTGAATGTAATGTTTTCTACTTTTTTTAATCTGAGAAGGCATTTGCCTTCATCAGATGGAAAGTGTCTTGACCAACAACTTAGTATTTCTTATAGCTATGCAGGGCATGCAAGAGAGCAAACACAAATAAGAACAAACAAACAATTGAAATTAAGAATAAAATTGAAATTGTACAATATAATATTGTGGTGGTTCATCTTATAATTCAGTCTAGAGAATGCACCAGACAGCATCTAGAGTAAGACCTGCAAAAATCTAAATGTTCTAGGGGGAGGCCCCTCAAAACCTTCGTGCAATTTCGTCCGCTCGCATTTTTCAGGGCAATCTCTATTGGGCTCAGGGCCATCTGTAAATTAGCTTAGATGGCCCACAGGGCCATCTCCCAAAATCCTTAATGTCATGCACTGCTATTGTTAATAGTTTACTGTATTATTAGTGTTTAATATTACTGCTATAACAATCACACATTGAGTTCATTGTTGTGCAATGTTAAAATCAGACCGTTTAAAAAGAAAAATAGTCTGAATGAAACGGCAGCTCTCAGGTGATCAGCTTTATCTGACAGCGTACTTACATTTATGGCCCGGGACCAGTGTTGGGACTAAAGCGTTACAAAGTAACTGTAACGCAACTACTTTTTGCGATAACTTATAGCGTTACTAGTTACCTATTCCCATTAACTAACGCCGTTATAGTTACTGTGATTTAAATGGGTGCGTTACTGCGTTACATTATGTGATGGAACTGAACCAAATCTCCCTGCGGATGTAACTTACAGGCGAATACAGCGATGTCCTCTCACAGCACCATGGAAAAGTGAAAGTAACCAGAGAGGAGTGATGATTGGTTAAGGCAGGGTAACATTTCAGGGTAAGCCAATCAGAGACAGAGTTGGGCGGGTCTTGCCTTATGGGGAAAATACACGCACGAACACTTGCTAATGCTAACACACACACACACGGCAACGCTCACCACCAGCACACACACACACAATGGCAGATGCAAGTATGAGCGAGAGCAGCGGCGTATTTTTGCAACATGGAAATATAACCACTATTTTCAATTTGTGGGGATAAAGGATGCAAAAAATATTACGGTCAAATGTAAACTGTGTGCAGGACAGAAAGCATTTTCCACTTGATTGTTGAGGCTACAACAAAGATGCCTGTCAAAATGTCTAAACATATATTTTGTGTTTTATTGTTCCACTACATTTCATAATGATAATTGCTACAATGATGGGGAGTTTTCTTTTCTCTTACTGTGCCACAGAACAACACAAAAACTTGTATTTGTATTGTTATTATTTTTAAAGTAAAGTAACTTGTTACTAGTTACTTTTATAATATAGTAACTAATAAATTAACTAGTTAATTTTTTGAAAGCAGTAACTATAACTATTACTAGTTACTTTTTAAAAGTAACTTGCCCAACACTGCCCGGGACACATTTATTTAGATATGCTTTAAACAAGTTTAAATAAAAGGCTGGAGTGTTTCTTGCTCTGCCAGGTACAACAACTGGCAGCATGGTGCAAAGTATCTATAGAATACGGCGCTGGGTTGTTGTTGTTCTTATTATAGCCTACACCATGTAGTCCGCTTTATAGAAAACTTTAGTTTCCCCACAGCAGCAGATGCACATTCATGACGTCCGCTGGCGCATCATAAATACGTTGATAGTGTAAGTGCAGTCGGATTCTCAAAGCACTGCAGTCTCTTCTCCTAAATCCTTTTGAATTCTCCTATCCACTATTCATTAACCCTGAAACGGTGTGACAAAGCTCTACCATCCCCCCTCTGTTAACAAGAGATATGCCCCTTTCACACCAGCGCGGTTCCAGAATCCGGTTCGTTTCAAGCACCAAACAGTTGTCGGTCTAGAAAGCAAGCACCGCATACGTCACGCTTACGTCGGAGGCGGGGGCATCAGTTTTAATATACTATAGTAATTACTGCTACAAAGCTGGGTATTTTGAGCTTGGCGCATGCAGAGGCTAACAACAGCTAGCTCTAACGCCATCGAATAGGATGTATATTTACCTTCTTTATCCTATGGAATCATCGTTGAAGTTGATGATGATGATTGTAAATAACTTTTGAATGTTAGCATAAAGTTGGTAGTAAAGTCGTCCCATTTCTTCCATTTTGTTTCGTCAGAGCAAAACCAAAATGAGTAGTGCTTCAATACAATCGGTCATTGTTGTTGCTGTCTATGTGTCTATGTGAGGGGTTTCCGCGCGGTTCAGCTTTATGAAGCAGGCACGCAAACGGTTACGTCATGACGCAAACGATGACGCAATGACGCAGCACCAGTCGGGCTAGGGTGGTGTGAATGAAGCGCCATCTCATGGTTAAATCCTGTAATTGAACAAATGGGGACATTTTGCAACGCCCTCTAGCAATTTGGCAACGCCCCCAGTCACTGTGATCCGCTGGGTTTTTGTTTGGAATCCGCTGGGTGGAGTCCTATCTGGAGTGCTACATCTGTAGTCTTTGTTGCCGGTGACTACTGCCTCCTCAGCTAGCTGTTGGCTGGAGCATAATAAGGCTGGTTAAGCTCGTGGCCTTCTAGCTAGCCGCTGTTAGTAGCTTCAAGTCAACTCCACCCCTCCACCTTGCTCTCCAGCCATTAAACAACTTGGAGTCAGACTTTGACCCTGTTTTATTCACACGTGCTGCCATTATAAGCTTTTGTACTCGCTTTCTGACCATTCCATCTTATCTTTGTGGTCCAGTGTTCAGCCCAATACAACCCCACAAAGTCATCACAACCAATAGCATGTGCGCTGTCTGAAACATTGTTCACAGCAAACCCGCCCTGCTTTTAAAGTGTCTGGCCCCTAAACCCTAGTCACTGCTGGTATTCATTTTTGTTTCATTCTCTCTAGCATATCTCAGTATATATAGTTATACATTTGGGTTTTAGGTAAAACAACTCGTATTTTTGGTTTGTCCTTTCTATGTTATTTGTTTTCCCTGTGGGATAGAGGGCGAATGTATTCTAATTTAAGGTTCATACTTGCTTTTAAATAATTTCTCCATTTGAACTTGTCTTGTTATTTTAGCTACCTTCACTTACACTTCTCAAAAAGAAGTAGTGCTTAGTCTAAGTAAGCTATGTTTTCCCCCCCAAAGATCATCAAGATAACAGATTGCTGTGGGACGACAACAAAGAGACTCTGGATCAGGGTGAGTTCAAGGATATAAGCTGCACCACTATGTTATTTGAAATGAAAAAGGTCGGAAAGGTATTGTCTACTACAAAAACACCTGCCTGATAATCATGCCGAACTTGAACAGTGAAATAATAATAACCATTCTGGCACTACTATTTAGCTCTGTTTTTTGTTGTACTTCTTTGCCTTGTGGTTTAGACATGTGAATTATGCAACTCACTTAGATAAAAGTTCAACTGATGTTATATGGCTTTTTTTTGTTGCTTTAAGGACATGTGTCTGCTGTATACACATCAATCCCATATCTCTGACAACCAGATGGTAACCATAGCTTTAGGTATCTATGTAGGTATTATTCTACCTTCTTTTAATACAGCTAATCTGATCATGCATGGAGCAGTAATGTGAGCAGCCTACTAGAAAACACACAAGACACACACTCTGAACAACAGACCTGCTCAATTCTAACTTTCAAACATAAACACGTCTCTTGTCCTGACCTTAGCATGTTGAATTTAAACGTATTCCATTCCCAAACCATCTGTCAATTTCAGTGGCGAGCCGTGACTTTTATACCTAGGCCCTCTGACCCCAACCCATTCCCTGAAACAAAAAAAAAAAGAGTTATTACGTCACAGCGTATACTTCAGCGGAATATCAAAACAACAGCCCGGGGTACAATACGCATCACTGAAAGCGACCTTGTAAATCCCCCAATGTGTGTTCTTTGAAATTGAAAAGGATATTGCATTGTGTTTGTTACTTTCGTTGCAGTTGTATGTCTTAAGTGTAATTTGGCATGCTTTTATTTTTGAAGGCGAGTTTACGCTGTTGCCAGGAAGTTGTTGTCGCTATGGAAACAAGAAAAGTTTCACAGCGGGCGGAACTTGTCATAAAGTCTGCGATAATAAAACCCACCCATTTAGAGGGAAGATATGATTGGTCAATTGTACTGTCATTTGACATTACTCTCTCGTTCAGTTACTATAGCTGGCCCTCTGTGAATTTACAGCAGGACCACCAATCAGCTCCTGCCTTCACCTCGCAGAGGCGAGCTTCTTTCCGTTAACCCTTCACATTCAAACAGAAACTGAATAGGCAGATTCAAAGGATTTATTTCTTTGGAAATGTTTTTAAATATTATTGTCAATTTTTATTTTACGCATAGTACATGATATGATAAGGGTTGCAATAATATGTCCTCTTTAAATGACCTCAGACCTAGTTTTGAATGTCTTTCATTTCTTGTTCATTTTGAGCCAAACTATACACCATGTACAGACATGAAATAAATTGGATGTCATGAATGTATAAAGTGTGGATCAAAAAGAACAGACAACACTGGAGTTATCTTAGAAGAAGAAGACCATTTATCTATCCCCAGGGGGAAAATTCAGTTGTTCACTGAGTTGTTATTATTATACCCATTGCAGGACCTATGCAAATTAGGTCTGAAAAACATTTATATCCATACAGATGTAGCGCCTCATTTCAGACAGTTTGAAACGCGAGGGCCGTGGCCGGCACGGGGTCTGCCCTCGCTCAAAGGAAAACCTCCAGCGTGACTTGAGATCGCCCCCTTGATAAATAAATGTAATTATAATGAAGCCAGCTGCAATGGATCATTGATCCACCAGGGGCTGCAGTGGGGTTCCACACTGGAGCTCATGTGAAATAAACTCTGATACAGTATGGTAGATGTATGTCTGGTAGGCTACTACTGTATAGCGGATCTTTGTTAAGATCCATATGTCACGGTTCATACTCTGTGCTAAATAAGAGACATGTAATCATTTACAAAACATCACCATATTTTTATTTAACAAAATAATGTTGGTTAGTCCACAACTACTGTACAAAAAACATCAGGAAGCCCGCCGGCTCCAAAAACGAACGGGAGGAAACGCTCTCGATATTTAATTCTAATTTAATCATCATCTTCACCACGATAATTTATGTTTATGTTCGCCAAATTTACATGAAAGCATTGACAAATATGAATATACTGTAGTCAACTTCATTACAACGTTATTAACGTGCCTAAACTCAGTAATTCACAAAACATATTTATATTTTAATGGAGCCTCGTCAGGCAGATCAGGGTCCCGATGCGTAGCGGAGGGATCTTGATCTGGATGAAGGGTGTTGTTTTCCCCATAATGACCAAGTCGCTGCACATTATCCCGCTTATTACATGGCCACATTCTCAATAAAGTAACGACATGACTTCCAATATTAATAATGCTTTTATGGATTTAGAAAAGGTTTTTGATTTAAAAAATAGTTGTGTGTAAATTGACATGCATCCTCTAAGAAAAATAGTCCGTTGTTACCATTTTTTAAACAGTCTGAATGAAACGGCAGCTCTCAGCTGTGTGTTTACACACCTAATGGCCCATCAGGCACAGCTCTCCCCCCCCTGATCTTACAGCTACACCATGGTTTTCATGGTAGCGCGTCTATTTAGTAGCGCGCGCCACTGAAAGTCTGAGAGAGTGAGGATTGTTCACAGAAAACAGAACAAGAATCGACAACTCCACCCTCTGCTCACTCCTTTCCTGAACAATACAGGTCCAGCCAGGCAAAACAGTGCACTTCTCTTGCCCGCACTACTGTGAAAGACCATGGGGCTGGGTCAGCCACTAACATATTCATATTTCTCTTCTCAAAAAGAGAAATATGAATGTTAGTTTTTAACTGAAATGATCAAATAAAGTCAACATTTCACAGTGTTTACAAACATTGACCATACAGTTCACCAGCCCCCACCCCCCTATGCCTATGTATGTTGCGAACTCTTTGTTTAAAACTAATTGGCCATCGGAATGTGTGTGTCCCAACCCCCCCCTGTGATCTCTCTTCTCCAGCAGTCTGGTTTGTGTTCGAATATTTATGCTGTCGCAGTTCCTGTTGTTTCTATCATGCATTGCCGGTATGAAAGGGTCTGTGCCGGAAATATCAAACATTTAATAAAAGTGAAAAACAATTAACAAGACTTAACGTATTAATAATAATTAATTATAATTATTCCGTTTGGATGTACGATTTTTGACTTTGTTAAGAGCAGTGATCTTCTCTTCCTCTCTGCAGCAGAGAGCTAAGCGCTGTCAGACCGGACCTAACCCTAACCCTGAAAAGTGTTATCATCTGAAAGTAAAATTAATCATTATGTTATTAGTATTAAATACATATACAGTGGGGCAAAAAAGTATTTAGTCAGCCACCAATTGTGCAAGTTCTCCCACTTAAAAAGATGAGAGAGGCCTGTAATTTTCATCCTAGGTATACCTCAACTATGAGAGACAGAATGAGAAAAAAAAATCCAGAAAATCACTGTCTGATTTTTAAAGAATTTATTTGCAAATTATGGTGGAAAATAAGTATTTGCTCACCTACAAACAAACAAGATTTCTGGTTCTCATAGACCTGTAACTTCTTCTTTAAGAGCCTCCTCTGTCCTCCACTTGTTAACTTTATTAATGGCACCTGTTTGAACTCGTTATCAGTATAAAAGACACCTGTCCACAACCTCAAACAGTCACACTCCAAACTCCACTATGGCCAAGACCAAAGAGCTGTCAAAGGACAACAGAAACAAAATGGTAGACCTGCACCAGGCTGGGAAGACTGAATCTGCAATAGGTAAGCAGCTTGGTGTGAAGAAATCAACTGTGGGAGCAATTATTAGAAAATGGAAGACATACAAGACCACTGATAATCTCCCTCGATCTGGGGCTCCACGCAAAATCTCACCTCGTGGGGTCAAAATAATCACAAGAACGGTGAGCAAAAATCCCAGAACCACACGGGGGGACCTAGTCAATGACCTGCAGAGAGCTGGGACCAAAGTAACAAAGGCTACCATCAGTAACACACTACGCCGCCAGGGACTCAAATCCTGCAGTGCCAGACGTGTCCCCCTGCTTAAGCCAGTACATGTCCAGGCCCGTCTGAAGTTTGCTAGAGAGCATTTAGAATATGATCCAGAAGAGGATTGGGAGAATGTCATATGGTCAGATGAAAGCAAAATAGAACATTTTGGTAAAAACTCAACTAGACGTGTTTGGGGGAGAAAGAATGCTGAGTTGCATCCAAAGAACACCATACCTACTGTGAAACATGGGGGTGGAAACATCATGCTTTGGGACTGATCCGTGTAAAGGAAAGAATGAATGGGGCCATGTATCGTGAGATTTTGAGTGACAACCTCCTTCCATCAGCAAGGGCATTGAAGATGAAACGTGGCTGGGTCTTTCATCATGACAATGATCCCAAACACACCGCCCGGGCAACGAAGGAGTGGCTTCGTAAGAAGCGTTTCAAGGTCCTGGAGTGGCCTATCCAGTCTCCAGATCTCAACCCCATAGAAAATCTTTGGAGGGAGTTGAAAGTCTGTGTTGCCCAGCAACAGCCCCAAAACATCACTGCTCTCGAGGAGATCTGCATGTAGGAATGGGCCAAAAATACCAGCAACAGTGTGTGAAAACCTTGTGAAGACTTCCAGAAAACGTTTGACCTCTGTCATTGCCAACAAAGGGTATATAACAAAGTATTGAGATGAACTTTTGTTATTGACCAAATACGAGATTTTCATTTTGTCTCTCATAGTTGAGGTATACCTAGGATATACCAGGCCTCTCTCATCTTTTTAAGTGGGAGAACTTGCACAATTGGTGGCTGACTAAATACTTTTTTTCCCCACTGTAAGTATTTTTACAACTTGTATTTAGAAATACTCCGTTGTAATTATTCAAATTCCAATTATTGACGGGAAGAGCGGTGTAAATGGGTGGCATATATATTTGAAAATAAATAGTAATCACACAGTTATCATACAATAGGCTTAGACAAATATAGCTCTACACCCCTGGCCGAAATTTCCTTAAAATTAAGTCAGAGTTCGACATTTTAATTCATGTCCTGCCAACACTGACAGGACAGAAGGCGACACGCCCGTTCTAAGCCGTGTCCCTCAATCCTCACATCCCAAGCTGAATCCCGAAAAAGTGTATTATGTTTTTACATCATTTCAGATGTTATGTTTCAGGTGTGCTCTTGATAAGCAATTACAACAGTAAAAACACGTTCAGTTTCCTTTTGCTTTTTGTGTCTGTAATCAATCAAATGTAATCAAATGTAATCAGTAATCAGTAACTGATTACATTTACAAAGTAACCCTCCCAACCCTACACTACACATTTTTCTTGGATTTTTTAACACCATAGTCCCTAATATATTTGTAGAAAGGCAGGAAATTAAATTAAATCAGATTTTTTTTAAATTGTGTTTCGTGTCCCCCCCCCACTTCTCAAACCAAAGTTACAGCCTATTGTTTTAAATAATGGTCGGAATGTGAGCCAGAGAACTCTAAACAAAAATGTTCAATCAATAAAGTAACATCTTATCTTATCTTAATAATATCTTCATATTAATAATAATAATAATAAATCATACAGTATGTGTCCGAAAGGGAGCAGGAGGAAGCAAACACCAAAAAAACCTTACAAAAAATATACTGCATATTAACTAACTAGTGTAAAGGTAAAAGTATGAGCATAACAAATAAAGAAGTGTAAACATTTACATTATTATTATGATTATTTAATATATAAAGACTATATATTATTGAATTACAAGATTAGATATACTTTATTTGATCTAAAATATTGATATTTTTTCGTTATACTGTAGTAGCCTATGAAAACCATAACAAATATGTGTTCAAATGCTCTTCAAAACACAACTGAAGTACTGAAAGTCCATGAAACTTGTCTTTCTGTATTTTTGAATGAAGCGCCATCTAATGGTTAAATCCTGAAATTGAAAATCTGGCAACGCCCTCTTGGAAAATAGTGGGAGGGCTCAACATTCCCAGCCGCTGGGATCCGTTGGGTCTTTGGCAGGAAGCTGTTGGCTGGAGTCTGTTCTAGAGTGCTACATCTGTATACAAGCACATGCATTTTTCTGCTATGGAAAGGTAACCCTTAGCAAACAGCTGCCAGTTTTTCTACCACCAGGTGTACTTCAATTAGTTTTTTTGATTCGTGGCTTGCTCTTCCTGTTGTCATCTGTGATCTTCTCCTATTGGCCGGCATTGACGGGGGCGTGTCCAATGCAAATCCTGTCGTTTTTCTCTTTGATTTTATAATATTCTAATGTCTTTGGTTATTTAAACATTCCCTAATAACAGTATTGCCTTGTCAATAAGGGAGAGTTAAAGACAGTGTTTTTAGTGTGCAACACTATGTGTCATTTAACCTTGAATTCACTGTTTGAAAACGTAGTCTTTAGCCACATGCTAATGCTAACCTAAAATTGAAGCGAACAATATTTACTTTTACTCGCAGGAAGTCTTTGTGTGAACTTCCGGTTTTTCAGAATAAAACATTTTTTAAATTAAAACTGTATTTAATTTTAATTACGCCATATAAACATTGATTTTATTTCTTACACTTGCAAGAAAATATCTCCATGGAGAAAGGCCATGACCGTGAAAACAGAAAAAAGAGAGTATCGAAAAGCTGAACGCAGGTGGCAAAAAACAAATCTCCAGATTCATTTTGAAATCTAGAAAGAGAGACTTGGCTTTTATAATTTGGAATTGAAAATTGCACGACAGTCTTTATCCTCTGACATCATTGCCAAAAACAAAAACAACGCACGTGCCTTGTTTGCTACCGTCCACAGACTAACAAACCCCCCAGTGTCAGTAGCCTATGAATTTATATCCACCAGGGCCTGCAATGATTTTGCCTCCTTCTTCACTGACAAAATGCTGACAATCAGACAAGCCGTCAGTGCCTCTGCATCAGGTACAGCAAATGTGTTGTCCCTGTGTCCACTTAAAATCAATTCAAACACAATGACACAATTCCATCAGATTAATGATAAAGACCTAGAGGACATTATACAACATCTGAAATCCTCCTCCTGCTGCCTTGATATTATACCAACAGGATTTTTCAAAAAATGTTAATATACTTAATATAGTAAACAAGTCTCTTCACTCAGGTGTTTTTCCACAGGCCCTGAAAATTGCAGTCATTAAACCGCTCTTAAAAAAGAATAATAATAATTAGGGCTGTCAAGTTAAAAAAAAATTAACGCCACTAATTATTTTAACGCGATTAACGCATGTGTATTTTTTGTCCTCGGCCGCCCCGTAGTTTCAGAGTGCATTGAGTTTAAAATACCATCTACAAGCTGATGCTGACAGCCCCGCTCCTGCCGTCCGCTTGCGGCAGACCACACTTCCATGCTCACCGGCAGGCACCGACTGGCCATCGGGAGGACCGGGAGGGTGTGTGTATGTGTGGCGCGAGCGAGAGAGAGAGAACGGGCACACCTTTACGTGTATTGTTGTTGTTAGCATCTGGTGCTAGCTAGCCGCGCTAACGGATATAAGGAGCTGTTTCAATGAAAACAGAGGAGCAACATTTCGCTGAGCACTTGACTTTATGCAGGTAGCCAGACAGTGGGACATTATACGAAAAGTCAGCACACTCAGCACGGATAGTGCGCGCAACATGATTGCAGTGTCCAGGCAGCTCCCTCGAGCATATGCCTTGAGTTGCACATAGCTCCAACGATCCATCACAGTGTCTCCACCAACCCACCCACACACACACATACACACACACACACACACACACACTGTTGGAGCGGAAGTCACTCTCTAGCAGGGGGCTCTGAACCCCCCCCCCCCCCTCTGTGTCCTTTTGTGAATGGGTCAGATTAACAGAGGAAGAATTCAAAACAACTAGGGTAAAGTTATAACAAATAGGCTGATTTAATTGCAAAAGATACAACAATACAATATCACAAAGTAATCCGGATTACTCCGGCTCTGGTTCCCCCCGCTGGGAGGACTAATTTACTTGTCTTGGCAGCAGGAGGAAGAGAGAACGAAAATAGGATTTCACAGAGACATATTGTAGTTCCCGTGGGAGGAGTTATGCAAAGACTCCCTCAAGGAGATCACTGATTGGCAGACACAAACAGACAGACACATTCTAAGGTGTCCGGTTACAACATGCATTCTCCCCTCTTGTTCAATACCCATACAGTTTCACATACTTTTGGCCATTTAAGATATTTAAGATATAGTTGTTTATAGTTGGATTATACTTCCAGCTTCTTGTTACACAGACTGCTATTATTGATACAAAGTAATTAAACATACACATATATATTTAAGACATGTAGGCTTCCCTGATAATTGACATGCTGTGTCTAATGGAGAATGTCTCCTCCCCCAGCTCTCTAGTCTCTGTCATGCAGAACTGCTCTTTCTTCATACAGAGTAATTAAGCAGGTTTAAGCCAACTACTCCACAATTGTAGCAATTCAGTCCTCACAACATAAAAGAATAAAACAGAGAAATCAAGAAAACCCAAACACAGGTAAAGTTTGAGCAGCTATCACATATAGCTGCTGCAATGAATACACTTATTAATGAGAACAAAAGGACTATGGTCTCGTTAACTGTGACCCAATTCTCAAGGCCCCTTTATGAGTCTGCAGGATATGCATAATTAACTAACAAGAATTTAACTGTATTATCTTTGAGGGAAACCTCTCTTGGAGTCCCCCTGTTATTTGCAAAAACCATTGATGATTAACCCAGAGACTACTGGGCCTCTCCTGATATCTGGGAACTGCCATAAGACTTTCTGAAAAATACTGTATTGTATTGTATGAGAGAGGTTCCAGGTTGAATTGAGGCGGATATTTGTAATGTTCAGAGGTTGTTATGTTTAATATTCATGAGAATATTTGTCATTGATCAAATCACAATAAACAAACATTTGCATAAAGAATATTTGTCCACTTATATGTTGATAAGAGTATTACAAACTTGAAAAATGTCCCTCTAAGGAACATTGAGAACAAATACAAAATGTGCGATTAATTTGCGATTAATCGCGATTAACTATGGACAATCATGCGATTAATCGCGATTAAATATTTTAATCGACTGACAGCCCTAATAATAATACATGAGACTTGTATAGCGCTTTTCAGGAAACTCAAAGACGCTTTGACAGAGAATAAAAACAAAGAAAAATACAAAAAGAGATACACAAAACAGAAAATAGGGGGGGGGGGGTTGAATGCAGTGTTGAACAGGTGGGTTTTGAGTGAATCTGATGGATTGGGGTAGTGAGTTCCAGGGGGTGGGTGCAGCAATGAAGAAGCCTCTGCCGCCCCAGGAGTTGAGGTTGGTCCGGGTGGGGAGGGACAGGAAGTTGGCAGTAGCAGAGCGGAAAATAATCTAGATGCTTAATTAATGAACAATTAACGGCCCATATCAAACCTGCCATTTCTAGGTAAAATCATTGAAAAAGTTGTTTTTCAACAGTTGAGTAATTTCTTGTTCCTCCATGTGAGGTCGGCCCAGACCCTAGGGGTTTTTAAATCTACGCTTAAAACACACTTCTTCTCCCTGGCCTTTTAGTCAGACCGGAGCACGACTCCCGACTTTTCCCTGTGTTTTTTATATATCTGTTGTAATTTATTGTCTTTTATTGTGATTGTAGTAATGTGTTTTTATGTGATTGTAGTATTTATTACATGTACAACACTTTGGCCCGAGCAAAAATCGCTTTTAAATGTGCTTTATAAATAAACTTTGATTTGATTTGTTTTGATAAATAATATATCTAGGATTAAAAGACTAATGTCACAGCAGGATTTGGAAAAACGTGTCCATGCTTTTATCTTCAGTAGACTGGACTACTGTAATTGTGTCTTTACAGGTCTCACTAAAAAATATATTAGAAAGCTGCAGCTAATTCGGAACGCTGCTGCTCGAGTCCTCACTGACACTAAGAAAGTGGATCACATCACTCCTGTTCTGAAGTCTTTACACTGGCTTCCTGTGTGTCAAAGAATATATTTCAAAATACTGCTGCTGGTTTATAAAGCACTGAATGGTTTTGGCCCAAAATACATTTCTGACCTACTGCTAAATTATGAACCATCCAGAACTCTCAGGTCTTCTGGGACTGGTCAGCTTTCTGTCCCCAGATTAAGAACTAAACATGGAGAAGCAGCGTTTAGTTATTATGCTCCAAATATCTGGAAAAAACTACCAGAAACCTGCAGGTCCGCTGCAACTCTTACTACTTTTAAATCCAGGCTGAAGACTTTTCTTTGTGCCGTTTCTTTTAATTGAGCTATTCATATCTTAAACTGCACTGTCATTTGTATTCATGTATTTTTTCTTTTAATGTTTATTTTATTATCTTTACTTTTTAATGACATGTCTTTCATTTTTGTAAAGCACTTTGAATTGCCTTGTGTTGAAAGGTGCTATAGGTGATATAAATAAACTTGCCTTGCCTTTTGAGGGGGCGCTATAGAGCCATTTTACGTGCGGCAATTATGAAACCCACGAAATATCGCATTTTCCACCAGACCTGAAGTGGGCAAAAAATTGCCGTCTTTTGAGCATGCTAAGGCCCTCAAAGAGGCATTTCATTTGGGAGAAAAATTATGAATTATAATAATAATAATAATAATAATACAAATAATCACAAGGAAAACAATGGGTCTTTGATCCGTCTCTGTTGAGGTTCAGGCCCTAATCATCACTGCTGGTTTTCCTTTTGTAGTCTGTAATAATTCTGAGTCCAGACCACATGTTTCTGGTGTTGGAGCCAGGGTAGTTATTCTGCACTTTATCCCTGAAAAGTTTCCAAGCACTGTTCTTTCTCTTCAGGGTTAAATAATGTGACTCAGTGTAGAGCATCAGTCCGTCATTTTCTTATGGGGAAAATGGGATTTGCCCCATAAGACTTTGAGTTTTGTTTAATCAAATGAAAAGTGTGCTTATAAATAAAATTGAATATTATTATTATAAGACGGGCCTTCTAATTTGGAAATGTGCATCCAGCAGTCCTTAGTATAATGTAATTGGTACATTGCCAATGTAGCAAATGTAAAAAAGGGTAAGCCCTGTGGATAAAAAAACTTATGCTCACCACTTGGCTTTATACCAGATACCCATGTCATTGTCAAAATATGCATGTATTGAATTGATCCGATCAGATGAAAAATGAAAAAAGTCTTTTTTTGCCCTCTTGACTTTAGTAATTTGCTAACTTTTCTCAGGTGTGTTTCTAACTTCCTGCACTGATTCACTTAAGATGGACAGAGTGGTTTTTCATTCTCTGAAGGGATCCGCCTGAAAAACCTCCTAGAAAGGGCCATTGGCTATTACCAACGATGTTGGGACACTAGGGCAAAACTAAGGCGACATATGCTTACCAACATCCCAATATCATCTTGGTGTGCCGGGTCCTTAACTCTTCTCTAGTCCAACAGAATCCTTCCATATTTCTAAGCTCAAGACAGTTTTCTCCCAGGAAGTGTCTACAAAACACTTCTACACTTAGACTGTGCCCTTTGGTATATCTGCCCTGTAGAGCAAGACTTTGCCTTTAGCCTTCAGTATCTTTGTTCTTTATTTGCACTCCTTTCCTTCCTATTTTTCTCTGTCTGTCTGTGCAGGTGACCTCTATTCTCTTTTGTCAAAGCTGCTAGGCCAGAGCAAGGGGGTAGTTCACAGTCATAAGTATAAGCCCAGCAAGATGGAAAGACCCCAGCCTGACTCTGTGACTCAGTTTGATAACTTATTGCAAAAGAAAGATCTGGGCTCTCCCAGTGGCAGACTAGCCTTCCACACCAGGGAGGATCCTGTTTTGGTGAGGGACAGAGTCCACAAATTGCATCAGCTTGAGGCCATGGCCAAGCCACAAAGAAGCAAGCTTCTAGCTGAAGGTGGGTTCTCAATATTATGTAATAGTTGTCACTGATGCTGAGAACATACCCCTTTATTTCTGTGTTCGGTTCAATATCCTTAAAGCATAATACACACAAAGTACACTTTTTCAGTTTTTCCTTCGGATAAATACTTCATTATTTGTAAATGTATTTTCCTAAAGCAAGAAATATTTGCATGTGCATCCAACATATAGTTGCGAACCCTCTTTTTTTACATGTGCAATCTCTTAACTTTTTGTATCTTAAGAGTGTGATTTGCTTAAACCAATACCTGTACGATCCTAAACTGCCAAACTTTTTTTGTCAAAGAAACCTTTTGCCATGATTACACTAGCTTTACATGAAATGTACAATGTGTCATCTACACTTAATAAACAGCAGCATAATGTATAAGTTGTACATTATCTTTAGCCGGAAAGTTGACACATGAAGTGATATTTAACTCCTTGAGGCAATGTCAGATATTTATGAACTTGAACGTTGTGTTTGCCGATCTTTATTAACACCACTATAGCTGGAAATCCTGCAAAATGACGTGTAGGTTCATGTTTTATTTAAAATCTATCATGTTGCTGTGCGCTACATAAATCATGTCAACAAATGGTCTCCTGTTCTCGCATCTATAAACCTGTTCATTGTCTGATACAATGCGTATAAATGGTATCAGTGAGACAAGGTGCCTGTGAAGAACAAGAGAGAAGGATACTAACAAACAGGTCCCACTACAGGCAAAATCTCTTGACCCTGTTTACTTCTGGTCGGACCACCAGACTACAGTACAGCTAACTTCCTCAGGCTGAGAGTCAGCCACTCCTCCTCCACACCCCATATGTTATAGCTAATGTGCATTAACAAGGCAGAAATATTAATTCAGGGGTTTGTTAGCAAATTGAACTAACTGTGACAAGTTTTGCCTTCATATCATTTCAGCAGCCTTATCCTAACTGTATAAGGACCCTCACTTCCTGATCTCACTGTATCACACCCTGGTGTGATACAGTAATATCAGGAAGATATCACAT